>NC_056751.1:679158447-679195947 GCF_019279795.1 Protopterus annectens | reverse complement strand
AGTTGCTCCCTTAATACAATTTTATTTGTCATGTGTTGAGCTCAATAGAGTTCTCTAAGAATCAACAAGAACTAAGATTATAATACAGCCCAATCCCAACAAAGATATCCTGGATCCAAATATATAAAGATCCATTTATCTCAAATAGATCTAAAACGTTATACCAAAATATTAGCAAATAGACTGGATAACACAGCTCCCAAGTTAGTGGGCCCACTCCTTCTGCACAAATATTTTTGAACCAGATCTTACTACAAAATATAGTGATGAAATGGAGCACCAGACACGGATGCCATCTGTCACTATCATGATTTATATCAGTAGCTTTCACTGTAAACTTATTTAGAATAATAAATAGCCAAAATGGGATATTCCATTATCTGACTCAAACTGGTGCCTATCGACTTACAAGAAATTGCCAACTACACAGGACTGCAAATTTTCTTTTCTTTTATTTTATCTTTTTTTGACTGGGCTAGTCCTACTAGGCTGGTGGCCTTATTTCAGGGGAGTCTAGAGGTGGTATTTATATTGTGCAAAATCATAAGAACCATGAGATCTTTTATATCCCCAGAGCAATCATCTGAAGTAGATAGGACCTTGGTTTAAAGGCTCATCCAACGGATGGCACACTGAGAAGTAAAGCACCCCCCCCCCATTGCTACACTGTAGTGTCAGCAATCCAATAACCTGGAATGGGAATATAATCCATAGCCTTCTGTTCTTCCAGCATCAAAGGGAAGTGCAGTACCTGTTACATAATTAACAATGCAATAAATTACAGTACAACTGTTTTTTTTCCCCTTAACAGTTCTACTTTGAAATATGTGTCAAAACACAAAGATTTGCCAGGAACAGTAGTAACAAAATGCTCATACCCTTGGAAATTTATATAACCCTAGATACGGAGGACCTAGTTGGCAAACAAACTAACATCCCTTCTCCAGGAGAGTCAAGTAAAACTTGCGTACCTGAAAAGACAAAAACGTCCCTCTTGCACAAACTGCAAGCTATCAAAATGTCTGTTCTCCTGGATATTATTTTTATTATGGCATTGCCACAGTTGACCTTCTTAAAATTCATTAGATTTCTTCATAATCTGGTAGGTAACTTTTTATGGGAAGGCAAACGACCTTAAATAAACTGGAACAGTGTCTTCTTGTCAAAGTGAATGCAGGCTTTGAGATTCACATTTTTTATGCCTATGGAGTTGCTTCAATTGGTTGGTTTTATTACCAGGCCAGAAGGACATTACCCCCCCACCATGATACCAGAATTTCATCTAAATTATTAGCCTGCTCCATCAAAGTCTAAAATGCCATGACATTATAAACTGCTTTTTCATACTGAGGCTTGTATTTTCTCTTTGTGGGTGTTCTTTCTATGCTTTTAAAGTGAGGTTTCTGTGTTCTGCTCAGGTGGCATAATCTTGATAGAGACCTATTGTCTAGGCTGGTAGTTTTGTTTGAGTTTCCTGTGTTTCTGGCAGCCATTTTCTGCTGATTGTCTTCATTATTATTGAGAGCAGGGTTGCCAGATTTGCAGACCCCCAGGTAGGGACAAAAAAAAAAAAAAGGTCTCTCACGACAAGTGAAGACCAAAAAAAAAAAAAGGTCTTCGGAGACCCGGAGACTGAAGAGCAAAAAAAAAAGGTCTTTAATGCGGAACACAGTTCCACATTAAAGAACTGAGCTCACTCAGTAACTCTGCACTAAACACGGAGCTTCTCGTGTTTAGTGCATTGCAGTTTCGCATTAAACACGAGAAGCTCCGTGTTTAGCGATTTTTGATTGGCCTGTATACTGGCATATGGGCCAATCAAAAATCGCTAAACACGGAGCTTCTCGTGTTTAATGCGGAACACAAGAAGCTCCGTGTTTAGCAATTTTTGATTGGCCCGTATACCAGGTATACGGGACAATCAAAAAAAAAACAAACAAAGCGGAGGCTGGCCGGGATTTAAACCGGCAGGGCGGGACTCGGGATCAGGCTGCTGATCTCGGGACAGTCCCGCCCAAATAGGGACGTCTGGCAACCCTGATTGAGAGTAACAAGGCCTCCTGACCTTCTGTAGTATGAGTGATTGGGTAATAGCAGGGGCTGAGTAGTAATCTGATCTTCCAACTCTTCCATTCTTACTGCTATATAAACCCTGTGTCTTATAAAGGTTCTGCTTGTATTGTCAGGCTCTGGATTGCATTGTATAAGTGGAAATTCCTTAAGATTCCAAGAGCAGGATAAGTTATTTCTTACACTTATTTCACTGAACTGCACTTCTGAAACGCTTATAATTGTGATATACAGTTGATCTACTACATTTTGCACTGTTATAAAGCTTTTTTTATTGTTTCAATGCATTTATGTACTGTTTTAAAATTACTTAACTGTAAACTGCTTTTTCATACTAAGAGTTGTATTTTCTGTTTGTGAGTGCTCTGTCTGAGCTTTTCTGTGCATTTTTGTCTGTTTACAGTTAAAAGCATTTTCGAGTCTGCTCCTTGATCTGTTTAAAACTTTCATTTAGTGGCTACAGCTAGAAACTGTAATTTTTTCTACCCACCCTCCCTAGTGTTGTTTGTTCTTATACTTGGTGGCTTTGCGGTTGCCCACCCATACTGTATATTTGATCTGTGAACTCCTCCCAGTCTAGTGTCATAAGTTCACTCCATCTAATAGAGAACATTTCTGAAGGCCAAACCACTCAGATTCTTAATCTTGAATTAACTTCTGTTCCAGCTTTCTCCATTTCCACTTTACTGGAAAAAAAATTCTAAGCTTGCTTTCCCCCTTTCCTGTGGCAGGTCAGATACAAATTTGCTGTGTCCAGGACTGTTTGTGAGCTCCTAAGCCCCCCCCCCCACACTTAACTGGGGTTAAACTATTCCTGGCGCCATAAAGTCTGTTCTTCAAAATTTCCCTTGCAACTAGCCAGCTTTTTAGTTTTAGCACTCATCTGTTTCTTTGATCTCAGCACTTGTTCAGAACTCATTGTAAGCACTAAATAAGTTACAAATTACTATGGCACTCAACTTTCTTCACTTGTCTAGAGGAGAACAGTTTTTAGTACTTAATAAATAAGCACCTATTCAGGCATGTCTAAAGGTCAGCTCCCGGTGTTTTCTCCTGTCTACCTGATGAATCTGGGCATCTTGGGACAATGCAGCAATTGCCTCATGTACACAGACAACCCTCTCCTCCTACCACCCAACACTATGACCTGTGAGAGATGCACTTATATAGCCAAACTGGAAGCAAAGCTCTCTTCACCAAAGACTGACCTAGACAGTCAAGAGGAGAAGGTAAACACTCATCACATAGTCCCTCAAAACCTACACCACCAAAACACACACACAGAAGCACAAAACACACACCTACATTCGCGGAGGCTCTCAGTACAAATCTGCCCAAACAACAGTGACCTCCAAAGCAGAAATGCAAGCAACCTCCACCCCCCAACACAACCCAAATGACACATAGCCCACATACTCAGTGTGCCACTCAACTATAGCCCATAAGGCATAACGTACCCAACACTCTAGTCATAGGTGACTCTATAGTCAGGCACACTGATGTTCCACTCACCAGGCTAAACAAGGAAAAAGTTACTGTCAGCTGCCTGTCAGGTGCCAGGATCCGCCACATAATGCACACACTCAGGTCACTCCACAACAAGTACAAATATGACTCTGTCATTGTCCATGTTGGTGTGAATGACCTGAGATGTACCTCCCTGGACTACATGAAAAGAGACATGGAGGAGCTCTCCGATCTTGTAACCCAGGCCGGTATGACCCTAGCCCTGAGTAGCATCCTGCCATCACCCAGAATGACACCACAGTACAAGGACAAAATGATTGACTTTAACAATTGGCTAAGCTTCTGGTGTCATTCTAAGGGAATCCAGTATCTGTCTGCCTGGGATGACATGATCGACAGACGACGCTGCTTTGCCAGAGATGGCCTGCACCTGTCGCCCTTGGGATTCTGGATACTGGCAAAGGCTCTTGCCACCCCTATAGTGCCTTTTATAGGCAATGTTCAAATGACAAATTCACCACCGTAACAGGTACAAGCAAGCAAAATCTGAGGGTAATGCTACTCAATGCTAGAAGTCTAAACCTCAAAATGTACTCACTCGAGCACTCCTTAAAATGGAGAACATTGACATCTGTGCAGTGACAGAGACCTGGTTCAAAGCTCCAGAGAGCACCCCTGCATTACCAGGCTATAAATCATACCACACCTTTCGGCCACCAAACCCGGACCGAAACACTAAAGGTGGAGGCGTGTCCATATTCATTAAGGATATTCACACCTCCAAGCTAGTTGCTCAGCATAATGCATCCAAGATTATCCACGTTCAACTAACTCTGGGAAAAACCGCAATCTAGATTGTAGCTTGCTACTGACCCCCCACCATGCCCCAGGATTCCCACTCCTCTTTTCTTGATACACTGGAAAATATTAAGGTACAACCCAACATTCTAATAATGGGTGATTTCAACTACCCTACCATTAACTGGGAAAACTACTCATGTACCAACTCTTTTGCTCAACGTTTTCTGGAAATCATCAATTCCAACGCTTTGGATCAACTTATCCACACCCCCACCAGGGGCAGCAGTATCCTAGAGCTGGTCATCACCAACATGGGTGACCGGTGTTCCACACCAGAGGTCAGCTCCTTGTTGGTCAGATCTGACCACAAGCTAATCACCCTAGACATCCACATCCCACTCCCACCCCCCATTAGGAAAACAACCGTAAAAAATTTCTCCAAAGCCAACTTCACGCTTCTTAAGACAGAAGTGGCAAACTTCATGACACCCATGCAGATGGACAATAGAGGTACAACTGCTGAATCCTACACAGATGCACTTTATAAGCACTTACACGAGTGCATGGATCATGCTATCCCTAACAGAACCAAGATGCTAGCCTCCAAACAAAGGAAGCCAATCTGGTGGTCTTCTGCCATAAACAAACTCTACAACAGAATAAAGAAACTGTTGCAAAAAAGAGTAAAATCCCATGATTGGAGGAACTCCCTGGTCAGCCTCAGTAAGAAGCTGAGATCCCTCATAAAATCCTCCAAAGCTAGTTATGAAAACAAAATTGCCACTGATTCTAAAGACAACCACAAAGCATTCTATAGCTATGTCAAAAATCTCAATGGCAACACTCAGATCTGCTCTTAGTTACAGCACAATGACACTAATTATACAGAACCAACTGATATTGCCAACATCCTGGCAGATAGGTTCAGTGCTAACTTTACCCCCCTCTCACCCCTAAAGGGCCCATCTTTATACCGGAAAAATGCAAAGTTCCTGTAATCACGGCTGCACAGGTAAAAACAAAGCCAAGAACACAGCATCCATGGGACCTGACAACATCCCAGACTGCCTTCTACATGAGCTACAGAATGAACTGGCACCCCACCTAAGTACCATGTTCAATCATAGCCTCACCTCAGGCTTTGTGCCCATTGAATGGCGCACCATGACAGTTATCCCACTCCACAAAGGGGGGCCACAACAGACCCAGGGAACTACCGCTCCATTAGCCTGAAGAGCCTTGTCTGCAAGACCATGGAACGTATCATCATGGAACTCATAAACAAAGACATTGGAGATCTCCAAACTCCGGACCCCACACAGTTTGGGCTTGTAAAAGGCAGATCATGTCTCCTAAACCTGATAGACTTCTTTGAAGTAGTCACCAAAGCCATAAATGAGGGTAAGGTGGTTCACACAACCTATCTAGATCTCGCCAAGGTGTTCAACACCATCCCCCACTCTGGAATTATAGATAAACTCACTAAACTAGCTATAAATCCCTATGTCACAAGATGGGTTGCCAACTGGCTTACTGACAGAACCCAAACTTTGAAAGTAGCAGACTCCAAATCAGACTTCAGACCAGTGACAAGTGGAGTACCACAGGGTTCAGTCCTGGGTCCTCTCCTGTTTGGTATCTACTTCTCTGAAGTACAGACTAACACAGAAGGTCTTTGGCTAGCTAAATTCACAAGATGACTGCAAACTAGGAGCCATAATCGAAACTCCTAATGATGTGGACATCCTATAAAAGGGCATCACTGAGACAGATGCCTGGTGTCAAAGACATGGTCTCAAGCTCAATGCCAAAAAGTGCATTGTCATCCCCTTTGGTAAAAACTCTGCACCCATGAACTACCACATAGGCGGTAGTCTACTTAACATTGAAAGTGTGATAAGAGACCTTGGGGCACAGGTGGACAGTAGTCTCTCCTTTGATAATCACATCAGCACAGTGGTCAGGAAATCCTTCTACATTGTTCCCCTCTACTCATCACTCATTAGACCCATTATAGAGTACAACGCCCCTTTTGGTATGTACCTCACAAGACATCTACAACAACTGGAAAGACCGCAAAAATACCTCAAAAAGAGGATTACTGGCCTCAAACAGATGCCTTACGCAGATCGTCTCAAAAAACTCCAGGTTTACTCCGTAGCATATGATCTACTCAGAGGCGATCGCTGCCTAGCATGCAAAGCTATGTCAAACCCAGAGCTGTTGGACATGCTCCACTTAAAGAAATCCAAATCCCTCCAAGCTACACGTTCTAGGGACCTAAACCTTGTCACCACAATAAACAGAAAATGTTGGAGGGATAGATTCCTGTCTCAGAGACTTCCCATACTCTGGAACAGACTACCAATCTATGTCAAACAGAGCTCATTAGCACTCTTCAAGAAAAATCTTGATGATTGGATGGGTAATAGGAAATTCACCCCGGGGATCACTTCTGTGGTTCTGCTTGACAGGGGCACAGGAAAATCATTTTCTTGGGTGGCGAAAGCCAGGGTACCTTTTTGGCTAGGCTTTTATAGGCTCTAGGGCCAATAGCCTAGTACCTATCTATGAACCTATGAACCTATAAGGTCTAGGATCCAGGAGTAATAGATGACTGGAACAATCCCAGGACACATTATAAAGTGCTTAAAACAAGTATGTTATCCTTTAATTTATGTCTTTAGGGACATAAGATATTAAGAATCTAGGGTAAACCTATGCAGTGGTCCATCTGGATTAAATCAGGTATTTTGCATGCAAAAAATGTGACAGATTTAGCTGAGTCTTAAGTCTTGTCTTTAGCCATACTTAACAACAAATACCCTTAGGCCAGCATCTCTTAGTTGCAATACTTGCAGATCAGGTGTATTCTTAACACACACCTGAACATTATTAGTGTCTTCACCAGTAATGATGGTTCATTATAAACCCCATTAAAGGTCACATTGAAAACTTAATACATTACAGAACTGAACAAACTGGATACAGTTAGTTTAGATCTTAAAGTTGGAAAAGATAACCCCAGGAAGAATCTTCCAGAAGAATGGAACCACTACGTAAAATGTTTATATGGTAGTACACTTTCCCACTCTAACCAAATTTTCTCTGGGTCTATATTATAACATCGAAGTCTTAAAACTTCGAATGTTATAATATCGAACCCTATGCACCGAACGCTGAAAATAGCAAAGCTGCAGAATATTGAATACTTTCCTAGGGAAAGTATTCGGTGGGCCGTTTCTGCAGCTTCGCTATTTCCTCGACTGTGGAGTGAAGGTAACAGACTGGTTTAAGGTGCGTGTGCGAGCAGATCGGGTTAAGGTGAGTGTGTGATAGTTAGGGACCTAAGGTTTAGGGAGTGGGTAAGGTGAGTGTGCAATAGAGACCTTAGGGTTAGGGAGCGGGTAAGGTGAGTGTGTGATAGGGACCTTAGGGTTAGGGAGCAGGTAAGGTGAGTGTGCGATAGGGACTTTAGGGTTAGGGAGCGGGTAAGGTGAGTGTGTGATAGGGACTTTAGGGTTAGGGAGTGGGTAAGGTGAGTGTGCGATAGTTAGGGACCTTAGGGTTAGGGAGCGGGTAAGGTGAGTGTGGGGTTGTTACGGAACTTAGGTTTAAGGTTGGGTTAAGGTAAGTGGATAGCTAGTAGTGTATTAATGGTTTAGTGTAGGGTTTTGTAAAGTGTATGTATGTGGATTATTTCTTTTGGTGTGCTTGTGTTGTGTGTATGTTTGTTGGAACAGCAAATATTTTCCCTGGGAAAAAATTCGCTATTCTGAGTGTTCGATGTTATAGTCTTTCGATCGAAATGGTTCAATATTATAACATTCAAAGTTTTAAAACTTCGATGTTATAATATAGACCCCTTTTCTCTAGCTAAATTGCTATTTAATTGGCAAATAACCCCCATACAGCTGCATAACAACATCAGAATACATGCTAAGAAATGCTGGTGTTGTCAGGAGGATAATGATGGCTACTTTCATCTTATTTGGTCTTGTCCTCAAATCTCCTATATTTGGGAATGTATTACTGAACATTTACAGGGCAATCAGATGGGATCTGCCCCTTCAGGATATGCCTAAGGTTTATCTATTAGCAATAGCGGCCTTAGGTCAACTGGTGCCATAGGCAAAAGGGTTACACGGTGCCCCCAACCACACCACTCGGTGACCACATCCTGGTCTTCTTACAGGAAATAAATATTGGAAAAGCACCCCTGTTAGAACGGCACCCTAGGCGGCTGCCTAGTTGGCCTATGCCTAAGGCCGGCTATGTCTATTAGGTGTGTTCTCCTGCAGTTGTTTCCTTCCAGGTATAGTGTTATGCTGAACTACATGTGTAATTTTTTATTACTTTGATTGTGCTTTTTTAATACTGGAAAAAAACACCCCAGAAAATTAGGTGTCAAAATACATGCTATGATTTATAAACTGAAATTCTGGAATTCTATTCCCATTTATCTTATTAGTTTAATTATCATTTGTTGATCAGGAAAGTCCGACTAGGACAGAGCCTATTTTCAGTTGAGTCCTAGAGAGAAATGCTCTAGACACATGTCTTTGGAATGTGGGAGGAAAATAGAGTATGCAGAGGAAACCCATGTGAACACAGGGGGGACATGCAGACTCCACACAGGAGGCACCCCGGCTGAGAATCAAACTGGAAAACTTCTTGCTGTGAGGTGACAGCATTAACATCTGCACCACTGTGCCACATTATTATTGACAAATCTAATTGACATTCTTTGATTCAATGTATGAATTTAGAAAAAAGTTTACTTGAATTGTTACAACTACAATGGTTTGTCATTTCCTAATCAGTTGACTTAAACGTTGAATAGTGCACTTATTATTTGAAAGGCATTACTTTTTCATGATAATTTTAACTTGTTATAAGATTGTTAAATTTAGCAATCTAATTATCTGTTACTAACTTTTCCTTTTTCCTTGTGATTTGTTATTCCTACAGATTTTGAATGCTTGGCCTTTGGGAAATAATGTTCATGTGCCATAAAAGAAATATATTAGTTATGTAACTCAAAACTATTTGGAGCAATAGTGAAAAAATGCTGGTAAGGGCATCATTTTCAAAGATATTATTGTAAACGTCAGATATTTCTGCTCAGCATCCATGGTTACAACTTCTTTAGTTAACATAGTTCATGATACCATCACAAGAAGCCTAAAAGTAAAATCAAACTCAATCATAAATAAATCATCCATATTAAATTATAATAACAGAGAATATAATATAATAACAGATATAATTTAATAACTGGTATACCTCAAAAAAGATCAAGGTACTATCTTCAGTGAACCATAAATGCCTACACTGGATATTACCAATGACCTCTAAAACATTATTTTTTTTTATTTACTTTTTTGCTCCCAGTTCCCTGTTAACTATCAAACCTCCCATCAGTTGCTCAAATGAGCCATTAATCACCTATTCTGGCTCCATGGCACAGAGTGATAGTGCCCTGACTGCATGCAGCCTAAGAGACAGGGGTACAGTTACTGGCTCATACACTGGAGGAACCGGAAAGAAATATGGAGGAGTGAAAGCAATTCTAGCTAGTTGGGCATAGCAAAAAGTTTCCAATCCACCTCTTTCGCTGCCTAAATGATTCTGTCAGGAATAGTAGTTTTTTATCTTTTAATCTGAATACTTTGCATTTCAGTCATTTTTGGTGTCCCCTCATGTTCCTGTTCTTTCTCTTCACCCTTGCAACTTGGTTAATCTAGCTCTAAACAAATTGCTGCATAACAGTCATATCCCCATTTTTTTCTCAGTTCTAGAAGATGTATATCTGATTTTTAATTCTCTTGACCTTTCCAGTCACTCCATTCCATTCATCACTGTAGTAGTTCTGTATTACATGTTGTCCTCCAGCATAATTTCCCCTACTTAGTCCAGACCACAGGTTCAACCCTTCTGATACATTCTTCAAAGAATGACTAATGCCTCTGGAACCTTCTACCATACTCTGCATCCCAAAAAGTGCATTTACCTTTTCTTCTGCATTTGCCTGATGCATTGTATATTATGATTCAGTTAAGAGTTATAATTTGTGTATTCTTTCCATATTTTATTTCTACTTTATATATGCTGCTCCCAGGCTGAGTCTGAAAAAGGTCCATGGGGATCAATGCTCGATCCTAAAAAACAAATATAAATGAAAGAAAAGAATAAATCCAAAAAGAAATCTGTGGCCTTACCCTCATACCTCCTTGAGAGGTACAGTATCTAAAGACTTTGATGAACAGGAGATATACCATAGCCACAGTATGGATGTTTTCTACTCCCACCATGGTCCATTCATAACAAATTAAGCTGGACGAGCAAGATTGCTGAGGCATTAGTACATAACATTAACTGCTGGAAAGAGTAGTGACATTAAGAACTCCAACAGCTTGCAAAGCAGAACCATTTTCTTAAGCTTCTATAGAATGGATGTGAGACAAACAGTGTTAAAACTAGATGTTCCTTCAGTATTATTAGTAAGTTTGTTTTCTGTCTCTCTCTCTCTCTCTTACTTATATGTTTTTTTCTCAGTTTGGGAACTTAAAAGCTTTCATAAATGTTACCTGACCCCATAGCATAGAGTGCTACAGCCCCAATTGCACTCCAGATGACTCTTGTTTGACTAGCGGCATGGGTGCTGGAAGGACTGAGGAGGGATAGATAGCAGTGAGTCATCTATGGTGTTTTGCCCTTCCTGGAAGAAGTGGTGCAGCTTGGTCACAGCAATAGCACCACAAAGAGAGTGACAAGCTCTACACAACAAGTAGTGTCCAGCTTGGTCACAGCAATAGCACCACAAAGAGAGTGACAAGCTCTACACTACAAGCAGTGTCCAGCTTGGTCACAGCAATAGCACCATAAAGAGATTGACAGTCTCTACACTACAAGCTGTGTCCAGCTTGGCACAGAAAGAGCACCACAAAGAGAGTGACAAGCTCTACACGACAAGTAGTGTCCAGCTTGGTCACAGCAATAGCACCATGAAGAGACTGACAAGCTCTACACTACAAGCCGTGTCCAGCTTGGTCAGGAGATTGCACATGCATCTACTAAAGGCAGTCCTAGTGGAAACTTCAAGGCTGCCATGATGGAGTCAGTTAAGGAATATCCACACCCCGACAGTAATATAATACTGCACCTGCATCTTCAGATTCTTCACTGGCCCTGTTTGTGGGTGAAGTAGATCCAGTAAGGGAGGTGAGGAGCAGGTGGCAGCTGCAACTGCACAGAGTTAAAAATAAATCTTTAGAAATGCTGGTTCCTTTATCTGATAATATTTTAAAGGTTCTATATGTCCTTTAATAAATATTTCATATCTACTGTTCCCTTCAGTTTTACTTTCATCTCCAAGCAATTTACTTTCTTGATTTTCTGTACTCCTAAGGCGGCTGCAGTGGTGCAGCGGTTAGCGTTGCCGTCTGCGGAGTCTGCATGTCCTCCCTGTGGTCGCGTGGGTTTCATCCGGGTGCTCCAGTTTCCTCCCACATCCCAAAGACATGCAGTAGGCGGATTGGACACTCTAAATTGGCCCTAGGTGTGAGTGTTTGCATGTGTGTGTGCCTTCTGTGGAAGGTTGGGCGATAGGCTGGCAACTCGACACTGTAAAACTCCACTGCCAATCATGAGCGGACAGATGATCCGCTGTGGCGACCCCTAACCAGGAAAAGCCGAAAGAAGAAGAAGATTTTTTGTACTCCTAACTATTTTCTCTTTTTGGATTTTTTTTTCTACAGACCATGTTCTTCTGTTTCTGCACCCCATTCTCCCTTTTCCAGTTTTGCTGATTCATTTTCCACATATGCCATACCTTTTCATTTTTCGCTGTTCAGTCATGCATGTATCTATTTCTTCCTTATTTCTCACTTGAGAACTTTCTACTTTTGTGTTCTTCCTTACTAAACAATACAATTATATTACAGTTCATAAATTTATTTCCCTGTAACAAAAATACAGCACCTAGAACAATCCACTGCAGATTGCCTGTTAAGATGCCCTCATTTGCCATGTTTGTATTAACATTGTAGATGGCACAAATACCAGTAATATATCTTATGTGCACCTAGATATATATGTGTGAGCTGCATGTATTTTTTTCCTAGTACCCATAGCTTTATTTTGCTTTCCATCCCTATTCACAGCCCAGAATCCTCCATTATTAATTCCTGCTTCAGTAATATTTTCTAACACCAATCAATGGATGGATAACTTATTGAGTGTTTTCCTGTTATTCCTCTCTGAAACACCTGCATGTTTGAATACAAGTTTTGATAGCTAAAACTCAAAAGTTTGTGCCAAGGATCTTTATTCAGCAGTTCTAAATATTGTTAAAGCATAGACATAAGCACAATATATTGAATGAAATATTATAAATGCTTTATTTATTCACGCATTTATTTTGTTAACCAGAACAGTCCAGTTAAACAGAATCCATTTCTGGGGAATGCACTAAAAGAGAATCTTGAGTATGCAACTGGGAACATATTTCTAATGCAACAGACAGACAGCTACGCATAATAAGACAGAGTGAGAAAGTAAGCCTAATTACATAAATGCTATTTTTGATATAAATAGTGAAAAACGTTTCGGACTTGTATTTTATCACAGCTTTCCTTCTTATCGCTGAATGTCTCTTTAGACAATTCAGCACCACTGCATGCACTTTTGTTAATCGTCAGGTTATCGACAGAGAAGGATGGAAATAGATGATTTCACTGACTATGAAGGGTATAGATTTTTTCCCCAGGTATTGCACAATTTCAGAGTTTTCACACACACACACACACACACACACACACACACACACATACAGAAACATTTTTACATATAGATATATATATATATATATATATATATATATATATATATATATATATATAATATATTGGCACTTTCGTAATGTCGGAAATTGTTTTACCAAATCTGCAATGCTGAAACTCTATTCCCTATTTACGCCCCAGGCTGCAAATCGGTTTTTGCACAAAACTCCTGGAAATGGCGAATGTCGAACTCCAATTTTACCATGTTCGACATTAGGGGCAAAACTTATTTCATATGTCTACATTTAAGTTCGGCATTCTGAACACTTGCACATATGCGTTTCAACATTTTTTTAAAAACACTCAACCCAGAAATGGTTAAATCAAAAAAATAAAAACAGCATTTAGAAGAGTGAAAAGACAAAATTTATTCTACACAGTGGCCAGATAAACAGATTTTGTTTCAACCTCAGTAGCTGTCATTGTTAAACACTTCAAAAAAATCATCATATACTCATCACACTGCATTTAATAGGGGCTAGTTTGGTTGTGAGACAATACACAGAGACGGTATAAAATGCATCAGTGGTTAGCATTAGACATGTTATACTCATAGGTTCATAGGTTCATACTAGGCTATCTGCCCTAGGGCATTTATAAGCCTAGCCAGAGTGTGTTTGGCTTTCGCCACCCATTTTAAATGAATTTTGCTATGCCCTTTTTCGAGGTTAGTATATTGTGCCTCTGTCTAACAGTGACACAGAAGTGATACCTGGGGTAAACCTATGATCTCCCATCCACTCATCAAGATTCCTCTTGAAGAGAGTCAATGAGGGACTCTGCCTAACCTGGACTGGGATTTTATTCCAGAGTGAAGGGAGCCTCTGGGTTATGAATCTGTCCCTCCAGCATGTCCTATTTATTTCAGTGCTGAGGTTCAAGTCTCTCAAGCACGTAGCTTGATGGGATTTGGATTTTCTGAGGTGCAGCATATCCATTAATTCTGGGTTGGACATGGCTTTATACGTCAGGCACAGATCGCCTTTGAGCAGGCGGTATGCCACTGAGTAGAGCTGGAGTTTCTTTAACCAGGCAGCATATGGCATCTGTTTGAGCCCTTTGATCCTCTTGGTGAGGTACTTTTGGGGTCTTTCCAGTTGCTGCAGTTGTCTGGTGAGGTACATCCCAAAAGGGGCATTGTACTCAATTATGGGCCTGATGAGGGATGAGTAAAGAGGCACGATGACCTCCCCTGATCTAGATGTGAATCCCTTCATGATTAGGTGGGCTATATAGAATGTTTTTCTAACCACTTTGGCCACGTGGTTTTCAAATGAGAGATTGCTATCAACTTAGGTCCCCAGGTCCCTAATTACTTCTTCCGTACTTAATGGATTACCACCTATGTGATAATTTGTGGACACTTTGTTTTTGCCAAAGGGGATGACTATACACTTTTTGACATTTAGCTTGAGGCCATGGCTCTGTCACCAATTGTCTGTTTTTATGAGGCCCTTTTGTAGGATGCCTGTGTTGGCTGGAGAGTCGATTATGGCACCTAGTTTGCAGTAATCTGCGAACTTGGTCAGCCACAGTCTTTCCGTGTTGGCCTGTACCTCCGAGAAATATATACCGAACAAGAGAGGTCCCAGGACTGAGCCTTGTGGGATGCCACTTGTAACTGGTTTGGAGTCTGACATGGCTCCAGCAATTCTAACCATGTGGGTTCTGTCCTTGAGCCAGTTTGTAACCCATCTGGTGACATAGGGGTTTATATTTAAGCTGGTGAGCTTATCTATAATGCCTGAGTGGGGTATTGTATCGAAGGCTTTTGCGAGGTCCAGGTAGGCTGTGTGGACCACCTTCCCCTCGTCAATGGCCTTGGTGACTGTTTCAAAGAAATCGACCAGGTTTAAGAGGCAGGATCTGCCCTTAACAAAGCTGAACTGGGTAGGATCCAGTGTTTGTAGGTCCCCAATATCTTTATTTATGAGGTCCATGATTATCCTTTCCATAGCTTTGCAGACCAAGCTAGTCAGGCTAATGGGGCGATAGTTTCCAGGATCTGAAGAGGCACCACCTTTGTGGAGAGGGACCACTGTTGCTATACGCCACTCTCTGGGTACATATCCTGTAGTAAGGCTGAGATTGAACAGTAGTTTTATGTTTGGGTTTAGCTCTTCTTGGAGTTCATGTAGGACGCAGCCTGGGACACAGTCTGGTCCCATAGATGCTGTGTTTTTTGCTTTGGAGAGGGCGGCTCTTACCTGAGCATCTGAGATGTCAGGGGGGCAGCACTCTGCTGGGATAGATATTTGCCCTTTGGTGGGGAGTTTGCACTGAACCTGTCAGCTAGGATGTTGGCAATGTCTGTGGGTTCAGTGTATTTTTTGTCATTTTGGACTAATTCTGAGCATATCTGGGAATTCCCACCCAGGTTCCTAACATAACTAAAGAAAGCCTTGTGATTATCCTTAGTGTCCTGTGCAATTTTTCTCTCAAAGCTGGCCTTAGACGATTTTATGAGTGCCCGTAGTTTTTTGCTAATACTGATCAGAGATGCCTTCCCTTTTTGGGATTTTACTCTATCGTGTAGTAGCTTCCTCCTTCTATTGTATAGTTTGTTTATAGCTGGGGTCCACCAGACAGGACGCCTGCCTTTGGAGGATTGGGTCTTGGTTTTATTTGGGATTGCATGATCCATGCATTCCTGAAGGTGTTCATAGAATGCGTTTATAAAGGATTCTGTGGTCTGGGCCGTATTTTCCACAGGCCCGGGGGCTTTGAAGGATTCCACCTCGGTTTTGAGGAGTGTGAAATTTGCTTTAGAGAAGTTTTTCACTGTGGTTTTCTGGGCAGGGGGTGGGGTCGGGATGTGAGTATCCAGTGAGATTAGTTTATGGTCTGATCTTACCAGTGAGGGATACACTTCTGGTCTGGAGCATAGAGCCCCCATGTCGGTGATGATCAGGTCCAGTATGTTTTCCCCTCTTGTGGGAGTGGTAACAAGTTGTTCCATAGCATTTGAGTTTATAAATTCTAGGAACCTTTGGGCTAGGGTGTTGGAGCTAGAGTAATGCTCCCAGTCTATGTTTGGGTAGTTGAAGTTGCCCAATATAATGGTGGTTGGAGAGACCTTTATATTTTTCAGTGTTCTCAGGAAGGCCGAGTGGGGTTCCTGGGTTTGGGAGGGTGGTCTGTAGCAGGCTATAAACTGGAAAACAATTTCACCCACTGTTAGTTGCACATGGATAGTCTCTGATGCTTTGTGCTGTGCCACCAACCTGGAAGTGTGGGTATCTTTGATGAATATTGATGCTCCCCCTCCTTTTGTGGTTCGGTCCAAGTTTTGGGGCCGAAAAGCATGGTATGAGGTATAACCTGGTAGTGCTGGGGTGCTCTCGGGAGCCTTGAACCGGGTTTCTATTACTGCACAGATATCGATGTTCTCCATGCTAAGGAGAGTTTCGAGTGCGTGCATCTTGAGGTTTAGACTTCTGGCGTTGAGTAGCATTACTCTTAGTTTCTTATCCCTTGTGATACCTATGGAGGTGGGTTTGTCTTTTGAGCCTTGTCTAAAAAAGGCAGTATGGGTGTGGCAAAAGCCTTTGCCAATATCCAATATTAGCGACAGTTAGGCCAGCCTTTTAGATTTTTCTCATCATATTGTTGACTGGATATTCCTAAGGATGTACAAAATGCACTCCAGCTGTTTGGAAGTAATCTAGTGTTATGTAATCCATCCATCACATGGCTGGACATCCTTGTTTCCTCTTGTCTTCCTGTCTATCTAAAATCTTCTTAACCACCTCATCTTCTGCTTTCCTGCTCATCTTATGAAACAGCCATAATCTGTCCACCTTGACCTTCTTTGAAATTGGGCATATTTTGGATACTGCTCTGATGTCTTAATTTATTTTCTGTCCCACAGTTTGCTTCCAATCACCCATCAACAGACACTTTATCTGCATCACCTCAAGCTTCCTCAACTGTTCTACCTTCACTTCCCAGGTTTTTTGTCATACACAGTTTTGTATACCTTCATTTTCACTTTGTTGGCATTTTTTGGTCTCACTTTAACCCTGACACACTATGCCAGTTGACTGTAGCACTTTAGATTCTGCTTCCCTTCCCTTTATCCACCCATCCCACATACTTGATGCTGTTATCCTGTTCCACTATTTTTATTCTTTCTCAGTTTTGAGGTTCTTCTGACTTCCCACATGTTCGGCCATTACAACTGTCTTAGCTGTACTCAGTTTCATACCATGTGCCTTCAATTGTGTATTCCATTCCCCTATCATTTGCTGAAGTTCTAGTTCATAGTCTGCCTTTAATACCTCATCATCTCCATACAACAGCTTTGTTGATCTGCTCCTCCAACCTGTTCACTAATGTAGTACATCACCAATATGAAAAGCTGAACCTTGATGTGCAGCCACTCCCAGTGGGAGCCCCTCTTCAAGTCTGAACACTTTTTGTGTCATTGCGTCATTGTACATAAGCTGCATTAATTTTACCAGTGTTCGCAGGATGTCAAACCATCACAGTACTGCCAAAATCAATTTTCTTTTTATTTTAAATATTTTTATTCATTTCCAAAAACAAGAAAACATGAATGCAGGTTATTTATGACAATGAAGTATTTACAAATTATTTAAAAAGGTAGGCTAAAACCTCTAAACAGATATCAAACATTAAAACCAAAATAAAGTATTTACAAGGGTGTCTATTGTTGACATATAATTGACTTTCTATACAATTGTTTCCTGATTATAATCTGCTGCAGTCATTATTCTCCAGTATTTCAGTTACTTTTTGCCATGCTACGTATAATGATGTAGTTCTTTCAGTTCTTCCTTTAATAGTGTTCATTTCCAATTGCGATACTGCTGACACCATATTCATGAATTGCTTAAAAGTTGGAGAAGCTTTGGATTTCCAGTTTGATGTAATGTTCTTCCTTGCAATAGCTAGAAGAGTCCATAAGATTACATATTTTGTTCTTGGCACACAGTCGGGTACAGGTGCATTAAACAAAATAATAGATTTGGAAATCTGGAATTTATCATTGAATACCATTTGCAGAAAATAATTTATTTTATCCCAATATGGTTTAATCAAATGGCATTCGTAGAACATATGTTGCCAGTCTGCTTTTATTGATAAATCACATCTCCAGCAGCCAATATTTTTCTTAAACATAAGTTCCATTTTATGAGGGGTTACATAAGATCTGTGTATAAATTGCCATGTAAAAAGTTTCCAATGTAATGAAAGTGATGTCTGCTTTGGAGAGAGAAGAATTAGTTTTTATCTCTGTCATTTGGCACATGTCCATTAACTGATCTATAATAATTCCATATTTTGTCATTATTATGCATTTTTATTTTTTGTTTGTTTTATAAATAGATGATAAGTATCCCTTTCCAGTAATGGGTTGATTTGTTAGTAATATTATATGTTCTATAAGGTTAGGAACATTTTGTCTTATTGATGGTTGCATTGTTTCTTGTTTGCTTAATATATACTGTCTTAATTCTTGTACATGTAACCACGAACTATCTTCCATATTTAATTTCTGTTTAATCTGGTCTATTGTCAGAGGTTTTCCAGAGTTTAGCAATTGATGCCAATATATTAATCCCTTTTCTTTAAGCATGTTGACTACTTCCATATTAAATGTTATTATATTACCTTGTGTGTACGCTACTGGATATAAAAGAAATGACCATGCTTTAATATCAGGATTGCTATTAATAAGATTTTGGAAAATTTTTAATGTATAAGTAATGTATTTGGAACTTATATTTTTATTCTTATGTATCATCATATATTCCTTCATCAGCCATAGAAAATTGTTTGGTATGAAATCTGTATACTTATTTGCTACTACAAATCCTGATTTTAACCAGATTCTCTCATGAACTAGCTTCCATTTTGATGTATATTTTGTATTTAGCCATAATGATATTGTTTTAATAATGGATGAATGCAAATATATTTCTATGTCTGGTAAACCTATGCCACCTATATCCCAATCATCTAGATGATACTTCATAGCTATCCTTGATTTTTTTGGATACCATAGGAATCTTACCATTAAATCATTTAATTGTTTTAGGTGCGATTTAGCTGGTGGCAAAAAACAAGCTTGTATGACATACAGAATTTTTGGAAATATGATAATTTTAATTATATAAGGCCTTTCTTCCATTGAAAAGAATAATTTATTCCATCTTTGTATTAGATTTTTAATATTATTTAAGGTCTCTTTATAATTTGTTTCAATTGTAGTATCTAGGTTGTTCCAAAATCAATTTTCATGGTGTATATATGTTTTCTCCAAATCCAGGAATAACCACAGCTAGCTTCCTCTCAACTATCTATCACACTACAAAAGTTGCGTCAGTTGTGCTGCATTCTGATCTGAATCTCCTGTCATGCATTTTTGTTTATCAATCATCCTTTCCAGAACTTTCATGCAGTGTGACAGGAGTTTCATAACTATATACTGCCCAAAGTTGTGCATGCCCTTTTGTTCTTATAAAATGGCATGAGAATGCTTACTCTATAGACATATGGAGTACATCTTTCTCTCCATACTGCTGCAAGTATGCTCTGAAGTCATTTCTCCCTTAATTTACCCAGCATCCTGATTATATCTGCTATGACTTCATCTAAGCCTACTGCCTTCCTTGACTTCATTTTTCTTCATAGTCTTCTTACTTCTCTTAGGGAGGGCTCCTGTTTTTCTTTCATCATAGGATGTGTTTAGTACAGTACAGCTTCTGTGGTATCTTCTAGATTCAGAAGCTGCTCTGTACCAACAGATCATTACAGCCGAGTGTGCCTCCGGGCATTTCTGCAGTTACCTCCTACTGTGCCTCTAGGCGTCAAATAGTGCCTGTTCATATCTGCATTAATAATTCCAAAACCATGCTAAATACAAGGTGTCAGAATATTTTATCTTGACGTATACATGATGGCAAACACAATTGTATTTATATTTGACCTCTGTCAATGAGTATTTGTTAGCACTACAAGGTGATAACTTCATTTTTTTAAAGACTCAAGCCACATCCACTGGGAGTTTAAGGTACACACTCAAAAGAGCTGTACTGGAGGGAATGAGTTAATTGGGCTAGGCAGAAGGACATTCTGGAATCTGTAGTGACATGGTGGTCAAAGGACTTGCAATTGTCAAATTGAAGATCCAGCATCTCTGATGACTGAATCAGTTTGGAGAGTTGCCCTGTCCTGTCTATACCATAGGTCACATAACAGCTTTTCTTCCATATTTGGCAATACTACATTTTTAGTACTTAGTTTAAACATGTTTTCTTTTCACACTAGTTATTTGTAATGTCTAGATCAAGCTACAGTGAAGTGGTATTGTACTGGAAATCCAGTAGACAGCATCAAGGTTGCAATCGTCTAATAATTTAGTTAGACATTGGACTGGGTTATTGGTGTGAAGGCCAGAGAAGTAGCAACCAAACAAGAAAGATCCTAGCATAGAGATGAGGGAACCCACTGGTCTTTTTTTTATTTTTTACTTTCTGAAGTGGCTCCAACTACTTTAATTATGTTTATGCCATCTGACTACAATATTTAAGCAATAATCCACAAGTGTGTATGAGTATATCTGGATTTACCCATGCTTGGTGTGGCTTGATCAAGAGGGCATAGCCCTCCACAAACAGGAGTGGATTATTGCTTTTATACAATGACATTATTTAATAAATAAATCACGACCTTTCTTAAATAACACCTTTTTATAATGGTACTTCAGTCTTCTTCCGTGTTCTTTGTTGTTTACTGATGTACTGTGCATATGTAAGGGACATCTGTTTGCATGATTACACAGTACGTCAGTGCAGTACAGGAGAAGCAATGGAGAAAAGAGAATCTCTGTTGCTGGACTTTTTTTTTAATGTTTAAAAAGTGAGTATTTTACAAGGGTGAGCAGAGAAATACAAGGAAATGAATGTATGTTTCTGTCTCTTTAGTTTTGTAGAACATTACTGATTTTTTTCATATTTTGATGACCCCCCCCCCCCCAGCATATGCCAATAGAAAGTCTGGCCAGTCAATGTTACTTAAGCCTCTGGACTTTTTTCTATTTATATCTACTTGATTTACAAAGGGCAAGCTGATTGGGGTGTCCAATCAATATGCTTGTTTTTGAACAGGAATGAGAAGTCATTCTATAAAAAGGTTTATGCTTAGCTTTCTGAGTTTGCTGATAGTACCTGCATGGGTAATTCTGTCAATTATAACCAAGTCATGGATTTCTCTGTGAACTGCATGGCCACCATCCAACATCCTGAGCTCTTGTGTTTTTTTCAAAAAAGCTTACCAGGTTATATAGGCATCCTCTACACTGGGATAAGCTAAATTCATGAGAGTCCAGATCAAGAAGTTTTCAATAGCAAAGTTCATTAAAGTCTGGTATGAGGCATTCCTTGGCTTTTGAATTTACACTAATTAGACTAATGGGTTCATAGTTACTAGGCTAAGAGACAGAACAACCTTAGTGCAAGGGTATTAGTATGTCAGTTTTCTATTCATCAGGATTATGCCCAGTGGAGAGGCTCAGGCACAGAAGGTTTAAGAGAGACTCTGACAGGGCATATTTGACACTAAAAATTTGAGCATCACAATGCGGCATTTTTGACTTTAGAGAGGGTGATTATGACTTGGACCATGGCAATTCTTGCAGGGGCCTGACAGTGATTTGTGGAATTGTTTTGACTGTCATTTGTGCAATGTTACAGCTATATTTATCTGCTTGCATATTGCCAGTTTCTCTTTGGTCATAGAAAATGTTGTCTTTGTGCATTAGTTCATGGCATTTTTTGATGTTACTTTATAGTTTTCAAACATAGTTGAAGATTATTTGCAATTAATCTTAGCTTCTGTTGCTGGTTTGATCTTTGTAATTGTGATTTGCAACTTTTTATTGATTTTCCCAAGTTTTTTTTCCCTTGACTTTATCCAACTTACAATTTATTGTAGGCATTTAGTATCTTTTCCTCTTTTATTGTGAGGTTTGTTAATTTGGTAAACCACCAAGATAGTTTATTTTTAGACTTCCCATTACACATGGTCCTAGGTTATCTGTACATCTTACAAAATGTGAGTACAATCCTGAGGTGTAATTGACAACTGTAACTGTATGGAGGAGAAGAGAGGTATTACAATGAAATTTTGAAAGGTCTTCATAGAGTTAAGAGGTTTGCTTTTTCAGAAATGTCCTTAATCTTAAAGGGATTCACTAAGGAGATGTTTGTGGCTTTTACAGAGAAGACCACTGATTTTTGATCAGATTTGACCAGTGACATAGATAAAGTAGGTGGTATACAGAACAGGGCTATGCTTTTAGGACATGATTCAGAATATTATGACCCCTAGTGGGTAGGTTTACTCTTCCAGGTATATTTATCACATTAAGGAATAGCAGGATATTTGTACCATTAGTGCTGTTTATCTTCCATTTAATAACAGGATAATTGAAATCTCCCATCATAAATGTGTTGCAGTTCATGGGCAATTCATCTAGCATATTTAGAAAATTTTAGTGGTCATCATGATCTAGAGCAGACTCTTAAGTGACATTATATGTTTTTTAGGGGGGTACGGACTCCACTAAATTCTGTTTGAAGGTCTTCAGAATACATCTGGATATAACAGGGTCTCTAACAAATGGTGATACTACCACAGCTATTCATGGGTCTGAAAGTGGGATAGGTGATGAACCCTTCTATAGAGGAAGTGCTGTGGGCTGTCTTTGTACTTAAAATATGCCTGTGTTACTATTTAAACATAAAAGTTGCAGCAGAGCTTCAAGATCAGGTAGCTTATGATTTAGACTTTTTGCATTGAGTAAAACAACCTTAATACAGTCAGAAATAGGATATAGTAAGGTGTTCTGTTTGCTACACTAGGATTTCTAGAAGATGCAGTTTGTCTATAATAGTTACCATGAGGGCAGCAAAGAACTTGCCCAGCAGAACTGAAGCTTGTTCAATTAGGGCCCTGGGCTGGTGCTTATGAACCAGTGCCATGTCCCTTCATCTGTTCAAGTTAAAAAAAAAAAACACTTTCCTGTAAAAAGCTGTAAGTAATTAGCTTATTACAGTTAGGTTTACACACCCCACCCCACAAAAAAAAAAAAAAAAAAAAGAAACAGATGTTCTTTCTATTGGTACACTGACCAGGTGGCCAGATGTGTGAAACACACTGCCTCCCTTTCCAGCCCCAGCCATTCAGGTCCCATTTCTATGCCCTAACACCAACCCTAATTTAACATATTTTTATTTAAAAAAAATTTTTTTTTTTTAAACTATAGCAAACTGTTTGCTACAAATGTTGCAAGCAATTGCTACAGTTTATACCTGTCTGCATGGAGCACTTCAGTGCTTATGTTTTAGTTAAAAAAATCTTTTTAAACCATAGCAAACTGCTTGCTAAAAGTGTAGCAAACAGTTTATACCATGCCTTCATGGTATGCTACAGCACTTATATTTTAGTTTAAAAAAAAACAAAAACAGATGATTTTTTTTTTACTTTTAAACTGTAGTAAACTGTTTGCTACAATATAGCAAGCAGTTGCTACAGTTTAGACCACACATGGAGCACTAAAACACTTAGGTTTGACTAAAAATACAACACCTGCTTTTAAAAGCTAGTATTACATTAAAGAATGACAGGGATCAGCAGATTGCACACCCTTCCAGCACTTTGCACCCTGGGCTGTCACCTCTCTCCTCCCACCCTAACTACCCTACTGTTGTCTAATATGAAGAAGCCATGGCCAAAGGGTATAGGCCATACCTTGTGAAGAATGTAGGCCAGTCAGTCATCTCAATCTGACATACATATTCAACATATGTTCTTGAAAGTGTTTCAAGCTAATGTGCTCTAGTTGAAGCAGATAACCTGGCCCTGAAATTTTGGAAGATGGCCAACTGTTATATCCTTGACATATTTTTGTTATGCCCCTAGAATGACTTTGGTTTCTTAGCCAATTATTAAAGACAATTAAGCTTTTCTTTGAATCAAGGCATTATTCTGAGTGATTGAAGAATTCCACTCAGGAATCTTTCCTATGCTGCTGGACACTTGCATAGGGGATATCTATCATGTTTCTCTGCAGAGTCTCTTGGGTTCAATGCTTCATGTTGCTCAATACCTACAAGATATTGTGTCATTTCTGTGTTCCAGTGTCTTTGTGTTTTCTAATAGCTCACGAACACAAACAAGTCATAGTCATAATTGTCTAGCTTAAGAAAGCTTTACAGTTCTCATAACATCACCAATTGTTATGCCAGAAAGACAATTGGCTATCTGCTATTTTTATCCAGCTTAATGATGGAGATAGAGTAGAATCTTTGTGCCAAACAATGGAGCCATCAGTTCTATTTCTATGTGCGGACTTTGTAAAAGTAGATGGTTTAGGGTTTGGAATTTTCTTACCCCATATAATTAGTGCCTCAGTGTTCTGTGTGCTGGGTAAAAGTGGTGTTACAGTATTGGCCTGTGGCAAATGCTTCTTAGTGCAGGAGGATTGGGAGGTTATTTAAAAAAATAAAAATAAAAAAAAAAACGTATTATATCTGGGTATAATGCATACATGCACAGGTGGGAAGCTTGTCTGAAACTTACCATTCATTTAGGTAAGACGGTGCCTTCCAGCTTAGTTCATACTTAAACCTCTTACAAATGTTATCATATTGATAGCAATTAATAAGCATCACACAGTAGCTGCACTGCCTACTAATACCAAATGCCAGGAGTCTGGCTACAGAATGGGTAAGAGTAAAATGAAAATCCATTTTGGCCAGAGGTGGGTTTTAATGAATTTGTTTAAGACCTTCATGGTTAGGGTAGGTTTTAACTTTAAAGATAGTTTATCTGATAATGATATGATAACAATAATTATTTTGCATTAGTAGAAAAAACAATGTATAAGGTATTTAAGTAAAAGTAGGATCACAATCCAGTTAGGATCAGTAAGCAAAAAAGGACAGTGATATTACAGTATAAAGTAGACAAGGTGTCCAAGTTCTAATAGAAATACAACACTAATATTATACAGAAGTGAAAAAGTGGTACTAAAACAATAAAAATCAATATTAAGTATCAATTATACAGCAAGCATAGATACCTAATAGTCTATCAAGAGGAGATTGCCTCAGATGCCACACAATATGTATCTTGAGGTGATGATAAGCATGTAGATTGCACATGTATTTCCTCAATGTAATTACGGGCAAATATGTAAGAACACATGTAGCAATAATTTCTAAAGAATTTAGAAAATATGTTTACTCTGGTCAGGGAAAACTAGTACAATGTTATTCAGGAAAATATGCCTAAACTTGTCAGGGGACAACAATTACAAGGCAACAATTTATAAGGTATTTATAAGTAAAAGTAGGATCACAATCCAGTTAGGACCAGTAAGCAAAAAAGACAGTGATATTACAGTATAAAGTAGACAAGTTGTCCAAGTACTAGTAGAAATATAAAAATAAGAAAAATAAAGCAATAAATTCAGAGTATCTATACCCTCACAGTAGCATCTTGGTAATATATGGCTCTATTATACACATACTGCAGCAGGAGTGGACAAGCAAGTGCAACAGCTGTCCACACAGCACCTCCTATGGTAACTACGCATAACTGCATGAAACTGAAAGTAATTTCAGGGGGGTGATAGGAGGTAAGACAATACCATAAGTTAAAGATATAACAAACTACTTGCTACTATGTAATGCTCCTAACTACTGTACTGCACAGAACACAGCTTATCCCAGTGATTACTGGTCTTTTTTTACAGGTTGTCAACTGATTCAAAGCCCAAACCAGGAGCAAACCTTCTCAATGTAAAGAAACCAAGAAAACACAATATAGCACAAAACAGCACATTGGCCAATTGAAACAACCTCTGCTGAGTGACTTCCAGCATACATGCATCCAGAACAAAGGCAGGTTCCTTTTATTTCATTACAGTAAAACTAACTTCTTGGACTCTAGCTGAAAGAATTCTAAAGTACAAAACAGTGTTTGACAAAGGCACTGTAAATATAATGGAAAAAAGCTTATCCCACTTGTTTTGTGACTGGTTGTTCAGCAAATCTGATTGTTCATGGACAAAAGCAGGATCTGGCCTCTTAATGGAATCCAGAAAAACACAATGTAATGCAAAATAGCACACTATCCAATCAATTATCATATTCCTACACACTCCAGAAATGCATACATACATATATATATATATATATATATATATATATATATATATATATACACACACACACACACACACACACACACACACACACACACACACACACACACACACACACACACAAATCACTCAGTAATAGTAAGTAGCATTCACTTACATGCTGGACAGATTAGTCCATCTAGCTGCATACATATATACATATGCCCCCCCCCCCCCACACACACACACACATATATATATATTTATATATATACATATATAAATACTTACCTTAATTAAAACAGTGAACATCAACGTCAATCATGCTGACAACAAAATGTCAATGATGTAAATGTTGACAGGGAACTACACATCTACAAGGAATACCCTTACTGCGCGCAAAAACTAATTAAAAAAGAAAATGCTAAAAATATGCTTTTTGCAACAGGGCAAGTCCTACTCCCCAGAACCCCATTTGAGGGGTTGTATCATTGTTGATTATATATAACCATTTAGAAGGAACAAACTCTTGTTTGTTTCAGATATTTTCTTTTCAGTAAAAGTTAATATCTCATTTAAAAATGAAGACTGTTTTATTCCCACTCCTTGGCAAATAGACTTCAAGATGTCATATATGGAAGAGAAATGCAGTAGGCAAAATGTGATACTAAGACACTGAGAATATGGCTAAAAACTGCTGAGTGCACGTTCTACCTGTCCCTGGCCCCAGATGACTGGCAGCTGTGACATGATAACTGAGTGTAGAATCTTGAGTTGCAGCAGGAAGTAAGAGTTTATTTCTAAAAAAGTATTTCTGAAGTCTGTTGTAGTGCATGGAGAGCAGTGATTACACTGCGATATCTGATGAGACAAATCAGTTAAGTGTTACTATAGTGCATGACCCAACCTTAGTGAATGTTAAGCATCCTCTCTTAACTTGTTAAGGTTGAATGTCATGCCAAATCTACCAGTAACAACCAGCAAACAACAGTGATGATTTGTTTCTCTCTATGGTCTGTGCTGGTAAGAGCTCCCTGACTTCCTCTTATGAACATAGAAAGTTGCTAGGATAACAGGATTTCTGATAACATTAATTTTGTGAATGATACAAAGTCTGAAACTCAAATGTATGTCATTATTTAGTGACACCAATCTTCTGTGTGATTTGTCAGAAAACCACAGATTTTATGTGGAACAGATCAAAATATGAGGCAAAAATCTGGACATTCTGTGAAAATCTGAATAGGAAAAAGGCATGGAAGACAAGTGTAAACATAACAAAGTGGATTACACTGTCTGTCTGACAGCACTAGTTAAGGGCTTTATGGCTTTGAAAGCTAGCAAAACACTTTGCACTTTTTTTTCTGTAACCAGTAGTACATGGAGCAGTGAAAGCTCCATTCACTATAAAAAATTATGATTGAGTTTCTGATCACAACCCTTTATTATGTGTTCTCGGGGTGAATTTCTTGGCCTCCATGTTTTGAACACATAATAAACTGGTTATGATCAGTGACCTGATCATAATCACATATATTATATACCCTATTATAACAAAGAGTGAGACTTTAACAAAGCTTCCAGAAATTTTAACTTCAGATGCTTTCAAATATTGTTTGCCTATCACTGATATCCTGTAACCATACAGGGAAACACATTTGAAAGGATAATTTTTCATTTGGGTACTACAAGGGAGTCATGTTATATCCAGCATCCATACAAGAGAGAAACTTTGTGATGTCAGATGGTTGTTCTTCACTTGGATACAAGAGCTCTTTTGTTTTGGGTGATGGAGTATCTACTGAAGCTCAGTTTAAGAACTTTTGGGAAAACAGTTCTCAGTAGTGTATACAGAATAAAAGCAATCCTTGCACTTACGAATAACTAAAATTTTGGAGGCACTTCAATAGAATTTTCTGCCCTCAAGTAAAATGTATTAACTAGAAAAGTCATTGGTTGAAACCTAGATTCTACCTTTAGGGGATATTAATTCAGAAGGAGTGCTTGGACCAGCAGTAATATATCATAAGATGGTCAATTCCTTCCTACAGAAGATGAATGCAAATGATTACATAGAAGCCCTACTCCTAACATTTGAAAGGGTCATTGAGTATGAGGGCTAGCCTAAACCTGAGTGGGTGAGGGTAGTTGCTCCCAATACTTTTTATCATCTACAGTGTTTCATCTTAAACAATTATGTCAGGTTGAAAGAAAAAAGAGTGGCCCACAAATACCTGCCACAAAGGCCCAAATGTTCCCAGACTGGGTCTACACTTTGGAGAAGCCATCTAATTGGCCTTATTCATTTAGACCATAAATGGTAGGACATAAAGGTCAAGAGTGCCCTGAAGTTAGTGATTCTGACCATTCTTGTCAAGTTCTTGAGATCCCTGCTTGAGAAACCCCACCACTCTGAATCAAGTTGTTGAAATAGTAGAAAGCTATGTGGTAGCTGGTAAATTGTAATTTACTCTTAGACAGAAGATGTGTGAATGTCATTCATTCAAGAATTGAGTTAACTCATTACCTCCGAGTGATGCCTCCAGGTGCATCTGCAGTTAACTCCTACTGACCCCTCTAGGCATCAAATATTGCTTGTTCATATTTGCATCAATAATTCCAAAACTATGCTATGTACAAGGTTTTAAAAGATTTCATTGTAAAGCAAACTAGACTGCATTAATATTTGACATCTGCCTAGTGCAGGTCAATAGATATTAACTGTTGTTTTTATTAAATTAATGTATATAGATACAATTTTCACATTTTTCTAAATATCTCAACAACCAAGTAACAGAGACATAAATCCTTAGCCTCATGTGAAAGCTCTCAGCTGGATGAATAAAATGCTGTTGACAGTATGTGTGTAACTTGAGTGGTTGCTGAGATTTTGCAAGTTGTTTACAAAATATTAAAAATGCAATAGTTACTGTGTTTACTGTGACTTATAAAATTCTTTTAAAGACCTAGAACCTAAAAAAATACTACCACTGTAAACTAGTTTGTGCCGAAGAGTTTGCTATTTATACTCCTTTAGTAACCTCAGTAGATTCAGGGATATGAACATTTGCTTGAAATGTGAGGACATAATTTGATTCTGTCAAAAGGCTTAGGACCACCCATTAGAAGGTACAGTGCAAACTTCCTGAGCTCCACTGGAATGAGTCAAGGCTAATTTTGGGTAAAGAGTAAATAATGAGTCTGGAAAAATTCTTCTAGGTTCATTAAAAATAAAGATTAAAGGCTGGAATTAAATATAAAATGTATCAAAGAAAAAGTTTCAAGTATAATCATCATGAACATTTTCCTCAGAATTGTCATTTAGCTAATGAATCACTATAGTGCGATGCCTACATGAACATTTTTCCTTTAATGGAATCATATTCTCAGGTGGAATAAGTTGTGTTTGTCAATTACACATATAAGAAATTGATAAAGAATTGACAAAGTGTATAATAAGGGTGTATGCTAAGGTAGCATGTTAACATTAATAAGTGAGAAATTGGTACCTAAACATCAAAAGGGCTTTACCAAACAAACTGAAATAGTGTGTGCATACAGGATCAAAAGTAAAGGCCCATTATCAAAAATGAAAATGTGGACCATCCTTTGATAAACATGCTTCTAGTAGGTGCTGTCCCCGGTTTAATACACAATTTGAATTTAAGTAAAAATGTTTCCTCCTATAATAGTGGAAAAAATGAGCATAACGGATGCCAGAATGACTCCAATTGTATACATGAAGTGGGAAGTTAGGACATTTTATCTGATCATCAGGATGAAATCCATCTCATGGATCAAGGGGAATAGATCCTATCATGAATAGTGTGAAGGCTGCACTGATCAATTAGAATTGGGTGGTATTACATCTTCATTACTTGGAGCAGGCTCAAATTCCCTCACTGTACAGTCAAGAAGTTTAGAGAAGGTTGTAGGACACAGTCTGCCTATCTCTAATTTAGATAGGTCAGAAAAAGAGCTAATGACCTTAAACAATTACCTTCCTAATTTAATAAATTGGGATAGCCTTGTTGAGTGAAAACTGGATGTAAAACCTCTCAACCTGACAGACATAAACTAAGGATTGTTATATTATGTATAAGTTTACAAGACTGGGTTTGGAAGTGGATGACATGATGGTAGGAAAGAGTCCGGGCATTTTCTGTATCCAGGAGGCAAGATAGAAAGGCACTTCAGCAAAGCCACTGGCTTGGGATCCAGTGTATACAATTCAGGGAGAGGAGAGAGTGGAAATGGTGTGGGAATTGTGGTGAGGGAGAGTTTTCAGAAGACAGTGAGGGATGTCATCAGAATTAGTGATATATTTTTGGCAACCAGTCCCCATTGTAAGGCTAGAGCATTATTCATAATGTCAGCCTATGCCCCACAACAGTATCGTGACATCAAGGAAAAAGGTGCATTCAGGCACCAGCTGCAGGGCGTACTATATACATCATGACAACATGAGTTGGTGTTGTTAATGGGGACCTGAATGCACATACTGGAACAGACAGAACAGGCTCTATGAACTGCCTAAATCCTCATGCATGGGGCAACAGGAATAAAGAAGGAGAGCCATTCGAGGCTCGTCTTGCAAAAGGCTTGATTGTGGCCATCACATGATTCAGCAAGAGAGGCAATCACAACAAGATCACGTACAAGAGTGACCAACATGCAACTTAAGCATACTTCTTCCTATTACTAAAAAGGCACTGCGGTAGAATCATTAATTGTAAAGCCATCTCCAGTGAAACATTCAGCCCACAGCATAAACCACTGATCGCCCCAGTCAGCTGCAAGCAGTGGTCAGGGAAGGCTGTAAGGTCAACAGAAACTAGGCAGAAGACCTGGAAGTTGATTGGAGAGAAAGCACAATAATTCAAGAAAATACTCTGGGCTGGAATGCCTCAGGGAGGAGATAAAATAGGTTGAGTTGAAGAAGAATGCTGGTGCCTCTAAACAGCATGTCTGAGGACTACATAACAGATATGTGGCCAAGCCAGGTATAGAAATAAGGTACATAAGGAAAGCTGGTGGTGGAATGTAAAAGTCCAGGAAATCATCAAAAGAAAGAAGGAGTGCAGGAAAACTGAGAGATAGAAAAGATGGACCAGGCTAAGAAGGAATACTGGTTGGCTAACAAAGAGGCTTAGAGAGCAATTGCAATAGTGAAGAACAAGACATGAGAAGAACTTATCCAGCTTCTGGAACGTGACTCAATAGATGGAACAAAGAAACCTTATCAGGTTGAAAGACAAAGACTAAAAGATAAAGAAGACAGTCATCAGACACCTTTCATAAGGAATATCAAAAACAACTTGCTCGCCAGTCCACAGGACATCAAAATCAGATGGAAAGAGCACTTCCAGCAGCTTCTGAATGAAGAAAACCATGCAGAAGATATACTGAGCCAGACACAACTTAAAATGAAAAGAAGAAGAGGAGCCCACCTAGAAGAGGTAAGAACAGCACTAAGGAAGATGAAGTCAGGGAAAGCAGCAGACTCAGACGAGGTCACAACAGACTCAGATGAGGTCACAACAGACTCAGATGAGGTCACAGCAGGCTCAGATGAGGTCACAGCAGGCTCAGATGAGGTCAGTGCTGATATGAACAAAATGTTGGGTATTTGAGGAGAAATGGTTCTTGTAGGTACTCATAGCAGTATGGAGAGAAAGGTGTATTGCACATGACTGGATAATAGGCATATTAGTGACACTGTACAAGAACAAAGATGGCATTTACAACTGTGGGCAGTATAGAGGTATCAAAATTCCTGTCACAGTGCATGAAAGTTGTTGATAGTGTGATTCATAAATGAATATCCAGAATAGTAGAAAGTAAGATGGAAGATGAGCAGTTTAGGTTCATATTATGATGCAGTATGACTGACACAATGCAGTGAGACAGATACTAGAGAAGAAACTAGAGGAAAGAGTCCAACTGCACATTACTAGACATGGATAAAGCATATCATGGTCCAAAGAAAGCTGGTTTTGGGTAGTCCTGCATTGGTTCGAAATCCCGGAAATATTGCTAGAATTAGTGCAGGCTATATTCAACGACCCAATGACACAAGTATGAATAGTGTTTGGACTTACATAGGGGTTCCCAGTGGGAGTCAGTGTGCATCAAGGTTTAGATCTGAGCTCACTGCTGTTTATACTTGTGATATACTATATTAACAAACAGGTCAGAGGGGGCAGAGCAATAAAACTGCTGCATGCAGACAGTGTGGCACTACAGATTGACTCTAAACAAGAACTTCATCAAAGGATAGTGAAATGGAATGCAAAACTGAAGGTACATGGAATGAAACTGAGCACAGATAAGACCGATGTAATGGTACCAAATGGGGGAAATCAGAAGTAGATAAGAATTGAGAAAGAACGGAAAACAGGAAAAACAAGTTAATGGCTTCAAGTACCCAGGAGGGGTGATCAGGGAGAAGGGAAATGGGAATGAGGAGGTCAAAGTTCGAATCATGGGGTCTGCAGTCAACTGGAACTGAGTTACAGGTAGTATATGACAGAAGAATGCCAAAAAAAAAATGAAAAGTAAGGTGTACAAAACAGTGGTGTAACTAGTACTAAGTAATACTGTAGGTAAAGAAACCTAAGCAGTGAAAGCAGGGCAGCTAGGGAAGGTAGAGATGATGAACATAAAGTGCCTGAGATGAGTGGTAGGATGCACACTGTGGAACAGATGAAGAAATAAGGATATCAGAGCAGAAACCAAAGTAGCTCCAATTGCAGAGAAGGTCAAAGAGGACAAATTATGGTGGTTCAGGCACTTGTATAGGAAAGCAGACGACAATCTGGTGAAGAAGAAAATTTGGGACAGACAGAAAGAAGGCAAGAGGAAATTAGGGCATCTAACAAAGAGAAATAGGGATTGTGTGAGACAAGACCTGTGAAAAGGCAGGCATGGCAGTAGTAGAAAGGAGGAGACTTGCATTGAATTGAGAGAGATGATGACAGGCGATGCAACACCCCCACTCCATGTAGAAAATGGTAAAAATAAGGTTGATGATGTTGATGATGATGATGATTATGATGATGATTATTATGAATGACCAATGTCTAACCTATTATTACAGAAAACTTTGGGCAAGTTCAGCTGCCCCAGCAGTATTGTCTCATTAAAATTGATGGATTGCAACATTTCCAGTCAGTGAACAAAGTATTAGTCATGGTTCCTGTGACTGAGACAAATTCCTAGCTTGATGGTAAAGGTCATATGAAAGGCAGGGCTCATATGAAAGGCACAAGAATGTAAGTAATGTAAGTAATGTAAATTATTGTATAAAATAACTGGGGAAGATTTAAACTTGAACACATATATCAAATTAATGTTCTAAAACCCTACAAGGAGCAAGATTACAACACATTCCTGTGGCCGCTATGCCTGAGGACAAAATGGAGGTCAAGAATTCAGAACATGAATTCCCAGGGAGGGTCAGAATTCTGAATCTAAAGTACACATAGACAATGGATTGTCATTACATGGGGCAGAGTGGGGGGAGAACAGAATTTCCTTCAGTGAAATTAAAGTGTTTTTTTCTCTTTTACCACTCAAGAATGACCAAGTACAACTTGACTTTGCTGCAACTTCTGAGGAAAAAAGTTAAACTTAAGAATTATAAAATCTGTGAAGCCCAGAGAGAAGTGATACATCTAGAGGTAAAGAAAGTGTTATACAACTTGTGCTGATTGCAGAATCACACGATCCCTAAAGAAGTTGATTCTACCAGTACCCATATCTAATATCAGGATAAGATTTTGCAATGATTTATGCTAGCTAAATAGCATTTCAAACGATATGCTTATTTAGTACTGAGGATACACAAATATAGTTATTTATTAGATTTTATTTTATTTGTTTTCCAAGATAGTCCTACTGGACAACAAGCCCCTTTTTAAGTGGAAGCCCAGGCTGAAAAGTTCCACAAAATACAACATGATTAAAATGCATATATAAACATACAGAATAAAATATAAACATAATACAGACCAATTAATTGTACAAAATATAAAGACAGTACAGAAAAAAATTATCATGATACATTTTTAAGGCTACATTGGCATGTGTAACAAAAATGTCAGACATTTATACAGTCTTCTAAGATATACATATATCATTAATGAGCATACTTACAGTGTGGTAGGCATGTCGATATGAATTCAAATTGCAATTGAGTTACAGGTTTTAAGGTTCATAGGTTCATACTAGGCTAATTGTCCCTTGTGGGCTATTTTAAGCCTAGCCAATTACCCCACGTGAGAATCAAACCCTACACCTTGTGTTTGCCAGGTAAACACCTTAACCATTATGCCATCCTCCCACCCTTAAGGCTGAGTTATTGGTGGCTTAGGTGAAGAAATAGCATATGGTGGTTGATAAGGTGGAGAGCATGAAGAAATCTTGAGGCTGGACATTCAAAGGAAAGAGAAAAGGTCTGCGTATAGAAGAGATGAAGTATTAGAAGGCAGAGTTTCAGAAAGGAAATAGGATTATGTTGGCAGAAGGAAGGAAAGAGAAGAGGTCAGAATATGAATATGGATGAATATAAAATAGTAAAGGTAATGTATTTGAGTGAGATGGGGTGGCAGGGTGTAAGGGAACAAAGGAAAACAAAAAATATGAAGATGAAAGGAATGGAGTATTGAAATCTATAATATATGGAACTGATATGGTAGAGAGAGAATGTGGGAAGAACTGAAAAAAGTGATTACATAAGAATTGTTGGAGAGTTTGAAAGCAAGATGGTAGAACAGTGCTTAGATTGCCAGAGGACTAGTAGAAGGAAGGATTTGAGAGAGAGATAGAGAAGGGTGAGTATGGGAAAAAGAGATGGAGCAGATGGAAGTAACAGGATAGTATGGTGTACAATGAAGGAAGGATATATGGGAGAGATGGAGAAGAGCTGTCAAGCCTGGTATTTAACAACATTTGTTTTCATAAAAGGATATTGAAAGATTCCATTAACTTTACTGTCTAGGGAAAATACATTTTCTACCACAATTGGTCTTTTTTAATACACAGGCATGCTACTTGAGTTACATGAGGCACCAGTCAAATTCCAGAAACTTAAAGATAAAATATAGAGACCCTGTGGCTGCCATTCTATGGCATATTTGGATGGTTTAGTCATCTGCCTAAGATGCAAGTGGTGCTGTATTTTCTTAGTCCCTTAAGATCCACAACAGTCCTATCTAACTTGGAGAAATCAAGGAAAGGAAGGGTGATTGTGCCATATTTTAACCCATGTTGGTTGCCAGGAATTTTAATACAGTAGATAATTATTTTAATACATTACTACCATTTGTAATTAATATAGAGAGAGGTCAGATAGTCCTAGGCCGCCTTGTGAATTGGGTTAGATTAATTTATTATATGCTATTCTTATTGATTTGGGAACCTAAATTAATGGAGGTATATGAGTACTGATGTTTTTTAAATGTTTGAACCAAAAGGTGGTGTTAGCGCTTAATAAAAACAAACTATGAACCAACAAAATAAGCACCTGGGCTAGATGTACTCCAGAAATAAGTGAAAAAGAAAGTAGTTCTCCACCAGTAGAATGAAAAGTTTTATATCAGCAAGAGAAGTTCTCTGGGAACTAAGAGTTCTGGTAACAGTTTCTTGTAGGAGATTGTTGAAGTCCGAGCTTTGCGTGTTGTTAGGATTAATTCACAGGTTTAACGTCTGGTGCTTTATAGTTAAATATTAAGTTTTCTTATGTGCTCGGGTGTGAACTTGTCAAAACAAAAGTGTAGGCTTTGAAAATGAATAAAGATGCACATCTGAGAGCCACGATCAATCAGAAATTGGTAAAGACAGGTGAACGTGAAATATTTTAACCAATTATCTACAAGGACCATCTATTTAAACTGGTATTTTGTGTGATTCATTGTTCTGATGTAGTCAACTGTGGATTGACGAAAGCGCTAAACTTTTTAATAAATTGCTGATATAAAACTTTTCGTTCTACTGGTGGAGAACTACTTTCTTTTTCACTTATTTCTGGAGTACATCTCGCCCAGGTGCTTATTTTGTTGGTTCATCTTTTAAATGTTTGTCAGTTACAGGATAGGAAGTAGACATAAGATAAAATAAAATTCCAACCAAAACATTAATTTTGATTATTGCTGTTTTAGAAAGCAAACAGAAGACTAATTTTCCCCATCTTGCAAACTCACTCTTGATGTTAACTAGGTTTTTTACGAGGCTGTTATTAAACTGTAATGGAAGATCATGACTCAGATTTAGTGTTAAACGTTTCACAGAGGACCCTAATTCACTGTGCTAAATGTTTCACAGAGGACCTTAATTCACCGCCACTGTAAAATAAGCCTTCAAGAGGTCGTTTGCTTAAATTATTAGGCAATATTGTAGATTTTTTATTGAAATTAAGTTTGTAATTGGAGAAGTTAAAGTAAATAGCAATTTGTTTAATAGGGGGAAGAACTGCTTTTAATGAGAAGTAAATATTTATATCATCTGCAAAGTCAGTTATCAGAATGGGGATCTTGTTAAATCTATATAGCAAATAGTAGGATTTTTGTATTAATGACTTGAAGACAGGTTCAATATATAGGTTAAACAAATAAGGGAAAGGGGCCATCCTTATCTAGTGCCAATGGGGTTTGAGTGAGATTCATTAATTGATAACCAAGTAAATGCATTTGTACTGTGTACAATTTTTTATTGATTTGATAAAGTTCTCCTGAAAGTCCCAGTAGTGCACATGTAAAATTTAAGTACATATAATCAAGTACCTTAGAGGCATCTATAGATAGAGCAAAGTATTTGTAATTTTTTTCTTTATTAAGGATATGTAAAGATTCTAAAGTTCATGTATGGTTGCGGTTTGCCTATTTTGTAAAAAAAAAAGTGATGATTAATAGAAGGATGATTTTAAGTCTAGTGGCTAATAAGAATGCATAGATTTTTAAATTAACATTTATAAGTACTATGGGTCAATAACTAGCAGGGTTATTAGAAATGAGACTGGACTTCGGTATCACTATGGCCTTAGAGCCATTTGGATATTGATTTGAAATGCTTTAGTTCTAATCACATTGAATAGTTTAATAATATTTTGTAATCTTTGGTAAGAAACATTTATAGAATTTAGAA
>NC_056751.1:679128447-679153447 GCF_019279795.1 Protopterus annectens | reverse complement strand
ATCAGTAATGGAGAAGTTAAAGAGATAGAAAGTGAGGTTATGGAGCACCTGCAAAGTGAAGGGTTCAGTGTAGCACCACAGCAGGATAGAGCAATGGACCTCCAAATTAAGGGGAAACCAGTGGAATGGGAAGCAATTGGTCAGGTGCAGTAAGAAGATAGTTTGGCGCCTTCCACAGGAAACCAGTATAAACATTCATTTGAAGCTAGACAGCGAGGGAAGGAACAAGGAACAAGAAACTGTGGAAACTGTGATACAGTCAATGTTGAGGAGTGATAGGCCAGTGAGTTTCCATATGACAGAGCAACGGATGGCACAGGATGAAATGGAAGAGAATGTGCCACAGGAAGATGCTATATAGAACTTTCTACAGAATGCCCACTGGAAATGGAAAACAAGGGATGTGCCCGAAGTTTGGAAGAAAATGAGCTAAGAGAATAGTTGCTTGATTTAATAGATATAGATAGATATATTAAGATCAGTGAAAGAAAGAGACCGCAGAAGGTCACTAAAACCCAAAAAGTTGGAAGTCTGATAAAACAAATGAACACAGTAACTAAGACTGTCCATATTGATCCATGTGATATAATAGAAGTACACAGGATATATTACTGTGCAGCTAAATTAATAACTGATGAAATTCTACCACAAGAACACACGGTAGTGAGGGAAAGGAAGGAGAGAAATTGAATACCATCATGGAAATATCGAATAGAGAAATCTATAAAGCAATTAAGACAGGAAGTGTCACTGCTAGAAGACTATAGAAGAGGGAATAGATCAACAAAAATACTAAGAAAGACGTGATAAAAGCAATGTGCAGTATTAGAATAGACCAGGATCCATCATGCACTATCACAAATAACAAGCCAACAATTTCAGCAAAGGCAGAACAAATTAGAAGATACGGAAATAAATATAAAGGAAAATTACAAAATAAGCACTTTATTGATACCAAAAAGGCTTTATAGATAACTGGGAAACAAAGTAAATGAAATTGAAAGACCACCAAGTAAAAAAGAAATAAATACATTTTGGAGAAGTATCTATGAAGAACCTGTGAAACATAACAAAAATGCTAAATGGATAGAAGAAGTAAAAGAAAGAATAAGAAGTTTAAAGGTGCAGGATATGAAATGGGATGAAGTAACAGCCAGAGAGATTAAAACAAAGTTAAGAAAAGTCTCTAACTGGAAAACCCCAGGCCCAGATGTAGTACCTAACTTTTGGTTAAAAGTATACCATCTTTGGATGAAGATTTAGCTATGGGTAAGAGCTATTTCTTTGTGCACCTTGAAAAAGCACCAACTTGGCTAACAACAGGAAAACAATGCTCTTACTTAAGAGTGAACCTGCAAGCTACCCTAAAAATTAGGGTCTATATTAGAACATCGAAGAGGCATTTAAGTGAACGCCTCTTCGTTGACATGTAAAGACCGAATGCCCTAAAGTGCGAACGGTCAAAACAGCAAATTCTTTCCTTGGGAAAGAATTAATTTGCACAAAGACACACACACACACACACACACACACACACACACACACACACACACACACACACACACACACACACACTTGCAAACATAGCTATGTGGGGGACTTCGCCCCCACAGCCCCCATTATGGGGGTCTCTGCCCCCTACAACCCCCTAACTAAATATACCACCTCCGAGATCGCATTACAGTGGAGAAATGGCCAACACTGTGTAGTTGGCCAACTACATTTTTGCCCTGTAAAGTATTCATTGAATCGCTTAAATGCATTTTGATGAATATGTGTCACTCATTTTGTGTTCGATATTACGTTTCAACGTTGTAATATAGACTCTAAAAATTATCGACTAATAACTTGCCTGCCGATGATGTATAAACTATACATGGGAATTGATGCCAACAGGGTTTATAGATATTTAGAAGAAAACTCAATTATGGCAGTAGAACAAAAGGGCAATAAAAGAAAGTCATATGGAACAGAGGATCATTTGTTGTTAAATAAAGTCATAGCGGAGAACTGAAAAAAAAGGGGAAGAATCTAAGTATGGCATGGACTGACTACAAAAAAAAACATTTGATAGTATCCCACATTCATGAGTAAATGAGTGCTTAAAAATGTATAAGATACACCCTACACTGATTAATTACATTACAGTGACCATGAAACAGTTGCAGACCACTTTGCAGTTAAGCCTTGATAAAGGACACATTATTATCCCAGGAATAACTATTCAAAGGGAGATATTCCAGGGTGACTCTCTGTCACCGTTGCTATTCTGCCTTACCCTTAACCCATTAAGCTGTTAACTTAGCTTAGGCCATGGCTATAATTTGGCTCTTAGAAAACAACAAAGTGTCAAGACTTCTCATCTTCTCTTTGTCGATGATTTAAAACTGTATAGCTCATCAGATGAGAAACTGAAAGCACAACTACAGGTTGTCAAAAAATTTTCAAATGATATAAGAATGTCATTTGTTCTTGATAAATGTGCAAAAGCAACCTTTAAAGCAGGAAAACATCAGTTTGGGACAAGAATGTTATATAAAAAAACTTGAGCAAGAGGGAGTGCATAAATATTTGGGAAATGATGAAGGATCGATAATAAAACATGACCAAGTGCGAATAAAACTTAGTTAGGAATACTTTGCAAGACTTAAATTAATACTGAAAACAGCGTTCACATCTAGGAATAAAACCCAAGCTATAAACCAATTTGCTCTTCCTGTCCTAACGTACAGTCTTAGAGTGATTGAATGGCCACAAAATGTGTTGGATAGATTAGATAGGAAAACAAGAAGGATGTTTCATGCCCATCAAATGATTTATGAAAATCAGTGCATACCAAGATTATATATTCTCCATTCCGAAGGAGAGATGGGCCTCCTTGAAATTGATTACATGGGTAGATCTGCAATCATGAGACTCTACACATATCTGCTGACCTCACAAGACCAAAATGTAGTGAATGTTTTGAAACATGAGGAGAATAAATCTAAGATGACTTCTCTGCTTAATCTAGCAAAAGCATATCGGCATCAAGCAGAAGTAGATAAAAATCAGGAGGCAACTGAATGTGCCAAAAAAAACAAAGAAGGAATATGAGGTCTTATAATAATTAATATAAGGACCAGAAGAGGACCTTAAAAAACTCCAGCTTTACTCCGTAGCATATCGCCTACTCCGAGGTGATCTCTGCCTAACATATAAAGCTATGTCAAACCTAGAGCTGTTGGACACACATGCTACACCTAATGAAATCCCAATCCCTCCGAGCTACACGTTCTAGGGACCAAAACCTTGTCACCACAATAAACAGGACTTGCTGGAGGGATGGATTCCTGTCCCAGAGACTTCCCATACTCTGGAACAGGCTACCCATCTATGTCAAGCAAAGTTCTTCATTAGCACTCTTCAAGAAAAATCTTGATGAGTGGATGGGAAATAGGAAATACACCCCTGGATCACTTCTGTGTTTCTGTTCAACAGTGGCATAGGAAAATAACTTTCTTGGGTGGCGTAAGCCAGGGAACCTTGTTGGCTAGGCTTACATAGGCCCTTGGGCTGATAGCCTAGTACCTACCTATGAACCTATAAGAAAAGGCAAGAAATGTGGAAAATGCATAAATATAGTTGCAAGTATAGAGAACGTCTGGAAAAAACTCATATTGATCAGGAACAAATGCAAGAATGGTTAAAGAGAGGTGAATTCAAACCAAGAGATGAAAGGTTAATATTGGAAACCCAAGATAGTGGGCTGCATACATGCTGGTTTACAAAGTCTATTGAGCATGTGGGACAGACAGAAACATGTAGGTTTTGTAAAACCAAATTAGAAACAGTTGCACACCTCATTGCTGGTTGTGATATACTAATGGCAGAAGGACTGTATACTGAAAGGCATAATAATGTGGCAAGACTGTTGCACTGGGGATTGTGCAAACATTATGGAACTGAAGTGGCTGAAAAACACTGGAAACATGAGCCACAAAGCATCATAGAAAATGATGACATTTATATCACACAGGATCATCCATTACCAACAGTTCAAAAAATAGATGCAAGAAAAACAGATGTAGAAGTCCATGAAAAGAAGACAAAAGTAGCATTGACTATTGAAATTGACACACCCAGTGACTACAGTGTCTTGCATGCAGAGAGACACAAGGTCATAAAATATCAGGATTTACAGGCAGAAACAAGATTAATGTGGAAGAAAAATACCCAAATAGGTGCAATAGTAGTAGGAGCAACGGGTCTTATAAAAAATAATATACAGTCATATTTAGATATGTTACCAATACATGTATCCCCATATGAACTGCAGAAGGAGTCATTACTGGGCACATTGCGGGAGCTGCAAAGAGTAGTTCTGGCTGAAATCAAAGATTGAAACAATACTAGTTTCATGAACTTTAATATTATTTTGACTTAGGAATGGGGTCCATTCCCATCATGATATTAGAAACCAAAAAGACTTGGAGAAATTAAAAGGGAAAGGCTTGTGAAAATTAAACCAAATGTAAAATGAGTTGAAGAGTGGGGTATTGATTATAAGCCCTCTGTTGGTATTTAGAGTTTACTGATTTGTATTCATCTTGAGGAGTTCAATATTAAATCATGGCACATGAAGTTGGATTAAAATGATTTTGCAGGCAGCAATGCAGGGAAGCTACTCACAACTTGGCAGACATCTTCTGAACTGTAATCACAATTCCTAAGGTCCTTTTGGATGGTTCAGAATATTTAACCCTTGATTTCTCTAGTAAGGAATCATTGGACTTTTTTCATGTTGTTTCAGGTGGCTCATTGAAAGGATAAAGAACACAGTGTCATATTTAGTAATGCATTTACTGCATATGTTCTAGCAGTTTTCAAAAGAAAATTACAATATTCCTTGAAAGCATTTCAAATTTATCTTTTAATTTAAAAATAATGAAAGCAATATAAATAACTCAGAAACATTCATTCTAAAATGTTTTATGGCTATGTCTCTCTACAGTTCCAGCTGTCTCCATATTATCATACCATTTGTGACTATAGCAAAACAATATTAAGCTTCAGAGAATTCTATGACAACATGTTTTTCAGTATTGTTTGGGAAACTAATCAAGTCTGGTATAATCACACTAGGAGTTTTTTGCTAGCTGATTATGAAATTCGCTGTTTGAAAGTACATTACATATAACAAGCATAAGACTTTTGTCAGATATTGACCACAGAAATAATCTGGAAAACATTAAAAGAAAACCCTTTGGGGAAAATATGCTAATGACTCACAAAATCAATTTTCAGCTCAGAAATGTCTGCAATATTTCTAAAGGAAGAGATGAAATGTATAAAATGTGAATAAGTAAGTCAAACCTCGCTAGAGGATACAGAGATAATCATTGTAAAAGATAGGCAAGCTGTACACCTTATATTATGCCTGTCAGCTTTAGAGATAGTTTCATTTTTACAAATCAATACTATAAATCAGACTTTGTGTGCCATCATAGTTATCACTGATGAATTCTTCAGTTCAAAAACTGCTGTCTTATTCTTCAGTTATCATTATCACAGAGCTTTTCCTCTTGTTTTCTTCCATGACAAAGTTGCCTTGTACAGGAATCACTGCGTGTGTGCATGTGTGTGTGTATACATGTGTGCATGTGCGTGGGCGTGTGTGCACGCGTGTGTGCATGTGCGTGCGTGCGTGCGTGTGTATGCACACCTGTGGTCTTTTCCCAGGGAACACTGTTTTTAGCATTTTTTTGTTATGTAAAACAAGGAAAATGCAATAGCACAGCTGAAACATAGAAACTGAAGAAAAACATTTTTTTTTTCCAAATTTGTGATGTAACTGCTCTTTAATTAAATCATAGTTTAATTATTATGGCGTGTTTTTTAGCAGAGCTGAGATGTGAATCTCACGCAGGTGCAAGGACTTGAACTAGAAGCCTGATAACATTCAGACTGTTAGGGTAGTCTGTAGCTTTCTCGAGGTGTTACTGCACTGTACACACACACAGAATTTAAACTAGGAGTGTTCAGATAGGAGTCAAATCTGAACAAATTTTTCATACATTAAAACAGAACTTCTTTTAAATTAGAAGGAGAATATGACAGAAGAGGTGAAACTTGGCTCCTGAGCAGTTTTACACATTGTGATAGTGACACCTGATTAGTAGAGTAGGCAAAGGCAACTAAATTAAGTTTAATCAGGGCCCTCTCATAAAAGAACAACGTATGAAATTATGAGTGGTATTTTTAGTCCTGGGCTTCACATTTTCATAGCAGTCATCCACAAAGAGCAATGCTACGTGGATATGCGAATCGCAGACTTTCTGCATGAATACTAAAATGTGCAGGAGTTGTTGTAAACACACACCCTTATTGCTAAAGCATAACATACGTAATGCATAAGGATGGAGGGATAGCTAATACGCTGATAAGGGGCTTTACACGTACACGTATAAGGACTATTCATACACATGAATCTATAATGAGCTCATTTGAATACTAAGCATGTAAACAGCCTTGAACTTACACCAGTAAGCAGCAGTTTTCTAGGAGAACACAGGAATGTCAGGCGAGATTGGTTGGTGTTTTGCATACCTGGATATTTTTACTGAAGGCATCAGTAGGGGAAATGTTTCATTTTGGTGCTTGTGCAAACCAGTACAAGCTCCTTAAAGGATCGCTTGGGAAAAACTTTCATTTGGTTGCTTGTGCATACCTAAATATTTTACTGAAAGGGTCATTTGGCGAAAGTTTAATTTTTATTCTTGTGCACACCTAGACATACTCCTTAATGGGTCATTTGAGGAAATGTTTACTTTGGATCTTGTACATACCTGGACATACTCTTGAAGGGATTGCAGGGTGATATAATTCATTTTGTGTGTCACAGAAGTGCTTGTGCATGCATGGTTAGATTGCTAAAGTGATTGCTAGGCAAAATAATTTTATTTTCTGCCATTTTAATGCTTATGCATGCTTAAGACAAATCTTTGAATGAGTTTCTGGGGGAAATAACTCATTAGTGTGTCAGGGCAGTGCTTATGTGTACCACATGAATGTTTGACTATGAATTGTAAAACTGCAAAGCATTAGCATACTACGCTTTGCAGCATTTATATCACATTATTTTTAAGGCCTTTTGCATTAGCTTACATTACCTCTATGATTCTTACTTTGCTACGCTCATTTGTAAGTATTAGGAATATCCCTATCTCATTTGTGCAAGTGACTATGAATGTTGTGTCATTCGGCTTTTCCCTGTTAGGGGTCGCCACAGCGGAACTCCGGTCCGCTAATGATTGGCAGTAGATTTTTACGTGCCGAGTTGCCAGCTCTGATGCACAACCTTCAACGAAGGTACGCCCATTCATGCATGTCTCCACACAAAAGACACTCTAGCTGAGAATCGAACATGACAACGTCTTACTGTGAGGCAACAATGCTACCGCAGCACCACCACCGCAGTTGCAAGCGGCTATGAATACCGGCCAATATTTCTATGGAAGAACACCTTTTTTAGTTATTTATTCAGTTAATCAGAAGCATTTTATATTTATCTTACCTTTCTTCATTGAATAGTTTGATGGTATTGTCTCACACACAAAAACTTTCATCTAAGAAATCTCATTCAATTTTTTGACTTAGAAGTTTTCTAAGGTACCATAGTGTTTAGCTTACAGCAAAGTAAAAATTCAAGGACAAAGAAAACAAGGATGTTGTTGCATAAGATAGTAATGAATCTTCTAGAATCCAAGACAACAAACTAGGGGAATGTTTTCATTTTGTCAAATTGCTCTGGCTATCCATAGAAACATCTGTTCTAACTCTTTTATATGATGTCACAGAGACATTGAAGCAGCTTGTGGCAACTTTAAATTAAATTGCATGTTGAGGAAGATACTGTCTGATGGAACATATATATATATTTTTGGTTTTCTCCAAAGAACAAACTGCAAATAAGTTGGGGCTTCTTTAAGCTGCATTTACAGTGGGTTCAATATCTGGTTTCAAGGAACCGATGCAGGGTGCATCTTTTGGCAAACAGCAGAACACAATGTTCAGTAGAAAATGCCTTTTTCCTGGGAAATTACGGTGCCCTGAAGATGTGAAAGGCAGCCTAAATTCTAACAACATGTTAGTTCATTGGCAAGCCAGTTTACAGATGTTTAAACAGAACATTCTTAAATGACAACTTTGGCCTCAGCATACTAATATAATAAGTACAATTAAAATAATTATCATAGTTATAGCATTACACCCAGTTTTGCTCAAAGCACTGTTGTTCATTGATTTACAATAATTATAATACCAAAGACATTAACAAACTCTGTATTCTAAATATAATAAAAGTTTTAATTTGTAACAGTGGACATGCCCAAAGCAGCTGTTTTATAACAGTATGCACGTGACAGACTAGTTTGCATGTAGGATTATTTTTCTCCCCTACAAAACATGAACAAAAACAAGTAGAACTTGCCAGACAACCACATACTTTATAATGTATGCTTTGCCAATCTATTTCATGGACTTTCATAAAAACTTTTTCAACATCAACTTATTTTTCTTATGTATTGTTGCATTTGTAGGTTATAATATTTTCTGTTTTCAAATTTAATTCTTTTTTTGATTATATGTTCGGATTATTTTTAATATATTCACCAAGCATTCCATTTTCTACCTGTGTGTTGTCCAATCTACTGAGTGATATCTTTGTTGTTGAGTATACATCAGTAAAATGTCAGTAATAATGCATGCTAACCTTAACCCTAGCACTGCTCCTGTATTGACCATAAAGCTCAACTTTAAAAGCACCACTAAAAAGACAGCTTGTGTACTCACCAGACAAAAACACATGCAGACGCACACACATGCGCACATGCATGCAAGCACACACATATACACAGACACACAAACACACGCGCACACACACACACACACACACACACACACACACACACACACACACACACACACACACGTGCGCGTGCGTGCATACACACACACACAAACACATGCACGCGCGCACACACACGTACACACACACAGACATGCACACACGCTCACACACACACACACAGGCACACACGCACATACACATACAAACACACACACACACACACACACACACACACACACACACACACACACATGCACACAAATGCACATGCACACACACACACACACACACACACACACACACACACATGCACACATGCACACACACACACACACACACACACACACACACACACACACATGCACACACACACACACATGCACATGCACACACAGACACACACACACACACACACAAACACACACACACATACACACAAACACATGCACGTGTGCACACACACACATACACATGCACACGCACACGTACACACACACAGACACGCGCACCCACGCACACACACGCACACACACGCACGCACACACACACATACACATACAAACACACACACATGCACACATGCACATGCACACACACACACACTCACATGGAAAATAATAGTCACTATGAAAACATTTTTCACTTGCTAATTAATATAGTCATCCAGCTTCAGTTTACCTATAAACCAAGTACAAAACTCTTGCTTCATTTTATAAAATATCTAAGGCACCCAGTCAGTCAGTCAAAAATATTTGTAAAGGGCTAGTAATGTCATGTAGTGCTAGTTACCACAACATGAGCATTTTTAATTCTTTACTACTTTTGCATAGTAGGGTTACACATGCATCTAAACTAAATGTTTTGGCACTTAATATTCATTTAGGATACATATCTAGCTATATAACACAAAACGTGGATCGGACTGAAAACACCAGCTTATAATAATGAGAACTACACAGTGGCTCTAGTCCTTAATGAATACCTTCCAAACTCAATTAACTTAATTATTTCATAATATTTTCACAAGGCTCAGCACTTAATTTATGAGTCTCTTCCTCATAAACCATTCAAGTGTCTTCATGATATATTAAACATTTGGCGCAATAAATGTCATAAAAGGATGACATTAGGGTTTATTAACTTCATTATAATATACTGCTCATTTTGCTGTATGCTATCACTATATAAACCATTGAAATATGTAATTAGTTTATTTACTCCAATAGCACAACATGGTGATTCTCATCAAGCAGAAGACCATAAATGACCTAAATATTTGTAAATAAGGGTGTAAACCATGTCTATATGTGGAACTAGTGGTGTGACTAGCCTTTATGGCAGGGATGTAAATAATTTTAAATAAAGTGATATTTCTTTGATAGCGGTATTTAGCTAAGCTGGATGTCTTGATTTATGATCAGACAGTTACCTATCTGTATTAGTAAGAACAGGTTTCTTTGAATGTAATATAAAAAGACGGGTTTAGAAAACCATGCACAGAGCATTTGCCCTTAGTGGAAAATAATTGGGAATCCAGTGCAGTTGGCTGTGAGAGAGAATCAATTATAGTGGACAAGTAGCAGGAAAATCTTTATGCCAGAGAAATTCAGAGAAATGAGACAGACAGAGTGAAAGAAGGTGGGAAGGTGGGAGAGACTTAATAATACTGACTCTTTCCCAGCACTGAAAGGCTGAAGCAGACATATTTGCTGTATAATGAATATATTGCAAGACTTAATTTTATGTGGAAGAACCTGCCTTATATGCACTATTATATAATAAGCTGCACTATTTCTATGGATCGGTAGTCTCTGTGGCATTAAGCTTTTACAATGGTGGATTGTGTATGTGGCGGGGCATTTTCTCACCCATTATTAATGCCCTAATCCACATACATATTATTTATTTATTTATGGTTGTTTACCAGGGTAGTGCACTGATCAATACTGGCACAGAACATTTCATGAATACAAAATACAGAAAATGTTAACACAAACGAAGAAACAAAGAAGAAAAATGCTAAATTGCTTCACCACAAAATGAAAAACACAGCAGCCACTGAAAAATAATTTATTCCTCTAGCGCCTCTGCCACAATTAGCCTTCAAGGAGTGAATACAGAAATACAGAAAATGTCAGCAATAGTAGAGTAGTTCAGACCAACTACATAGAAAAACCTGTATATATACAGTCTAGTGAACAAGAATAGTGCAATATAGAATCAAGTAGAGTGTAATGTATAATGTATTCAGTAGTTCCTGAAGTGGCTCAATCTTCAGTAAATAAACCACAAAAAGTAATATAAAACCATAAAGTTATTTACCTAGGTCTATGTGATGTTTGTGAAGCCTTTTACATAGGGAAAACAGAAAGAAAACTGAAAACCAAGATATATGAACACTTTTATGATATTAGGAGTAAGAATGATAAAGACATATTGCTTAAACACACTCTAATATGTGATAAGGCAAGGTTTAGGTTTTATGCTTTAGAAGCGGTTTCAATTGATGTAAGGGGGGACCATGGGAAACCACATTAGAATATAAATAATTATATTGGCAGCTGGTATTGGAAGCCAATATGGTCCCTGGGCTTAATGAGAATGTCTCTTTAGCCCCAGTGTTAAAAACTGAGAGTGATGAGGTTATAAAGAGACATGTTTTTTAAAAAAATACCCCCTTTTGTATTATAATATTATTTGTTGGGTATTTTCTCAAGCTTAGCCTTACCTTCAAGTTTGTTATATAATGTTTTTAAAAAAAGATTTTTCATATATATATATATATATATATATATATATATATATATATATATTATATGTCATTTTTTTTTAACATTTTATATATATATATATATATATATATATATATATATATATATATATATAGAGAGAGAGAGAGAGAGAGAGATATTCATAAGTTCATAAGTAGGTAGTAGGCTATTGGTCCAAGGGCCTATGTAATCTTAGCCAACAAGTTTCCCTGTCTTTCACCACTCATGGATGTTATTTCCCTGCTCAACCAATGTGATGTCTGGGGTGAATTTCCTATTGCCCATCCACTGATCCAGATTTTTCTTGAAGAGTGTCAGTGACAATCTCTGCTTGATAGATAGGTAGTTTGTTCCAGAGTATGGGAAGTCTCTGGGACAGGACTCTATCCCTCCAGCATTTTCTGTTAATTGTGGTGATGAGGTTTAGATCTCTACAGCATGTGGCTCTGAGGGATTGGGATTTTTTAGGTGTAACATGTCTAGCAGCTCAGGGTTTGACATAGCTTTATATGTTAGGCAGAGATCACCTCGGAATAAGCGATATGCTACGGAGTAAAGCCAAAGTTTTTTGAGACGGTCAGCATAGCGTAACTGTTTGAGTCCCATAATCTTCTTTGTGAGGTATTTTTGTTGCCCTTCTAACTGTTGCAGATGCCTTGTAAGGTACATTCCAAATGGGGCATTGTACTCTATAATGGGTCTGATGAGAGCCGAGCAGAGGGGGATAGTGACTTCTTTTTTCCTAGATGAGAACCCTTTCATGATCAGGTGTGCTACGTAGAAGGATTTCCTGACTACTGTGGTTATGTGATTATCAAAGGAGAGGCTACTGTCCACTAGAGTCCCGAGGTCACTTATCACTCCTTCGGTGTTAAGTGGGCTGCTGCCTATGTGGTAGTCCATGGGTACAGGGTTTTTACTAAAGGGGATGACAATGCATTTTTTTGGATTGAGCTTGAGACCATGGCTCTGACACCAGGCATCAGTCTCGGTGAGGCTCTTTTGCAGGATGTCCACATCGTTTGGGGACTTGACTATGGCACCCAATTTGCAGTCATCTGAGAACTTTGTCAGCCAGAGGATCTCTGTATTTGCCTGTACCTCAGAGAAGTAGATCCCAAACAAGAGGGGACCCAGGACTGAACCCTGTGGTACTCCACTTGTCACAGGTTTGATGTCAGATTTGAAGTCCGCAATTTTTACAATGTGGGTTCTGTCTGTGAGTCAGTTTGTGACCCATCTTGTGACATGCAGATTTGTACCCAGCTTGGTGAGTTTATTTATGATACCACAATGGGGATGGTGTCGAAAGCCTTGGCAAGGTCGAGATAGGCTATGTGGACTGCCTTACCCTCGTCCACGGCTTTGATGACTGTTTCACAGAAGTCAACCAGGTTCAGGAGACATGATCTGCCCTTCACAAATCTGAACTGGGTGAGGTCCAGAGTTTGGAGGTTGTCAATATCCTTGTTTATGAGTTCCATGATAATACACTCCATGGCCTTGCAGACCAGTCTCGTCAAGCTAATAGGGTGATAGTTCCCGGGGTCTGTCGTGGCTCCTCCTTTGTGGAGTGGTATGACTGTTGCCATGTGCCACTCAGTGGGTACAAAGCCTGTCAAGAGGCTATGACTGAACATGGTGCTTAAGTGTGGGGCTAGTTCATTCTGGAGCTCATGCAAAATGCAGCTGGGGATAGTGTCCAGTCCCATGGATGTCATGTTCTTGACTTTCGATAATACAGTTTTCACATGTTCAGTTGTGATTGCAGGGATGCTGCATTCTTCTGGTATGGATATGGGCCCTTTAGGAGGCGAGGGGGGTAAAGTTGGCACTGAACCTATCAGCCAAGATGTTAGCGATATAAGTTGGTTCTGTGAATTTTGTGCCATTGTGTTGTAGCTCAGAGCAGATCTGGGTGTTGCCATTGAGATTCTTGACATAGCTGTAGAATGCTTTGTGGTTGTCCTTAGAGTCAGTGGCAATCTTATTTTCATAGTTCACTTTGGAGAGTTTTATGAGAGATCTCAGCTTCTTGCTGAGGCTGACCAGGGAGCTCCTCCACTTGTATGAGTTTATTCTCTTTTGTAACAGTTTCTTCCTTCTGTTGTAGAGTTTGTTAATAGCAGAGGACCACCAGATTGGTTTCCTATTTTTAGAAGACTGTGTCTTGGTTCTAGTAGGGATGGCATGATCCATGCAGCCATGTAGGTGCTTATAGAGTGCATTTGTATAAGATTCAGCAGTGGTAACTGGATTTTCCATCTGCATGAGTGTTGTGAAATTGGCTACTTCTGCCTTAAGCAGCACAAAGTTGGCTTTGGAGAAGTTTTTTACAGTGGTTTCCTTTGTGTGAGGTGGAAGTGGGATGTGGATATCTAGGGTGATTAGTTTATGGTCAGATCTGACCAACAAAGAGCTGACTTCAGTTGTGAAACACCTGTCGCTCATGTTGGTAAGTACCAGGTCCAGGATATTTTTGCCCCTGGTAGGTGTGTGTCCAAGTTGATCCAGTGCATTGGAGTTTACAAATTCTAGGAAGCACTGAGGAAAGGAGGTAGTACAAGAGTAGTTTTCCCAGTTAATGGTGCAGTAGTTGAAATCTCCCAATATTAGGGTGTTTGGTTGGACCCTGATATTCTCTATTATGTCAAGAAAAAAGGAGTGGGAATCCTGGGGGATGATGGGGTATCTGTAGCAAGCTACAATATGAATTGCAGTTTTGCACAGAGTTAGTTGCACTTGTACAATTTTGGATGAATTATGTTGGGCAACTAGCCTGGAGGTGTGGTTGTCCTTAATGAATATGGACTCACCTCTGCCCTTGGTGTTCTGGTCCTGGTTGGATGGCAGGAAGGTATGGTATGAGTTATATCCTGGTAATGCAGGGGTGCTCTCTGGAGCCTTGAACCAGGTTTCAGTCACTGCACAGATAATGATATTCTCCATTTTAAGGAGTGCCTCGAGTGAGTGCATTTTGAGGTTTAGACTTCTAGTGTTGAGTAGCTTTACCCTCAATTTTTGTTTGCCTGTATCAATTACAGTGGTGGTTTTGTTTTTTGAGCTTTGCCTAAAAAAGGCACTATAGGGGTGGCAAGAGCCTTAGCCAGTATCCGGAATCCCAGAGGTGAAAGGTGCAGGCCATCTCTGGCAAAGCATCGTGGCCTTTCAACCATGCCGTCCCAGCCAGACAAATACTGGATCCCCTTTGAATGACACCAGAAGTTTATCCAATTGTTGAAGTCAATCATTTTGTCCTTGTATTGTGGTATCACTCTGGGCGAAGGTAGGATGCTACTCAGGGCTAGGGTCATACCTGCCTGGATTACAAGATCAGAGAGCTCCTCCATGTCTCTTTTCATGTAATCCAGGAAGGTATGTCTTAGGTCATTCACACCAACATAGACAATGACTGAGTCGTATTTGTACTTATTGTGGCATGATCTGAGTGTGTGGGTTATGTGGCCGATCCTGGCATCTGACAGGCAGCTGACAGTAACCTTCTCCTTGTCTATTCTGGTGAGTGGAACATCCGTATGCCTAACTCTAGAGTCACCTATGAACAATGTGTTTAGTACGTAGTTTTGCCTTATGGGCAGTGGTTTAGTGGCACACTGAGTCTGTGTTTTATCTGTCTTATCTGTCTTTCAGGTTGTGGTGAGGGCTGGAGGCTGCTTGCCTTTCTACTTTGGAGGTCTCTGTTGTTTGGGTAGACTTTTATTGAGAGCCTCCGAGAATGATTTTGTGTATCTATGTGTGGGTCCTGGTGGTGTAGATGTACTGGCACTATGTGGTGTGTGCGGTGTGAAGTGGGTGTTTGCCTTCTCCTCCTGACTGACAAGTTCAGTCTTGGGTTGAGAGAGCTTTGCCTCCAGTTTGGCTAGATAAATGCATCTCTCACAAGTTGTAGTGTTGGGTGGTAGGAGGAGAGGGTTGTCGGTGTACATGAGGCAATTGCTACATTGCCCCAAGATGCCCAGATTCATCAGGTAGACAGAAGAGAACACTGGGAGCTGTTCCTTGGATGCCTGAATAGACACTATTTACCTCATTAAATGTAATATTAGTTTTTGCCACTAGATGGCTTTATAGTATTGCTTTAAAAGGTTATATTAAATAATACTTATAAGCACAATTTCATAGGTTCATAGGTAGGTACTAGGCTATTGGCCCAAGGGCCTACGTAAGCCTAGCCGGCAAGGTTCCATGGCTTACGCCACCCAAGAAAGTTATTTTCCTGTGCCACTGTCGAGCAGAGACACAGAACTGATCCCCGGGGTATATTTCCTATTTCCCATCCACTCATCAAGATTTCTCTTGAAGAGTGCTAATGAAGAACTTTGCTTGACATAGATGGGTAGCTTGTTCCAGAGTATAGGAAGTCTCTGGGACAGGAACCTATCCCTCCAGCGTGTCCTGTTTATTGTGGTGACAAGGTTTAGGTCCTCAGAGCGTGTAGCTTGGAGGGATTGGGATATTTATAATATTTATATTTATAAAAGTTATTTACAAAAGTTGTAAAATGGGTTTATTTTTATTTTATATGCTTAGGGTTGCCATTTATATAATTCCCACAATTGTCAAGCAAATGTTTTGTTTTATGCCTTTAAACTTTTGTGCTATGGTTGTTGCATCTGATGAAGTCCTATGGTAGACAAAAATGTGGTGAAGAAGTTAAAGCATTTATGGTTCATTTTTTTTTATTTAGATATATAAACTTCCTCTTGACTTACGTTCAGTTTCACCCACCTCCCACTTTAAAAACAGACTAAAAACTTATTTTCTCAGTTCCAGGACCTGCCCTTGCAAAGACCCCACTTAGTCTCCCTCACCCACTCTTGCCCTTATAAGGACCCTACTTAGTGCCACTAGACATTTCTTTCAAGAAGTTTCCCATAATGTATTTGCATAATTCCGCACAAACAGCAAAAATATATATATTTTGTTGCACTTTCAACCTATTGCATTATCTCAATGTAAAATTATATGTTACTTAGTTTCATTTTTTTTCTTTCTCCATGCATGGCACCTTAACTTCTATGTATGTACTCAACAATTGTAAGTCTTTTTGCTCTGTCTAACTGCTCTCAGTTCAATATTGTGTAAAATTATACTTTGTAATAAATATGTACTGTTGGAGCTTTTCTCCTCGGGTCTCCACTGAAAATGGGCCACAAGCCCAGTTGGACTAACCTGGTTAACAAATGCCAATAAATAAATAAAAAAATAAAATAAAAGTTATTTTTCTTCTGGTCATCATTTTGTGCCTGGCTGCTTATGGAGTGCTGGTTATTTGGTCACTGGTAGTTATATTCAGCACTTTTCCTCCATGTTCTTTTAATCTTCAGTAAATCTTAAGACAGGAGATGACACTTGTAAAATAGACAGTTATTGCTGCCAATGTGAGTATAAATTTCTTAAAAATGAGGGAGACAATCTCATAGTATACTGGTAATTTTGTTGTACACCTGGATCTAGAGCCATATCTCAATATGATCACTGCAGAACAGTTAGACATAGCAGCTGCAGCTGAAGTAATGGTAAGCTAGTGGCTACCTAAGGATAGTATTATTATTAAAACTGCGTATGTGCTGAAGAACCCTGAAGTGCATCTTATAACCTTCTATTGGTATAGCTACTAGAAGAGGTAGGATTAATTGGCTTAACCTGGATCTTTTCAGATGAAATAACTGGAGAAAAACACTGACAGCCTTCATGGACATGGACAGGACTGATTACCAGAACTATGAAAAAGCCAAAAAGGCTTTATGTGTTAGAGCTGATGTTTACTCAGCGACACAGCTCAAAAGTTTCATAGCACAAAATTTTCTCATAACAAAATGGCAAGGTTACAATTATATAGCATAATGCATATTTATGATTATATGTAGAAGGCAAACATAATAAGAAAAATGACAGAAGTGATAACAACTGACAACTTAAAAATGGCTTTAACATCTGCTTTAATAAAATGTTTCTAGTTGACCCTAAAAGCGTTGAATGTTTTGTTATGACATAAAAACACATATATACCTCAATGTTACAGACTCAGAATAAAACCTATATAAAAAATTGCAGCAAACAGAAAGTGACAGTTGTAGACATATTCTGTTTTAAATGTGGAAAAGGAGTCACAAAGCTAAAGTTTGATAATAATGAAAATTATAACTTTTGAAAACTCCACTAGTATACAGTTGACACACTTCCATTTGTTTTCTGGACTATTTTGGAATTGGAAACCCTCATCTGGACTTCAGGTATTGGTGGTAAAAGCTCTGATTAAGGTGTTTGAAGTGTTGTTTAGGTGATTCCTTGTTTTTCTCTGGCTCAGCATTGTTCATTTATAATTTCAGTGCATTTACTATGCCGATATTGCACACTGACAACAAGTAAAACTGCTGGCCATATTACAGCTGTCTTCCCTTGTTACTGACTGGTCAAGTGTCTCATTGGTTTAGAATAGTAAACTAGTGGTAAAGTGACAATGCAAGAAAGCCACAGAGTTTAAAGAATTCACACATCTATTCAGTCTCTGCATCTGTGTCTTTCTATTTTTATAAGGAAAAGAGTTGTGCACTTTTGAGCTTAGATGTCAGCTTCTTTTCTCAAAAGTTTGCAACAAAGCCTGAAATCATGGATAGTTTTACCTATTACTCTAATTAATGTATAAAGATAGTAGAATAATATGTGTTGGAATAGTATGCAACTCAAACTTCTGGCATTATTGACTGATTGCATTACTAAGCAATTTACCAGATACTCCGATTTTCTGCAAGGATAAGGCAAAAATGTGATGCAAAATCAGGGAGAATATACAAACCTGGGGACAATTGAGATCTATGTTTTGGGCAGTTTGGGAGAAGTGACCCTAACTGTTAACTTCAGTTTGGGCAAAACAAAAGATAATGGGGACACAAATGTCCAAAATCAGGGACAATTGTGATATATTAATCTAATTCAGTAAAACAGTTTATATAAGACGTTTTGAATCAAAATGCATTTCCTGCAAAATAACAAGTAATAAACTCAAAACATTTATCTGGCATTATTTACTGGCTGTAATCTTAAACAGCTTACTAGAAAATCGAACATTTTACTAAGATCAGGACAGGAATATGAAACAAATTCAGGGACATTCTGCGAAATCAAGGACAGCTGAGAGCATAGTTCTCAAGCTATTACATCCAGAATGAGGGATGCAGACAGAAATAATCAGGGACAATCAGAGATACTTTTACTACTATTAACTTGACAGCCTAAAAGAATGTGAATTAACCTGCATTTTTTGTGTAATTCTAATTATTGTCATTATTTGTTAATTGCAATCCACCACCTTTTCTCCAAAAGTTGCCAGTTTTAGGAGGGACTAGGAGGGTTAGATAAAAATATATAAAAATTCTGAACCACAAAAAAAAAGGGTGACTCCCAAAACTCAGGAAGAGTTAAGATGTATGGATGAGATGGATAAATACTTCTGGGCAGCTGTTCATACTGGTATGACTTGTCTCTTTACTGGCGTAACTATATAATCGCTGTCCCTGCCTGTGTGCTAGAAGGATGCTCTTGGACAAAGACAAAAATAATTGTAGGGACAATGGCCACAAAACAGGGAATGATTTTAAATATTACTCATATAAACTTAAAAAGTTGTTGGAGCAACATTTTTTCCATTAATATGGATTTTCTGGAGGATATGGAATCTGAAACTCAAACTTCTGTGATTATTTAGTGAATTCAATCTTCAATGATTTGCCAGAGAACAATACATGTTATCAAAAACAGGTCAAAAATACAAGGCAAAAATCAGGATTTGTAAATGTATGAAAAATGGAAAGATATAGTTGCTGTAACAGCATTTGTTTTAATTTCCCAGCAAAAGAGTAAAGAGAAAGGAGCAGAGCAGCAACTGCAAAATGCAATACCAAACTGCTAGTTGTTGAAAAGAACATCTTCTACTGTTTGTAAGGTAAGATAAAACATGGAAAAAGTATTTTTACACAACTGGTTAGTGCATTGAGAAATAAAAAGTCTATGAATTAATCAACATGTTGCTTGATTGCAGTGCAGCAATCACTAATGTGGTGTGACAGGATCAGTGTGCACCAGCAATCACTAATGTGGTGTGACAGGACCAGTATGCACTGGCAATCACTACTGTGGTATGACAGGATCAGTGTTCACCAGCAATCACTAATGTGGTGTGACAGGGCCAGTGTGCACCATGCAATCACTAATGTGGTGTGACAGGACCAGTGTGCACCAGCAATCACTAATGTGGTGTGACAGGACCAGTGTGCACAAGCAATCACAAATGTGGTGTGACAGGACCAGTGTGCACCAGCAATCACTAATGTGGTGTGACAAGACCAGTGTGCACCAGCAATTACTAATGTGGTGTGACAGGGCCAGTGTGTACCATCCATCACTAATGTGGTGTGACAGGACCAGTGTGCACCAGCAATTACTAATGTGGTATGACAGGACCAGTGTGCACCGTGCATTGCGTTTGCTGAAAACAGTGGAGAATCATGTGTGGGGGGAGGGGATGATGAAGTATATATGAGTAGCAAGTTGGTCACAATTTCTTTTACTTTCCATCCTACAATTTCTTTCACTTTCCATTGCAGTCAAACATCATTTCTGCATACAATAAGTAGCTAGCTACTTCTGGTGGTCTAGGCAGTATGTGTGAGATAGGGACACATCATTGGTACAGTGACACAGTGAGTAGTGTTACAACCATGCAGTGCTTGTCTCCCTCTCTGAGTTCTTGGCTGTGGAACTTTCTTGTGAGTAAGTCTGTATGTCCTCTCTGTCTCAGTGTGAATTTTAATCAGGCGTTCTGGTTTCCTACAACACCCTAAAGACATGCTTTATTTAACTTGATATTTTTCCAGTTTGCCGATAAGTAAACATTTAGTATGTATTTGCTATTGTGTATGTGCATTTTGTATCTTCTAATAAACCTGGCTTGTCAGGAGCACTGCTAGTGTGTGTGTGTGTGTGTGTGTGTGTGTGTGTGTGTGTGTGTGTGTGTGTGTGTGTGTGTGTGTGTGTGTGTGTGTGTGTGTGCATGTGTGTGCGTGTGTGTGTGTGTGGGCGTGCGTGCATACTCTTGTGTGTGTGTATTTGTGTCTGCGTGCTTGTGTGCACGCACGCGTGTGTGTGTGTGTGTGAGAGTGTGTGTGTGTGCATGTATGCGTGCGTGTGTGTGTGTGTGTGTGTGTGTGTGTGTGTGTGTGTGTGTGTGTGTGTGTGTGTGTGTGTGTGTGTGTGTGTGTGTGTGTGTGTTCATGCACGTGCTTGTGTTTGTGTGTGAAAATAATATTGGCAGGCACATACATTAAACTTCTGGGTAGCATAAAACAAATAAGGCATACAATGCAACAAAATACATCTAGACCCTCATAGCTTTTGGAAGCTATCACTACTGGATGTACAAATAGCTTAGTAGAGGCCTCTACTGTGGGCCTCACTTAGTCTAAAACTGACCCCACTCACTCAAAGGTGGATACATAAGATTTATATAGCTTGTTTGGGGGCTGGGGATACTGTGGTCATTACTTATTTATTTTTTTCTCACAGTAAGACTGTAGATGTGTGCACGGAAGGTTAGTACAGCATGTCAAGTGACAGTTGACTGTCTGAGAGGAATACGTTGAAATGTACTAATGTGAACATTATTTTTGCTTATTTTCTTTGCAATCAAAGTCAAATATATATATATATATATATATATATATATATATATATATATATATATATATATACAGGTGGCAGTTTTTTAGGGGTTGGGGAAAGAACTGACTGTAGCAGTTTGAATTATGTTTCTGTACTCTGTGTGTTCTTCCATCTGCATCATTCATAGGTTAATAGGTTTATAGGCAAGTAAAAGGCTAGCTGCACTTGAGGGCCATTTTAAGCCTAGGCAGTCCCCCTTTTTATGATTGAATTAGCCTTTCTCATCTAGTTAGAGATTGGCCTTACCCATCCCATGGTTGATAATAATATATTTTACTCTGAATGAGAATAAAACTGATCATACCATAGATAATATGAGGAGACCCATGCATGGGATAAAGCATATAGGAGCTACTTCTATCCATTAGTAGTACAGAGGGCAGTCCTGGGATAAATTTTCTGTTTCCTATCCATAGATCCAAATTTCACTTAAATATGGAAAGGGGTGAACTTTGTTTTATGTGGACAGGGTGCTTGTTCCAGAGCAGTGGTATCATCTGAAAGATATACCTATCCCTCCAAATAATTCATTTCACATTGTAGAAGAAGTTTAGATCCCTAGACTGCATATTTCTGATGCCATTTGACTTGTTGATGTGCAGTAAATCCATCAGTATTGGGTAGGAGTCTGATATCAAAGAACAGAAAGCCTTGCACACAACTTATTTCTGCCTTGAAAGGAAAAAAAAAAAATAGTCAAATTCTTTCCGTAGTCATAATTTTTTGTTCAGGCCATCACTGGACAAACAGCTGTGGGGGAAAAAGCTCTAAAATATATATATCAAAACATTTAGAACCTCATAACTTCTAAGATCTAGTGGCTACAGACCCGCTGCTTAAATTAAATTTGTCCTGTTCCATTATTAGACTACATACAGTCTTCTCCAGCTGGCTGTGTTGAAAGGATGTTGGAAAAATGACAAATAAGACAAAGTACAGGAAAACAAGACAAAAGTAATCTGGATTGCATGAGGAGGCAAGGATGGTAGGAAAATGAGCCAGTAGGACAGTAGATGGGGGGGGGGGGGGTTGTGCCATGGAACCTTTTGTCTAGGGCTGTATATCATCTCAGGCTGCTCATGCAGTCACTGTCTGTATCATGCAAAGATTGCTGCTTCTTGCTGTGGCTTGCTAAAAGAGGGTGTAGCTACCCTATGGTAAGAGATGTGTTCCCGTTATGAATGGGGTTTGGCTACGTTTTCAAGAAATTGCAGGATGCAAAAGTGGCAACCCTATGTACTGGTAATACAAATGTGACAAATTACCCTCCAGAATAGTTGAAACCTCATTATATTACTTTAGAATTGCCAAATAAATGAATTCCATATTTTAAATGATGGCAGAGAACTGCAAGAGCAATTAGACTTAGACAATATGGCAACTGTTATAAACGGCAGCATGTATTATAAGCAGATATCTATTATTAACAAAACAGTAGAAGTGGTATGCATTAAGGATGATAAGAAACAGTGTACTATTACTATTGTAGAACTATAAACTGAGGTTGTAAGAAATCTCATCTAGTTACTCTTGTTCCCAGTTTAATGTATGGCATGACAAAAATTTCCCCCACTCAGACATTTGTAGAGGCAGTGAAAAGAGGGCAATTATTTAGATAGAGCATCCTATGAACCCACACTGTAAAAGTTGCAGACTCCAAATCTGACCTCAAGGCACTGACAAGTGGAGTGCCACAGGGTTCCATCCTGGGACCTCTCCTGTTTGGTATCTACTTCTCTGAAGTACAGGCTAACACAGAAGGCCTCTGGCTGATGAAGTTCACAGATGACTGCAAGCTAGAAGCCATAGTCAAGTCCCCAAATGATGTGGACATCCTACAGAAGGGCTTCACTGAGACAGATGCCTGGTGTCAGAGCCATGGCCTCAAGCTCAATGCCTAAAAGTGCACTGTCATCCCCTTTGGTAAAAACTCTGTAGCCATGAACTACCACATAGGCAGCAATCTACTTAACACCGAATGCGTGATAAGAGACCTTGGGACCAAGGTGGACAGTAGTCTCTCCTTTGATAGTCACATCACCACAGTAGTCAGGAAGTCCTTCTACGTGGCACACCTCATCATAAAAGGGTTCTCATCCAAGAAAAAAGAGGTCATTGTTCCCCTCTACTCATCACTCATTAGACCCATTATAGAGTACAACGCCCCTTTTGGAATGTACCTCACAAGACATCTGCAGCAGCTGGAAAGGACACAGAAGTACCTCACAAAGAGGATTACTGGCCTCAAACAAATGCCCTACACTGACCGCCTCAAAAAACTCCAGCTTTACTCCGTAGCATATCACCCACTCCGAGGTGATCTCTGCCTAACATATAAAGCTATGTCAAACCTAGAGCTGTTGGACATGCTACACATAAAGAAATCCCAATCCCTCCACGCTACACACCCTAGGGACCTAAACCTTGTCACCACAATAAATAGGACACACTGGAGGGATAGATTCCTGTCCCAGAGACTTCCTATACTCTGGAACAAGCTACCCATCTATGTCAAGCAAAGTTCTTCATTAGCACTCTTCAAGAAAAATCTTGATGAGTGGATGGGAAATAGGAAATACACCCCGGGGATCACTTCTGTGTCTCTGCTGGACAATGGCACAGGAAAATAACTTTCTTGGGTGGCATAAGCTATGGAACCTTGCTGGCTAGGCTTACGTAGGCCCTTGGGCCCATAGCCTAGTACCTACCTATGAACCTATGAACCTATGAACCTATTAGTGAGAAGAGTGCAACCAGTGGAAAAATAAGCCTACACCAAAAAACGATCAAGACATACTCTTAGAAAGTCCTAAAAGTACAAAAATTTGGATAACAATACAAATTGAGGAAGGCAAAGGACTTGCACGTGTTAAACTGATATGTCAGAATTCACTTCTAACAGGAGAGCACAAAAAAGGGACTCGCACAACAGAATATTGTAGCTTTGAATGTTGCAAAATAGGGAATACAAGTGTCATTACATTCTGAAATGTTGTAAAGCAGGTGGGTGAAGTAAATACCAAAACTAAAGAGAAGGGAATATGCACTGAACGGGTATAGTCTAAGGAACAATGCTACAAAATATGGAAAATCCAAACTTGAAATGAATTCTAAGCATTCTATTAAGCTAAAACAGAAAGTCATAAATAGAGAACATTAAGAGGAAGGGGGTATTATAGTTCAGAGGAAGAAACGCACAGTAAAAAAAAAAATCACCAGGGTAGTTTCAGAGGGAGGATTAGTATCCGAATGAAGTTCTAAACTGAGTTCTGCCAGAACAAAACAGAATTATCAAATAATGGGAAACTGTGGGCCACAGATATTCATAACTGAGAAAAATGTATAACTGAGGAGAAAACATGCTTTAAGGTATTATTTTAATAGGGGAAAGTAACTCAAGGAAGTAAACATCAGTGCAGTGGTGATATTCATTTGCCCTAAGATAAAGGGAGGTCAACATATAGAAGACAAGAGAAAGGAGAAGTTGCTACAAGCTGAAGGTACAACTTTGAACAGAGCCTTAAGGATATTCTTGTTAAGCCAAAGTGTAGGAGTTTCAAACAAAAGGAAGAGGCTCATATACATCAAACTGATAAGG
>NC_056751.1:678990947-679123447 GCF_019279795.1 Protopterus annectens | reverse complement strand
TTCATAACTATTATGGTTTACTTAATTTTGGTTCAAACTTGTACTGAAAAATACAACAAAGATTTCACTGTGTTTAAGTGATGTGTATTTTGCTGGTAATGTGTAGTAAATGCATCAGCATATGTCTACTGACTTTTTACTGTAGGTTGCAGTAGTGGCAGCAAAGTGTTGTCTTACTGCTGTTAATGTGTAGCAATTGTAGTAACAAGTTTCTAGTGGCTGTGTGTTTTGCTGTAGGATTCAATGAAACCATCAAAGTTTTGTTGTTGTTTTTACTGCAGTTGCATCAAGTAAGTCTGTACCCTGTTGCCATTTGGCGAAGTGTTTTTTTTTTTCTTTCTTTCTTTTTTCTCCCTGCTTATCTGTAGTGCATATATTTGTTATGTATATGCTTCAACTCACTTCTACTGAAGGCTTCTACTGTAATACCTGACTTTGTATGAACAGCACAGTTACTGGATAATGTAGGTGATTGTTAATATATGAGAATTTCTGTTTGTGAAGAGTGTTGTCATTTACAAGGGTTGCTTCCTTCTTTATTATTTTTCATATATGGTACACACTCTGGCTGGCTGACTTATCTAAGTGCTTAAATATCAGATTTACAGACTGTATTTTGTGAAGCAAAGAGTGGGAACTAACAGGCTTACTACCTGTCCCTCTAACATCTGTAAATCTTCATCTCAGTAACCCCACACTTGCATGCAAACAATTATCTCTTGTTGGTTTAGATTATTTTTCTTTCTGTTCTTCTAGTCTGTTGAAGCCACCATTTTTGGTTTTAGTAAATCCCATACTTGCATACTTACAAATATCTCCTGGAAGCTTATTGTCCTGTTTAAAGGCTAGAAAGCTGAAATGCACAACTGTGTAATCCAGTGCATTACTGTTTGCCAAACCTTACTTAATGTGGATGAGTATAGACAAATAAATAGTACTGTACCTAACTAATTCAGCCATCAAGAAATCCTTAACTTTTTTTTTTCTCTCTCAGTCTCTCCCAGTGAAACAAGCACATGTAAGTCTGACTACTGCTCCTGCAGCAAAAGTTATCCTGTCCCACTACCCAAAGAACTTGCACAGCTGAATTTCTCCTGCAGATGGCAACAGTTCACAAGGAACAAATACACTGAGTTAAATCTATGTAAGGCAATTTCCAAAAATTGCACCAATAACTTAATTTGTTAAATCTAGTGTGTATTGTTTTGTAGTGTTGAATCTGCTGGAAGGATATCCCCAGCTCCACTTACTCACCCACACTCACAGGACTTTTACTGATGAAGGTGAAGCTCCATTAACACTTCAGTATATTTCACTCTTATCAGTGTAATACATCCCTGGAAAGACACTGAAAAGCCCATAACTATAAAATTTGATGCTGTGACTCAGGTCAAGTATTTAGAGTTCAGCCACCTTATCTTTGTATCTATGGACATTCTACCTCACTGATTGTTTATGGTGGTAAACCATTGGGGTGGTTCTTTCTGCTCCGATCGTTACACTCACTCCGCTCCCCTGCCCTTCCCCCATATCCCACCCTCCCCCAGCACCTCTACTCTTATCCTAAGCAAACAATGGCCCCTCATTCCTATGATCCAATTAAATACAACTCTAACTTGTCCACACCTACGTTTCATTCACGCCTTCTTTCTTTTATCTAGCCAAACATATCTGCTCGCCCTTGAATTCTCATTACCGCTACAATAATTAGTCGCATCTTACTCTACTTTACCATCGCAACACAATCACAACCTCAAACTGTCTTACATTAACTCCAGGCTTACCACCTTCTCTTTTGCTGTTCACACAGACTAACATTACATCATAACTTTACTACTGACTAATTACATCTCCCCCACCCATCCTTAACACAAACTGCAAGGCAAAACACCTAATCACACTGCCAAAGCCCACTCTGAAGTCAAAACATTTCCAACCTTTAACTGTACACATATTGCATAACATAATCTCTATTTTTACCTGATATTATATTCAGACACATGACATTCCACTTTTACTATTTTTAAACCCACTGTCACAGCTGACGTGCTCCTCCTATCTTGCCTAGCATCTTTACTCTTAATTCTTAACCTCACTACAGCTTTATCTTCGCATACTCCCACACACCAATACACATCAACAACCTCCTCCAATCCTCTCCCCAATAAACAACACAGCTTCTCACATATCTCCTTCCAGCTTTTCCCCTATACCCTCCCATATTGTACAAGCCACAAACTGGCCTCTTCACCACCTATGACACCACACTTGATACTAGTACCATCACCTAGGAATAAAAAACACTTCCTATGGTACTCATTCCTCATTACCTATCTACTTAAATGTGGAGACATATATCCTAACCCTGGCCCACCCTCTAATCCTAACCACAAGAGTAACCATAAAGATTTAAACATACTTACTCTGAACCTTGGGAGTATATGTAATAAAATAGCCCCACTGCATGGCTGGATTGAGCAAAACAAACTTGACGTACTAGCCCTTGCTGAAACATGGCTACACCCCAGTGTAAAAGACTCGGAAATAATACCTCCTAACTTTGTAATAACCAGAAGAGATAGATCTAAAAAAAGGGGGGTAGCACTTCTATATCCCTCTACACTCAATGTCACCCCCTACACCAGTAATATCCCCAACTTTTCCAATGCTGAGGTACTAATCTCTTTTTGAACCTCAACATATCAAAAAGAATGTGCATAATAGTAATATATATTCCCCCAGGTAACAATATACCAGTGTTGGAAAATATTCTATCCTGGACATCCCAAACAATAAACATTTTTAACAATAATCTTAGGAGACGTAAATATAGATTGGCAAACCATAGCTTCCAACTCCACACAAATAGTATAAATCTGTTTGTTTTTTCTCCACTTATCAATACTCCAACATGATACAGCAAAGATCTTACCTGCCAATCCACCCTAGACTGGATCCTAGTATCCCGCCCTGCCAACAACCCCTCTTCCGGTACACTGTCTAGCTCCCTGAGTGATCATCTACCAGCTTATTCTCTTAGAACAAACTCTCAACAACTAAATGTGCATACTTTAAAATCAGTTAGAAACTCATCTAATTTTTGCCCACATAAATTCAACAATCTCCTGCAGGAAATAGACTGGACACCCCTTAAACAACTACCCCTTAATGATGCTGTACTATACTTTAATAACACCTTCCTTCACATACTTAATACACCAGCTCCCATTCGTATGAAAAGAATCAAAAAGAACTCGGCACCATGGCGCTCTAAGGAATGTAAACACCTGATGAAGCACCATGGCTCTCTAAGGAATGTAAACACCTGATGAAGCAAAGGGACCTAGCCTGGTCAACCTGGAAAAAAAAATTAACAAAATCATGTTAATTTCAAAACACTACGTAACTAAGTGACAAAACTAATCAACAAAGATAAAAAGTCATATTATTCCCAGCTTCAACTCCAGCATAAAATCAACCCCAGTAAATTTTGCCACTCCATATTTTCTCTACTAAACCCTGGAAGAAAGAGAGAGCACACCCTATCACCTGATACCCCTCCATCACAAATAGCCAGACACTTTAACAATCACTTCATAAAATCAATCTTGGACCTGCTAACTAACACCCCTAATGCAGGACCCCCCACACCCTTCAACCTATTCAGACAACAACCACAGACCATCAACTACTTCTAACCCTGTCATTATTAGCCCCCCACTCAACAAAATGTCATACAAACCCCATTCTCATTTCAGCCTATACCCACTGACATCATTAAGAAACTCTACAAAAACTAAGACCCTGCTCTACCTCAGCTGACAATCTCCCATCATACTACCTCAAACTAGCTGCTAACTTAGTCGCCTACCCATTCAGTGTCCTTATAAATAGGTCTTTATCTGAATCAGACATACCTACCATATGGAAACAATCTCATATCATCCCCATCCACAAAGGAGGCAACTCTTCTGATCCATCCACTTTCTGTCCTATATCCATCTTTTCATCCATATCCAAAATTCTTGAGAAAGGTATCCATCAGCAAGTATTGCAATATCTACTGCAAAAAAATCTTTTAACCAAAACCCAATATGCCTTCCGACCTAGCCACAGCAGAGTTACAGCCCTATTATCTTTTACAGACACAGTGAACAAGGTCAAAGATGCAGGATGCTATACAGTCTCAGTATTCCTTGATCTCTCCAAGGCCTTTGACACAGTGTCTCACCCCTTACTTTTGAACACACTGTCTAACTTAGGATTCTCACATAACACAGTAAAATGATTTCAGAGCTACCTCAAGGATCGTAAGCAAGCAGTGAAATGGTCCAATGAACTCTCACCCTTTCTCCGCAACCCTACTGGAGTCTCTCAATGCTCCATCCTAGGACCCCCTACTCTTCAACATTTTCACAAACAACCTTCACACTCCCTCTCACCCTGGGACCCTCATTCAGTACGCTGATGATTCCACCATAATCTGCACTGCTCAATCACTACCAGAACTACTTTCAAAAACTCAGCAGTCTTTTACTGCAGTCGAATCCTGTCTGAGAAATGTCCAACTCTTTCTAAAGCCAAAAAAGACAAAAACAGTCCTCTTTCATCTAAGAAACACCTCCCCTGTCACTGATCATTTCAACATCCTTGCATCTGACAACACTGTCATAGAAATAGTGCAGGAAACCAAACTTCTAGGTGTTATCATTGACAATAGACTTTCATTTGACCCCCATATACAGCAAGATATAAAGAAAACTCATCAAAAACTGGGACTCTTGTATAGAAATAAACATTTCTTTACTGCATCAAGCAAAAATACCCATGCAAAAACATTTTTTACTTCCCTCCCTTCTTTATGGTGCCCCTGTCTTAACTAATTTGAAAACTTCTACCCTAAGCAAAATGGAACAGTGCTACAACAAAGTTGCAAGGGTTGCCACAAACTCTAAATATCACACACACTACTGTAAATGACTCGTAGAATTAAACTGTCTTGAACTCCCCAACCAACTTGCATTTATTTAGCTAGCTACTTTGCACAACCTTATTTTCAAGCCTACTGCCTGTCCTGCACTAGTCAATATAGTCGCACCTTACACACCAAATCGATCCCTACGATCAGAAGGCAAAAAATCTCTTAGCTATCTCAAAACCCACAAGAAAGCCAAGTCACTCTCTTTATTCATACTTTGTATCTATACTTTGGAATTCACTAGCTGTAGCTACCAGGTCTATGCCTGGCCTAAACCACTTCAAAGCCTCTTTAAAAACTCATCTCAAAAACACATGGCTCTGCTCCTGCATAAAACCTGCCTAATGCTCAGGTTTTCCTCTTTTTCCACACTAGCCTCATCCTCCTCTTCTGTCAAATTTCACTTCCTCACAGACCGCAAGATCCTACGGCTCTTCTAACTCCTTCTCTTTCTATACCATATCCTTAAGCTACTGCTCAGGCTTTATTGCTTCTATCCTTCTTAACTCTCTCTCACTATCTATCTGCATCACTAACTTTCTGGGCTGCTATTTTCCTAACAAACTAACATTCTATTCTGCATGTACTACAACAGTCAATGTCACACATTGCACTGCCTACGTACTATTTTTTTTTTGGACACTATCTATCTACATCATGTATGGTGAGGACTGACTATTACTGTCTGTAATGTTTTTAACTCTATTGAACTTTCAAGATGTGTAGTAATATATTACAACATCTTGTAACAATAGTTTGTTCTTTCAACTTATTCTTGTATAGTATTTCAAATGTAATTTGTATTGTATCGGATTATACTGTATTCGTATTGCACTGTATGTAAAGATTTTCTTGCTGGGCCTCTGCTGAAAATGGGTTCTGTAGACCCAGTCAGACCACCCCAGTAAACAAATGTCAAATAAATTGATAGATAGATAGATAGATAGATAGATAGATAGATAGATAGATAGAGAGATAGATAGATAGAAAGGTAGACAGATAGACAGATAGATAGATAGATAGATAGATAGATAGATAGATAGATAGATAGATAGATAGATAGATAGATAGATAGATAGATAGGTACACTGTGCGCTAACTAGTTTTGCTTGCCATTGTGGCATAAGATAGTCGCTGATATGAAAAGGCTGTTGGACGTTGTACTACTCAATGTGTAAGCTGACTACTGTAATTGAAAAGACTGTTGAACTGTATGGCTTGAACAGACCTGAGGAAATCATTTATTTAGTCTCCTGAGTGATCATTTAATCAATACAAACAGGTCCATGTGATCTTTAATAACCGGCCCTGCCGTACGGTATTTTTTACTGTATACCTTTATAGTTATCCTTTGTCATATAGGTTGCTGTATTCTGTGTGGTTAAATTCTATGCATATATTCATAAACACTGACATTCTATTGTTGAATAGTGAGTAGAGTTTCTCTGTAAACCTAGTTCATAAACATTAGCTGTAGCTGCATATATAACTAATTCATCTGAAGTTCAGAATATTGCTGTCTGTATTTGGAATGTGTAATTGATATGTAACTCTCCTCTCTGCTTGTCTCTACCTCTCTCCATTTTATCCTTCCACCCTCTATTTCCACTCTCTACCTACCTGCTATCCACTGTAACACTCTTCTCTTCCTGTCTGTACTGTATCCCCCCCAAATCCCTCCTCTTTACTATTCTCACCCCTCTATATTCTCATTCTCCTCAAGCTGATTTTCTCTTCATAATTTGTTCTTGTTTTTCCTCCTAGGAATCACCTCAGTCAGAACTAAACCTCAGAACCTCCCGTCTGACCAGACCACTAAACATTGCGCTGCCTTCCATGGATGGCCATCCATTACTTGTTTTCACTTTTCTTTATGTACCCCTGTATAAATTTTAAGTAATCTGCATTGCTTTGGTTGAAGCACATCACCAACCCTCCTATTGCCCTCTTTCCCCGTAGCCCCTCTTTTTAGGCCAGTGGCTTTACCTGGTCTTTTCTTGCTACGTTATTCAGCCTCCCATCTCCAATAACCTTTCACTTCCCACCACACTTTCCTGGCTAAGCTTATAGACTTTATTTAAAGTTTTCCTCTTACTCACCCAGTGTAAGTTGATTGACTGGTTGTTTTTTTCTCTTTGACTGGAAATCTTCAAGGTCGACTCTGCCCACTCAGGCTCACTCTTCTCCCCTACCCTATCCCTATTCCCACCCAGTCCAAGTCCAAATCTTTTATACTTAACCCCCTCTTTCCACCCCCCTTAGCCCTTCTCCTGCAATCAGCCACTCTCATTTACACCCTTCACTTCTATTTCTGCCTGTCTAATTCACCATGTCATACCATGTCATACCTACCACTCTACATATCCTCTCACTCTTTCAGATTACCCCCTCTTGTCTTCATCACACCCCTCCCTTCCTCTTCCCACTTCCAATACCAATTACTCTGCCTAACCTACCTTACCTGAACTGTCTTTCACCTCCTAGTGAATTAGTAGCTTTACCTGGCCATTCTCTCCATTTCACCTTAGCAACACATTAAAACTATACTGTGTTTATTTCTGGCCTACAAGCTATATTTCTAACCTCATTCTCTATATACATCACTACACACTATAAATCCCACCTCTTTAAAACTATTAGCTACTACCTTTCTTTCTATATTTATTTAGACTATACCTTTTCACCTATAGCCTGACCTACTTCCACCCTACCTGTCCCATTTCTCCACTATGCAAATTTGCAACCTGCTTCTATCTCTCCTCTCTACCTCTACCCTAATCCTCCTATATAACGTCTCCTCTTACAATACTCAATTAAAACCTCACCATTCACCACCAACCTCCATCTATCCTTTAGTTAGTCCTGAATTTCCATACTCATTTCTGATAGCCTCATCTACCCCTACTACAACAATCCATCTTCCTAAAATAAAAATTCCCTCTTGCTCCTCTGTTTCCCCTAAAAGCAAAGTGAAGTATTATTACATTCTGCCCCCTCCTCACAACTCTTTTCCTACTCACTATGTCCTGCTCCAATCTGGAGACATCCATCCTAACCCTGGTCCTGACTTCCCCTCTCCCTTAACCTCTAAACCCAAGTAACCAACCTCTCTTCAGCCTAACATCCCTACAAAACATATTTCTCTGTATTCCATGAACATCAGAAGTATAGTCAACAAAGTCAGTGAATTCCATGCTTGGATGTCCCATCACTCTCCTGATATCATAACTCTGTGTGAAACTTTGCTGAAACCCCACATTCCTGACAAAGAAATCCTACCCCCAGAATACAACATCCTATGCCTTGACAGATCCCATAAAAAAGATGAAGGAGTCGCTATTGTGTTCTCTAATCACCTTTCAAGAACCCCCCCTAGCTATCCTCACCCCCTCTGCCACATTCACTGAGCTGCTAATTGCCAACTGCAAAATCAATGCTCACAATGTAATCACCCTATCTGCAATTTACATACCCCCTGGTGACAATATCACTGTACTAGAAAATATACTCTCCTTGCTCACTCAACACTTACCTAATGAAACTATAGTGTTGGGCGATGTCAACATTAATTGGCTATCCCTCTCCTCAGTTACTCCTACGGCCTGTCTTAATTTACATGGCTTCTCCCAATTAATATTCACTCCAACTCACACAAGCAACTCTACTAACTTTACCTCTCTTCTTGACTGAATACTAGCCTCTCATTCCCATAAACATCACTTCCCAAAAATACTGCCTGATGCTGTCAGTCATCACTGCCCAGTCAAAGACCTCAAATTCTCATCACATCATGATAGACCTCATAAGTTCATAACCTGTCGCAAACTGTCCAACATTGACCCTGATAACTTCAACAGCCATCTCTCTGCATTAATTGATCCTTCCTTAGATACCTACCTGTAGATGATGCCATACTACAATTAATTTCCATATTCCTTAACATTCTCAAGTCCTTTGTCCCATTGTATACTATCATATCCCCCTGGCTCACACACTCCACCTGCTCCTTAATGCAAAAAAGAGACAATGCTTGGAGGCTCTGGTCCAAAATCAAGCTCCCTTCCCACCTCCAACAATATAAAGAACTTTACAACCTCACCAAAATATCCATCTATAATGACAAGAAGAACCTCTATAACGACCCTCCAACTGCTCACTTCACTAACCCAAAGAAATTCTGGCATGCCATCAACCAAATTCTACAGCCAGGAAACCCCTCTTCCCCCCAACCATGCCCCAACAACACACCCATTGAAACTGCTGGCAATTTCAATTCTTATTTCATTCACACTGTCAGCAAATTAACTCTGCAAACCAACTCCAACCCAAGTGCTAACATCCCCCCCTGAACCTCCCACACCCCCAAACCCCTATCAGGGCTTTCCCTTGAAACCCGTATCCACCAACTACATTAAATCCTTACTTCTAAAGTTTAAACCCTGCTCCCCCTCCATTGCCAACTTAAACCCTGCTCCCCCTCCATTGACAACTTACCCTCACTGTATCCAAAAAAGCTGCAAACTCTAACCCTCACCATCTCCATACTTATCAACCATTCCATTACTGAATCTAAAGTACCCACAATCTGGAAACAATTCTACACTCTACCCATCCACAAGGGAAGTAATCCCTCAGAATCTGCCAACTTCTGGCCTATTGCAATCCTATCTCCTCTTTTAAAAATTCTAGAAAAATGCATACACAAACAAATCCTTCACTTCCTCTTACAAGAGAACCGAATTACTCTCACATAACATGGCTTTCACCCTAAACGTAGCACCTCTACTGCCCTCATTTCCTTCATAAACATGATATCTCAAACAAGAGTCCAAAACAAATGTGTCTTGTGCCTATTTCTTGGTCTCCTAAAGGTGTTTGACACCATCTCCCACACTATCTGTCTGAACAAACTCTCTGAACTATACCTGTCCACCTCCACTATTTCCTGGTTAGCTAGTTACCGCAATGGCCGATTTCAGTGGCTGATTTCAATCAGTTAAATGGCTTACTGCCACTTCTACTCTACCTGTCAAAATGGGGGTACCTCAAGGATCAATTCTTGGCCCATTACTGTTTAATATTTTTGCCAACATATTGTCCACATCTTGCCCACACTCATCACTCGTGCAATGCGCTGATTACTCCACGGTTATCACTATAGCAGATTCGCTCTCTGAATTAAATACTACAACACAGAAATCCTTCTTTTCCATTGAAAACTGGCTCACCAAGAACCAACTAATTCTAAATCCATAAAAGACTAAACTCCTGCTTTTCATTCCCAAAACTATGAACCATCTTAAATCTTCCTTCTCAATCTCATCCCTCAATAACACGCCTATCAGTGTGGAATTGCACATCAAACTACTAGGGGTCATCATCGAAGACCATCTCAGATTTGATCGGCATGTTCTCAACAACATAAAGAAAAAACACCAAAAACTGGGACTCCTTTACATGAACAAAATATTCTTATCTAATAAAGCCAAAATGTCCCCATCCCATGCTTACCTTCTTCCCAGCTGATTGTATGGCTCACAAATCTTTATTAACCTACAAACTACTCTTCAGGAAAACTAGAAATTACCTACAATAAAACTGCTAGATTTGCTACTGATCATTCCAGCCACTTACACCGCTGTCTTGCTCTTAAAAGGTTAAACAGGTTAGAATTTCCCCACCATCTGCTTCTCTCTCAGCTTCAAATGATTCACTCTGTTTTGTATCTACTCTCCTTCTGTGCAACATTGCCTCAGTTGTTTCACTCTACTCCCCATCAAGGTCCCTATGAAGTGCTGAATAAGACCTTCTTCAAATATACAAGCCTAAAACTAGAATAGGACAAACCCTTTACAGCAACGCCCGAGCCCAGTCTTGGAATAAACTTCCTCTGGACATCAGAAATATCAATCACTCACATAGCTTCAAAACTGCTACTAAAAAGTATCTAAACATTACCTGGATCTGCCGCTGTAACTATCCTCCTTGACTGACTACCCTATACTCTCTTCCCCTTTCCCCTCTCCTTTCTCTCCTCTATCCATATTCTTAAACTGTATATTGACTTAGCGCCATCTAATGTCAAGCTTATTATGATACCAGTGTAACTTAGTACTTCCTCTCTTAACTGTCCTTACATATTAATGATGTTAGGATGTATTTACTCTGTGAATTATCTGCACATATTATGTGAATGCTTTTTTTATAATTTTTATAATTTTCTGTATCTTGAGTTTTGTTTTCTACATGCATTGTGTAACTGTGGGGCTTTTTCCCCCCTGTCTTCTGCTGAAAAAGGACTTCAGCTCAGACAGGCTAACCTGGTCAACAAATGTAAAATAAATAAATAAATAGACAGATAGAAAAGAATAGATAATACCTATGTATCGATATATATCTCTGCCTTTAATTACTACTCTGTCTGTATCTGTATCTCTGTGTAATAGCGTGCATGCAGCTGATTCATTTGTAAATATGTTTTCTTCTATTATGTATTAGGTATTTAAAGAGTTAATTTTTGAATAATTTTCTCTTGCTGCTTAATGAGAACGGAGAGGCATTAACATCCACACAGAAAGATTTTATACTTTTATTTTCATCTGAATATAGTCCTTTAAATCTGTTCCATGTCTGTATTTGTAATCTGTATATATAATTACCTATCTTCAGAGTAGTCAATGTCTATTTTGTAGAAATGCATGTGTATTAGATAACTAAGGAGAATAGATAGATAGATAGATAGATAGATAGATAGATAGATAGATAGATAGATAGATAGATAGATAGACTGATGGATGAATAATTTGGGGGAAGAATTAAAACATATTTTTCCACTTGAGAAGACCAACTCGACTGTGGAGATACTTAAAGCCTGAAAATTGGAGTCAGTAAGTACACATTACCCAGCGTGTACTACTGCAACATTTTTTGAACTTTGTAGTAATTAGACATAATTGATGTAAACAAGGTCCTGGGAAATGGCAAGCCATTATACAGGATCCTTTGTGCTTTTCATGTTCTGCATAAATTTTCCCCTACTTACAACTATTCACTTTCTTTCAAATGTCAAGAAACTACATATGCATCAGGTAAACTCTTGTCTTGTTACAGCAATCAATATCACTTGCAACAGAAGGAATATTTTTGTAGTCTTCACACATTTTGTTAATTCTGGAGTAACAGACTAACGTTGGATGCCACCTGCTGGCAACACCGCTGAATCACATCTGTATGTATTAATTTCTTTGCATTTCTGATTCCTTGGCTTATTTATTTATTTATTTTTTGTATTTCCATACTTCATATCTAAGTTGATTTCAATATACTATCACACTATCTAAAACTTATGATACTCATTACTATAAATAATTATGGCAGAGGATATTCATATGGTTGGGTGTAAAAAAAAATCATTAGCTACAAGTGAGAATGAGGGTCTGTCCTACTGCAAAGAAATCAGTGGTGAATGCATTCATATTCATATCTGGCATTCTGTTTTACACGGTCTAGCTACAAGTTATTTTTCTACCATTTCTGCTTTAAGGAAAAGTGAAAGCTACAGTGGAAATGTCAGTTTTTGCATGACTGGAACTACCTGATCTTCTGTGATATAGTTAGGGTCGACCATTTGCATGTGTTATATTGAGGAAAGCACATCGATGCAAATCTTATAATAATTTAAACATTTCAACACCTCCCCTTATACTGCTGTCTACAAAGTGCCATTCAGCTGTGTTACCCAGGCAGCTTGGGGTTGGATAGAAAGCCCTTTTATGTTATGGTTCTTGAAGTAAATTGCTTCTTCCTGAACTGTTCATTTAACCACTGATACCATTATGAAATCAGAAAATAGACTTTTATTTATAAGACACTTTTCAAGTAGCATACAGCACAGTTTTATTACTGCATATATGGGAATTACACTGAGTCCATTTATAAGACAAGACATTACAGCAATTAAACTGCTGGAAATGAATTTCATATAAAGTGCAGAAGTGCAACAGACTAAACCCTCATATCATTTTTCCGTGTTTTTTTTTTTTTTTTGGTTAGTATTAATTGCATACGGTTTTGGTAAATGATAACTTGAATGGATATTTCACAACTGGCGAAATTGCTACTATGAAATCCCTGTCATTGACAAGTCACAACCTCACTTTTGGGGCAGCCATTCAAATATTCTGTAAGAAAGGCAAACCCTGATCTAAACAATAAGACAACATAGTCTGTGTTCTTTCTTCAGCACATCATAACTTTACTGGTTAGCATGGCAGTACCAAAGATATTCATGTATCTAAGCACCTCCTCCTGCAGGCCATGACAATTTTAAAACTCATCTGTCATTTTGAGGTGCCTACTTTCCTTGTATGGAGAATGTAGGAACAGGAGGCACCTATGACGTGGTGGAGAATCTAAGAGGAGCTGTGGAAATGGTACTTGATTTGATCCTAAGGCAATACTATAGAACTCAAAGAAGCAGAAAACAACCTTAACTGGGTACAGTTTAATTTATATGTTTTTGTTACATGAAGTTGCCTTCTTTTTGAAGACCATCAGAGGTCGTAAGGCATCATTTTTCACTTGCTGTCAGTGAGAGTGTTTATTGATCTTTTTTGTCAATGTATTAATAAATTTATCACATTTGTTGTAAAAATATGTCCCACGGTGCAAAGACAATATAATATATTTTCTCTGCTGTTACTTCAAATAGAAGTAAGAACAGAAATGATTACTTCTAATGCAGATAACAATATGCACAATGTCATATATTTATCTAAGTATCCTGGGATGTAAGACATTCCCAGGGATTCAATAAACTCTTTATAGGCTTCATGAGAAGCTACATGGAGTTTAGGTGTTAGTTCAATGAAGAGCAATGATAATCACATATGAATGTTACTCGTCATGATTACATGAATACAAATGACATTTTGTGTGCCAGCAATAGTGTTGCTGCCAGAAAACCACACAGAGTACCATGAACATAGCAAGAAGATGCATACAAGTTTTCCAATGGGCAAACCTGCTCAGCAAGATTGTGTGAACAGCCACAGTAACTACCAGGAGTGAAAGTACTCCAAGAACAGCAGTATTAACACATTATACAAAAGTGCAGTCAGTGCAATGTACACTACAGCGATTATTTGCATAATGAAATAACAGATGGTGGGTGTCAACAGCAAGAGCAAACACACTGAAACATACACTAGAAAGGGAGAGTGTGCTGATGAAAATGGGCAGACATGAAAGATAGGCATGAAGAAAGAGGAAGCGGCCATGATAAATATAGCAATATACCCAGCATAGGATATGTCAAGGTATGTATACTGCCAAGGCAATTAGTCCCATAACATTGGGAATGTAAGTAACTAGCACAGTACGTACTGCTGTTTACATCTCCTGTGATATTTATATCATCACACAGGAGAGTATATATGTGACAGTCACACAAGGTTACAAGTTAATGGAGATGAATGGCTGTGATATAAATATCACTGATGTGCTCACTGGAGAGGACATTTAGCAAGGATGGTATATAGAGTTGGGGGTAGGAGTATATTGTGAAGACCTGCAGAATGACATGCTTGAATATGACTGAAATGTCAGCATACCTCTCAACCAATCACAGACACAAAGCAACAGACTCATGGGTGACTGTAAACAGAAGCAGGCACAATCAGGAACAATTTTAAAGTATTGACACCATGAATCTGTGCTATTGCCAGGGTATGTGAGTTTAAGTTGTTTACAGGAACAGACATGTACAACTGTAATAATTGACAGTGTTCTATAAAGGGAATTTACCACCCATTTCCCCAAAATGACCTATTTTTTGCAGGGCTTAAGAGGCACAGAGTTAAACCTGAAGTTGAAGTCTGGGCAATCCTGGCCAGTTGTAAGGTTGGCATGACAAATAAACCACAAACCACACCTGTAAAAATCAAACCTATGCCATCAATGTTGTCAATCAGGTGTGTATTTACTGGGTGCAACACAGAAAGACATATCACACATGCATCTTGTAGAACACCTTGAAGGGAAGTCTGCACTGTCAAATCTTAACAGGTATGCACCCCAAAGAATAGTTCTGTGTGGCCAACAAGATGTGTGGAAGCTCACTGTGCCAAATGTAATACACTTGACTAAAGCATCCCTGGCTGACATAAGTATCAACTATATGGAAACAACACTTAACAAGCAACACACTATTATGAGTGGATTCTCCATGCATAGCCATGTATTGCATGCATCTGCCACATGTCATAACAATGGATATTGTCTGAAGCATCTACAATTGATATGTGAATTAAGAAGTCATTTGTTAAAATGAATGGTACAGCAGTAAGTGAGATGCAATGCATCAACTATGTAGTGCAAAGTCTAGCATCAATGAGTGAGTAAACTGTCACTGTGATATTGCTCACATGTCTAACAATACATGGAGCACACTTTCGGAGCACATGTCAAACGTCAGGACATGTGCCACATGATCACTGTCCCCCTGAAATTGAAATGTTACACTGGCATGAAATCCTGACATGCATGCATATGTGTTCATGAAAACTATCAACTAGTAATACTGATGTGATGTACTGTTACATCCATGATGCTGTGTAGTCATACTGTAGCTGTACCTAGGATGCAATTGAACTTCATAGGTTTATAGGTACATTGTACAGTATTAGGCTAATCTTCTAAGATTTCATAAAATCCTAACCATATTTAACATGAGTTTCATAAGTTACAATAGCTAGGTGAACAACATTCACACAGGTATGTGTCTATGCTATGTTAACTAATACCAACTGCCTCCATCCATGAGGGACATGGGGGCAACACCAGGAGTACAATCATGATTAAACATCCATTGATCTAGGTTACAGATGAAGAGGGTCAGGAAAGGCCTTTGATTTACGTGAATGGCAAGCATGTTCCAGAGAAGGGGTAGTGTCCTGATACATGTATCTATCTCTCTAACATGATGTATTATGTCAGAGGCTAGGTTAACATCCTTGGACTGAATGATCCTCATGCAGTTTGCTTTACCAATGTGTAACATTTCCATCAAGACCAGATTGTAGACTGCCTTGTAGGCCAGACACCGATCAGCCCTTAGTAGTCTGTAGGGGACAGAATACAGTGATAGTTCTTTCAATCTTTCTGGATAAGACTTGTTTCTTACAGCCTGTAACATCCTTGTATGAAAACTTTGGAGTTGCTGCAGCTGTTTCAGATGTGCGGTGAGGTACATGCAAAACGGTGCATTGTATTCAATTATTGGTGTGCTGAGGGCCAGGTACAATGGAATTATAACATCCTTTGATCCAGATGTCATGCCCATACTTATGAGTTGTGCCACATAGAAGGAATTTGTTACCACTGTGGACACATGGTGGTCGAACTTCATATTACTATCTACCTGAGTAACCAGATCACATAACACTAGGTCTACTCGTAGAGGTGTGTTGTTTACATTGAGATTAGCTTGACTGTCTGCTTTCCAAAAGGTAGCAGTTATGCTTCAGTGGCCATTTAATGTGTCGCCATGGCTCTGGCACCAATCAATTGCGCTTGTTAATACTTTCTGCAGTATATCAGCAGCATTAGTGGATTCAAGGATTGTCTACAATTTGCAGTCATCTGCAAAGCTGGTCAGACAAAGGATGTCTAAATTTGCCTTGACTTCTGGAAATTAAATACCAAACATAAAGGGCCTAGTACAGAACTCTGTGGTACTGCTCTGGTCAATGGCCTCATGCTAGAGGTGAATTCACATACTTTGACAGCATGTGTCCTGTTGGTGAGGCATTTGGCTACACACTTGGTGACATAGCAGGTTATGACCACTTGAGATGTTTTCTCTGTAATACCTGGGTGCAGAATTGTGTTAAATGCCTTGGCCAGGTCAGGGTAGGCATGATGCACAGTCTTTCCCTCATCCATGATTTTGGTGACCTTCTTGAAGAAGTCAACCAGATTAAACAAAATCAAAAATGGGTTGGGTACACAGTTGTGAGATGACCTACCTTCTAGTTGATAAGGTCTGTGATGATTCTTTCATTTGCCTTACAGATGAGAATAGGCTTATGTGGCTATAATTGGGTGATGGTCCCCCCTTGATCAGATGACTGTTGCTGTCCACCATAATGCCAGAAAATGGCCAGTCTGGAGGCTGTGGTTAAACAGGGATCCAATTGTGTTTGTTAGGTCAGGTTTTAAGTTATTAAAAAGCAACCTGGGATTTTGTCAGGGCCCATTGATGCCGTGTTATTAGTCTTACAGAGTGTACAGATGAGCTGCTATCTTCAGAAAATAACTTGAGTAATGTTTACATGTATACTTTGGGGTGATGACCAGTGAGGACAGGATGTTGGGAGGGCTGTATGAAATTGCTTTGTAGTCATGTTCCACTGTAAAACCTTGTTCCAAATGATACCTGAGTGAGGACGTAAGGACATAGACTCATGCTCTTCTGACTATGCACACACACACACACACACACACACACACACACACACACACACACACACACACACACACACACACACACACACATGCACTCACACTCGCACACACATGCACACACACACACACACACACACACACACACACACACACACACACACACACACACACACACACACACACACACACACAGTTAGACATACAGGTACACTTACAAGTTAACTGCTGTGCCATTTGAACATCTACCTAGCTAGTTATTCTGTTTGGGGAACACAGTACCTAACATCCACACCATCACAGAAGTCTGCTGTTATCGATATCATAGTCTTCTTTATAGAGGATGACATCAGCATAATGTCGCAGATAACATATATACTGTTATGAGACTTGTATGCAAAGGCTGGACTTCAGATTTGATTTTGTGATTGCAATGTACAAAAATGCATTTAAAGAGATCCTGACAATATCAATGTAATAGGATCATGGGTGACTAATGTCCAGTGTCAGTAAACCTATACTAAATGTAACAGTGCAGCTGTACTCTTTATTTCTGTACTGTCCTTGACAGTGGACCAATTATTGATACATCATTTGCTGCAGGGCTCACTTCACTCTGTATAAGTATGTCTTCAGTGAACCATACATCCCTGCCCTTTGCTTGTGTTTATTAATGCTTTTCTATGTGATGGAAGATAACTGGCCAATAACCATAGGAAGACATGCTAAACAAATCTTTACATAGCACATCAGTGAGAAACTCGTTTGAACGGATGATGGCAACGTGTTAGTACATGCATGATTCCTATTTCATGAATTCAACTTGAACTTGTGAAGTAGAAAAGAAGATATATTATGGGAGAAATAGCTGACAGATGCTATGCTGTTCATACTGTGCTTTATATTAGAAATGCTGTCATGCAAGTGATTGCATAAATAGCTGTTACTATCGCCTTCTCTGTTTGCATGGAGTTAAGTGATGAGCAAATGCAGTTCTCTGCTTAAATGAAAAAAAAAAATAGATAGCACTATTTAAGTCAGTATGCCTCACTCCAGAGAAATAGGGTAAATGTCAATGATTGGGCAGTACTGCATGTGGAAAATACACCTGTTGCCTAGCTTTCCTGTGACATCAGGTGTAAGAGCAGTGAGATCCTCGTCAGAGCACAAATAAGAACAGGGTTCACAGATCATTCTCTCCATCTTTTTTTTTTTACAAATGGTGTCATGATGACATTGGCTAAGCAAATGTGATCAGAGCTGCAACTGTGACAATCAATGACTACAGTACAGTATGTATTTTACACAATTTTTATCAGTAATGCCTACCTCAATACAGTTGTACAACATTTAGCTGTTTTGCAGGCCTCACTGCAAATCACAATTTAATTGCATGTGCAGCTTTCTAAAACTGACATGGTGTGGTACATCTTTTGAAATGATTATTATGACTCAGCAGATATGCTAACTATATGTGTATGTACATATGTCCTGAAAAGTGTGTGCAGTATGCTTTACCACAGGAAGGACAGTTTCCATGTTAGTTAGATGAAGATTTTATCCAGCATCACCTGAACATGTCACAAAAAGAATTTTACAGATGATTTTAAAACATTCCACAGTATGTGAGCACTGGCAAACTATTGAATTAAGGTACTATGTTAGTATTATCCATCAACACAGTCATGTCAGTCTGCAGACACCATCCACCAATCTAATAGATACGCACATGTACAGAGGAGTTGGAGTGATAGGCTGAATACAAGGAGAGATGAAAATACATCTAACAGTGTTTTGTTTAATGGCACATTCATAGTCATTTTTTGCTCTGTTGTCATTATTAACCATATATGCTGTGCAGCATGAAGTGACTGACATAAGAATAAAGAAGGCTTAGAAGAGGGACAACAGGCTTATGACAAGCAGAACATATTTAAACAAATATGTGTTAGCAGTGGGGATGAATGTCATTTCAGATACTCATTTGTAGGCAGTAATTAATATAGCTCCATGAAAAATCATAACTGTGGCAAACGTTAACATCTGGGTGATTAACTATATCACATACATTGTGATGGTATGAGGTACTGCCATCTTTGCCAGTAGAGCAGTACATGTGTAACATATGCTAGCATAGCTAGCTGGAGTTTTGTAAAGAATTTTATATCATTTGACTATCACACTGATACTGTACAGATGATTGTGTTAAAATGTATTTGTAAAGTTGCTGGTGTTAAAACTGTATCAACAGTGGGTCCTGCTGGACAGAAAAGAGATATACATGTATGTCAGACAGTATTATTATAATTGATTAACTGTATATGTTTTAACAGAGAATTCTGAAAGGGAAGAGGTTAATCCCAGTCCAGCTAATTTTGAAAAATAGCTTGAGAATTAAATGTGTTAGTTTAAGCCATAAAGATTTTACTGTTAAAAGTAAAGAAAGAACTTAAAGAACTGTTAAAAACTTTGACTGTTTGTAAATATTACTCTTATTGTATTGTACTAATATGTGCACTCTATTAATATGTGTTTTCCATTTGTTTAATTTTGCTTCATTTGTGCACATTACATTTCTCTAATAACTTACTCTTATGTTAAATCTGTAATTTGTAATTTTCTGGAGCTTTTCTCCCCAGGACTCCATTGAAAATGGGCTCCTCATGACCCAATGGACTATCCTGGCAAACACACTATAAATAACAAATAAATAAAATAAATCTTACAGGTTTGATTGCAGCCAGAGACAAAAATGTCTGGGAATACCAGGGCTAGGAATCTTACTGCATCATTCTTAGGGATTAACTAATTATTATACTGGAAGGGTGGAAGTTTCTGAAATTGTTTTATAGCTTTCAGATGCTGCAACAGGTTTTAGCAAAGCTCTGGGTGTGTATTGTACTACAGTCAGATGACCAGATGTGATGTCATTCTATAAACAGCACTGAAATGATTCTTTAGATATTAGTGAGAGATATGACAGAACTCTCACAGCAGCACTTTGTTTTTGAAATCTTACAGGAAAGATCTCTCACATATATCTCACACAACCACATACCTCATCTTGCCTTACTGTAGTAAGCAACTCAGCACTCATCATTTTACCTTGCTGTAGTAAGTAACTTAACAAGGGAACAGTAACTCTTTAGTCTGTCAGGAAAATATAGTGAGATTAGTTAAATATTGTTTTTCTGTATCTGTGTGGCTCTATCCAGATGTGCTATGTTTTATCTTCTGTGATTAAAACTATAGTGTTTATAATAGCTAGATATTCAATATTCTCATGTTTTTTATTTTATTATTTATTATTAAATATTTCTATACCTTTCACTATGTCTGGCCTTTTAGAGAATACTTTTAACATCTTAAGAGTACTTGTGCTTATTTTAGTGACACTGTGGCCACTCCTAAAAGCCTTGCTGCATTGGTCAAACTCTACCATTTGTATTTGTGTTAATTTTACTCAGTATAATTGGGTACCCTTGTAAGAGCCTTAGAGTAACTGACTGGTGGCAGTGTAACTACCTTATAGTCTGGGCAGAGGGGCCACAGCTGGTAAATCTCTGCCAGCCTTTCCCAGGTGTGTGTGTGTGTGTGTGTGTGTGTGTGTGTGTGTGTGTGTGTGTGAGAAGATTAAATATTGAAGTGTGTGTTTTAGCTACTTGGAACAGGGACACAGCACTCCAAAGTGGTCATTGTGGCATCTTGTTTGGGGCTTAGAGGGAGTCCAAACCCAGGTCTGGAGTGTGCTCCCCATGTGCTCTTAAGGGAAATTGTGATTGGTGCAGGTAGGTGCATATGGAAATACTGTGTGTATCTATTTTTCTTCCTAGTGGCCATCCCTCATCAGTGTTAATAGTAAGGATTAGGGCTCCTTGATTACTGGTCCAGAGTAGGGACCATCACACATATATATCATTACACTAAGAAATGATGAGAGATGCATCTGAAATTGAACACTTAAAGCTATTGTCAAAAAAATCTTCAATGAAGTGATTTATGTCAACACTCCACATAGGAATTGCATTTTACTATATTCAGCAGTCTAAGGAATTGTCAGAGTAAATGTTTCAAACTACCTTTACTCTGCTTCAACTCTGTGTCCTTTTAGTGCAGAAATAACTGGACTAGTGCGGCCGATGGCAAAAACTCACCGGGTTTTGCCATAGGACATGAAGAGCCATTCAATACCACTCAGCATTGGTGCACAATGCCATACTCCATGGAAAGGCAGAGGACAAAATGTGAAGGCTTTATTATGGGCCATTTCCTGCCATGTGTGTGATGTGTGATTCTTGACAGATTAAAGATGTGAAAATAAGGACAATAGTAAATTGGTGAAATGGGGGCAAGCAGAGGGAAGAACAAAGAGATATAAATGAAGGAATTTGCAGAAGGGAATTAGGAAAGAACCTTTGCTATCCACTTCTTTAACACTCTAATGAAAATTAGATTCATTTGGACTGTCACCATGACATACATGGGTGACAACAATGCAATCATGTTATATAGCTTATTGGACCAAATCAAGTGTGTTAAGAAGACACATGCAAAGCCCAGAGCTATGCATGGGCAATTTTTTGTTGTTGTTTTTATTGGGGGGGTGGGCAGGTGCCCATTTTTTTTTACATTTCAAAAATAGAGGAATGTGGAGGAAGGGGCATAGGAATGTTAGGGTCAGGTAGGTAGGTAGGGTAGTTGAGGAAGCAGATGCAGACAAACAGGACAAACAAGACAGATACATGGATGATGATAGACACAAAAGGCTGGGGGCACCATAATTGGAGATAGGTAGGAGACATCATAGGCACATACCTAGCAAGCATGGGAAAAGTGAGAATCTAGTCCTCACTCTCAGAACTGTTATCACTGTTCTTTGAAATTGCTTGATGTGGGAGTCATTTTTTGAATTCTAAGCAGCAACCTCACCAGATGACTGAGGCAGGCAACAATGCCTGTTTCTATCACATCAAACACCATCTCTGGGAGCTCCTAGTGGGTGATTTAATCACCGCCTCTACCAATACTTCCAGAGATTACCAATGCACCAACAGCTGGGGCAATGCAACCTGATGCGGATGGGCCAGGTAGTGCAGGGATTGCAAAGACAGTACTGCTAGGTTGCATCTCAGAGGTGCTGGGTGTTGGTGCGGCAGCCAGTGGATGGTTGGCAGGCTGAGCCACAGCAGTTGGCCTGCCTCCCTTTCCTGAATTTTCAAGAAATGTTGTTTGTTGGCAGAAAAGTATGACGTCAGAACTGTGTGTTCCCATTTATGAAAAAGAAAAGAGACAGATAACGGGTGAGGTGAGATAAAAAGAAAATGTATGATTTGAACCATTATATGTCACATTCAAATGCTTTATTACAATAAATATATATTTATTATTATATCAGGCATACAATTAATCTTTGCAAAATTCAGCTATTGCATATATGCTTTTAAAGATATTTTAGAATAAGGTAACAAGATGGCACTAAAGCCAATAGCCCACGAAATCTGATTAAACTATTACACTTGCCTAATACAGTTACCGAAACCTGCAGGAGAAAACATGCATGCTTGCTTTTACAGTTAATATCTGCATGCTTAAGTTGCTAGTAATACATAGAATAGCAATAATTTAATACAATCATGTTCATTTGTGCTGCATACATACCTCTTGCCTCTCTGAGTCTTTCTAATCATTCAGCATGTGCCTCCCTGTTCAATGAAATTTCCTAAGCAGCTGCAAAATAAAGATGGAGAGAAAAAGAGATATAAAAGCATTATGTATACCAGTCTTGGCTATATACAGCTTTCCCTAGCATTTAAAGTTGCTTTATCTCTATACTTACACAACTGTGGGATGTCAGCAGTTCTAAACTCATCCAGCCACTTGTTGATTTTTGCCTGCTTGCACCGTTTCAAGTCATTATAGTGGTGCCTGCATTGCTCCTCAGTGCGTGGTATGCCAGTCACACTGGAGACAGCCTTGGATAGACTGTTCTGAGCCTCAGCCTTATACTGAGACCTGATATAGTCGCTCTGCAGCAGTTGTGCTTTATAAGGAGTGCAACAAATATTTTCCTCCAAACCCCACCTTTCTACCCTGAATTTGACCCCATCCTTCCCAGCTTCTGCCATGCCTGCACAGGTCCTCTAACATATTGATATTGCATTTTATGCCAAGTGCTGAAACCTGCACAATCATGTCAACTATGTTTACGCAATGTTTGGTGGAGAGAAACACTACCAAACAAACAGGAAGGGAATTAAGAAAAGGAGGGATAATGTGACTTCGTATTAATTTATGGCATTTGTGCTGCTATGCCTGGCAATACTTTGTACAGTAATCAAAACTGATTTGTTAAATGGCTTGGCTTTTAAGCTGTGACTTTGGAAGGATCAATGGGATGATTTGGCACATATTTTGTTGGCATTTACACACTGTTAAAAGTAATTTGTACAATGTGGGATTCAAACCTATGGAGAACCAATGGTGGTGCAGTGGTTAATGTTATTGCGTTACAGCGTGAGGTTTTCTGGTTCGATTCTCAGCTGGAGTACCTTCTGTGCAGAGTCTGCATGTTTTCCCTGTGGTTGTGTCGGTTTCTTCTGGGTGCTCTGGTTTCTTCCAACATTCCAAAGACATGTAGTACGTGGATTGGACACTCCAAATTGGCTGTAGGTGAGTGAATGACTAGTTCAGATGAACTACTGTGGCAGGACTGGGCATCCAGTGGTGTAAATGTTGGCTAGAGATAATTGTCGCGGTTGAAGTGACACCCTGACTTCATGACATGTGCAAAAGGGGTTGAGGATGGATGAATATGTATTTCTACATAGGTGATTTTTTTTCTCATTCTCACAGAAGAAGAGTTTGCCAACCATTTTCATTACAAATATAAACATTCATGAGTGAGTGGTGTTATACTTTAGTTAACCATGTATGTGTGTGACATGACAAGGTCCTGGCTTATGCATTTTCAGTTGTGATGCAGGAGTAATGTGTGACAATATACTGGAAATGCATATACTGGCAATGACAACGGACTGGAAATGCATACACTTGTATTACTTTCAGAGTAGATTTTTGATTTTTGGTTCAGACCACATAATACATTCTGTTTTACAGTTATACTTGTGTTATGGGAGGTGTGTAGACGACTATCGGTAAACTATGAAGTCCATCCCGGGTTTGAAAATACATTTATAATTACATAATCATCATTGTCATGCCACACAAGTTACACATATAATAGATATGTTGTCATGTATGTGCTCAATCAACCTGCTATACATAGGCAGATAGATCATAGCTTATAAATGCCTGGTCCCAAATGTCCTATTTGGATACAGGCCATCATTATTCTTTTGGGAAAACTTGCCTAGGCTTAGAAAGGCTCCCCTGGGTCATTATCTTAGTAGCAATCTATGAATATATGAATCCATATGTAGAATTATCTTTTTATTCCAATTTTTGTGAAGAATTACAGTGGGGCACCCTTGATAACAAGTAGGGTATGCTGGATTAGAACCCTGGCCCACCTGTATTCATTTCATGAACTTACACCTGATGCCACAGGGAAAGCTAGGTAAGAGTTATATTTTTTACACTCAGTACTGTCTGGAGTGTTGATAGCCATGAGTCACTGGTTAGCCTGTTTGCATGAAGGAAGATGAACCAAATGAAATGTTTCAGTTTCTTTCTTAAACAGTGAACCATGTCTGTGCACAGGTGAACAATGCAAAAATATAACAGATCATGAACATATACTCATTCTATTAATACTCATTATGATCCTTCCTCAGTAAAATAACTACTGTTGATCTCGAACTACACTTTACACAGTTGGGTCACAGGTTTAATTTCTGCTAACATCACCATCCAAACTGCTGACCACCATGCAATGCTGCTGTGTGTTTGCACTTCTTAAGACAACTGACAGTTAATTTTAAATTTTTATGCATTTATCCATGTTTGCACTAAGGCATTTGCCATACAAATGTTAAAGACAAAAAAATAACAAAATAAAAGTTAAATGAAGGTTAAATAATTACATAGCCCCGATTCGAACCATCAGACTAATGAAATTACAAAACACAGTTGGAGTGAGTTATCTCTCTTTGCCATAGACATAGCTTTGCAACACCAACCCAAATCATGTGCATACAAGGATTTCACATTTCATCTCCAATATGAACAGGTCATACACTTGGACACTCTCAGTTGGTTGTACGTGTGTGGCTAACATTTAGTGCAACGAGTGATCATGCAACCATTTATTAATATATTTGCAGAAATGCACCTCTGTCTTCTCTTTGTGCTCTGGTCATTTTCCCTTATGCCTGCTGTAATTTGATACATGCAGTCTATAGTGCATTGTTCTATCATTTTGCTTTAAATGTGTGATAAATATATGACAGTGAAAAACATTTTCAGCAATGACAAGAGAGTTTTGCTATCATGGACCAAAATATAAATGTGTGATGTGTTGCTTTATTTAAAAGCTCACTGAAGTTAGTGCCACACTTTATAAGTGTATCCTCACTGAAACACTCACTGCAGTGAATTGTGTCAGAATTGCTATTGTGTTTTCCTTCTCACTCCCATTAACCATTCACAATTGGAAGCCATTAGCAACTAAAAATGGTGTAGATCATACACCATGTTTATATCTGCTATACTAAGTCAAAAGTTTGGTGTTCAGCAATTCTAATGAATTCATACCTCACTTGCATTTTCACAGTGCTCAGAGGGCTGAATCTACACTATAAAAATATAACCACATAGCTAGGGCACTTGAAGGTGAGGAGATTTGTTCATTTGGATAAAACAGAAGATTGGTATTCCGTTGAAGAAGGTTTATCTGTAGAGAATGCTTAATTTTGCTAAGGTAAGCTTTTATTATTCAAGTACATTTTAGATTTTGTAAAATGTTACAAACATATTTATATATCCAGAAGAAAAATAGAACTTTTATCTGCATGCACTTCTTATATTTCACTGTAGGCACAGGCAGTTTTGGCAGGCATTTACATTTGTGAGATAGACAGGTAATACTTTCAGCACAACTATGCTATTAACATTTGCTTTTTTAATGTCCTATGTTATTGGGGAGAAATGTAATGTACATGTCACTGACAATGGTGTTAAGCTTCTGAGATTGCCAAAGGCAACCTCCACAGGAGTGGTGGACACAATGAAAAGTGACTGGTATAAATTGACTATTTTGTTGAAAATGTGTAGACATCTTGATATTTCTGTGGAAAACATATATGCATTACTTATGTGGTATTCCTTGGTTTGTACATATCTTTGTTTGTGTGGGAGGAGAAGGTGGAACAACCACCTAATCTTCAGTTGTACTAAATGAAAAGTGTGTTTCACATGCTTAATGTTAACAATGGGTACACAAACTTATTATTTTTTGAACAACTATGTTAATTATGTGATATTGATGTTTTATCCTTCTCTATTTTATGTTTCATAACATTCTGGCACCCAAGGCTACAAATCCATGAAAACCCCCTTTTAATTATGCTGATGATGAGGTCATAATACAGGGTCTGAAGCAGCATGGAATATTTCTTCTTGAGAGAAGCTGTGTGGATATGGCTGCCAGAAAGGAGATTTGAACTAGTCAATCAATGATGTAAATGCAGCTGATGGTCACAGCTGCAGTTATGATTAGATGTGTCATCTGTCCACTAATATGATTTCATCAGCCTAGAGGAGGGTAGCTGCAGCCCCCACTGACACCAAATGAGGAGTTCCTGTCCACTATCAGAGATCCAGACAGCTCAATGGAGATTGTGTTCTGTGTGCGTGATGTCAGTGCTGATGGGAATGGGAGGACAAGTGTGTCCCAGGAGAAGCTTCCAGGTAAGCTTCCATATGGCAACATTTATATTTGCTTGCAGACTAAAATATATAATTTGACTACTACTTCATGTGATACATTTGTTTTATTCATACCTATTGAAAAGTTATGCAGTTATACAAGAGAGTTGCTCAGTACACATGGGTGTGGGTGGATGTCTCAGACAAGTTTCAGTTGCTTAGATGACATGAGAACATATAGGCAATTGAGATGCTTAATTGCTCTCCTTTCGTTGCTTAATTTCTTCCAGGACCATCCTCCCAGCAAAATGTGGAGACATCTGCACCTGGTTAGCAAATGTTTCTTTGCATATTACTAAGCATTATTCAGATATATAATTACCTGTATGTGTGAGGAGGGTGTAATGAGGGTCAGTATTGCTGCACCTTCTGCAATTGTGTGACTGCTGTTATTTTTTTGTTCATCTCTGTTGGTTTAATATTTAGTGGTGTAGTGATTTCATTCCGGTGTTTGTTGATTATTATCACAGATGATCCTAACAGTGGAAGTGCAGGAATCCTTCCACCTGATGTCAAAGTATCAGTAGCTTCTGATGATGATGGCAGCAAAATGGAGGCACAGTTGGGTGGTGCAGAGGTTGAATCTGACACTGAAGTGGTGACATGGCACATTCCACTAGGGCCTCCAAGGACATGCTTAGAGTTCTAGACGTGGCACAAGCTGAAATGTGCGACTTCTCCCACCATGTGGCTGATACAATTGATTTGATAAAAGTCGGAATGGAATGGGCAGTGTCTGTGATGGAATGATTGCTGGGAGGGGGACAGCATCCATGTGGCTGCATGTGCACAACATCATCTGCTGTTAGCTGTTAGCCAACATGACCTTGCCCACTCCCGCTGTTGTAGTGGCATTACTTCCACTTCTCCGTTGGTGGTTGAGGTATCCACACCCAGATGTGGTAGGCTATGGGGTCATGGACCTGGACATAGTCATGAGGATAGCTTGCCCAGCAGACATTGCTCATATTTAGGTAACACCAGCACATCTGACATACCTCTACCATCCACAGCTCACACCTGTCTGATATGCCAGGACATAGAGCTAGCACAGAGCAGACATTCACATACACATTTCACATTGACTGCCCATACAGGCGCACACACACACACACACACACACACACACACACACACACACACACACACACACACACCGGGAACATGAGGCATTCATGAGGCTTGCAGGTCATTTTTTCTCATTGGCCATCTGATAATTAGCCACATTTCTGCCTGCTTGCATTTTATTACTCACAAGCACTCACTATTTTTATGTCAGCCCTGGTCTGCTGTTGCCCTCCCCCAACAACACCCTGTACAAATGATGATAATTGTGCCATATCCTTGATTCTGTCTTTTGGATTCAGCGATACATAAGACTTTTGTCTGATGCCCAGGGTGCATAGCTAACTGAACACTTAGTGTATGTACTGGTGATGCTATTTTGAAACTTTTACTGATTTCTTACAGCCTTTTTACTGTTATGATTGCTACCCTGAAATCATTGATGCATCAGTGAGGCTTATTGCTCCATTTGTGAGAATGTGGGGATAATTAGACTTTGGACTGCTTTTAATAATCTTGGTATTTTAGATGCATGAGCCATGTTAGCTGATAAATGGCAGAAATCCATCTACATAACTCACTCCTGCCACATATTGATATCATTGCTGGACAGCTCACACACATTCTAAGTAGGTACATTTTCAAGTAACAGTATACAGGTATCTGCCATTTGTTCATGTTCTTACAGATTCATTTTCCTATCCCAGGTTTAACACTGACCCTGATAGTCCTAAAATAAAACTGTTGTCATTCAGGGCTGACTCCATCCGATGCCAGCACTACACAGCCATTACATGGGTAAGTAAAGGTTGCGAGTGTTGCCTGGCATCAATTTCACTGTATGTATGTGCATAGGATGAAAGTTGTACCCCTTTGGTGGTCTGCATGTGTGCTATCCATTGCCTCTTGGCCATGGAGAGGGCATATTGTACATGCTTACATTGGCCTGCACCCACAGCAGCTAGTGATTCCCCTTTGACTACTCACCTGCATGTGGCTGTGGTGACCTTGCCAGTGGTGGTGGCGGAATGTGTGCTTCTTCCCCATGGTGTTCCTTTTGCAGCCATTTTCTCAGGATAATGTTGTGTAGGAGCATATAGACAGTGATAGTTTTGGCACAAGTACTGGGATAGCACTGCAGAGCCCCTCCTAATGCATCTAGACACAGAAACCATGACTTCAGCAGCCCAAACACATGCTCTATAATATTTCTTGTTTGAGAGTGTGACTCATTATAGTGTTCCTCAGTGGGTGTTTCTGCATTTCTGATAGGCATCATCAGCCACGGTTTGAGTGCATACTCTGCATCCCCCAGTAAATGGCCTTGCAGGATATCACCCCTGGAAAGCCACTGGTAGAGCTGTGAGTTGTACCTGATATGGGAGTCATGGTAACTGCCAGAGATGCCAGCACACACAATCAGGATGATTCCCATAGCATTACACACAATCTGGCAGTTAATAGAATGGACCCCCTTTCTGTTAATGTACACCCTTTCTTGTTCCATGGGTGGAGCTTTAATCTCAATGTTCATGCAGTCTATGGTACCCAGGACTTTAGGGAGTGTGCTGTGGGGTAGAAATCCTGGATTGTTGTAGCTCTGACCTACGGGGTACAAGAAAATATGTATAGTCACTGTCATGCTGTTTCATAGCATTCAGGAACTGATGTAGGATTCTGGATGCTGATGCCTGTGACACCCCCTAAATGTCCTCTGTTGGTCTCTGGAAGGTTCCTGTAGCTAAAACTCTATGTGTTAAACATACCTTGGTTTCCAGAGGTATTGGATTTCCCTCAGTTTGCCTTTGCCCTCAGTTGAGGACGACAGAGGTTACAGAGTTCCTGGAGTGTGTCTCTATCTACTCTGTATCATTATACTATTTCTACCTCATGCAGACCATGAAAAATTAAACAAGGTTTAAATACCTTTCTCTTCCTTCCCTGAGGTCTATCATCATCATCATCAGCAGCAGAATAGACTTGGGCCTGTTGCACACAGGCATGCAGAAGAGCAACAGCCCCTAACATTCTTTCCCTCTATTGTAGTTTGCATGGCTGTATTACAACAGGTTTTCAAATACAAGTCAAAAATCTGCACTAACTGTATATGATTGTTTTATAGCTTGTTGAATAGCTCCACCAAGACAAGACATCAGAAGTCACTCTTTTGCAGCTCCTTACCAACAGTTTTACAATTTCTACTTTCTTGCTAAAGAAGTGTTTTAACAATTCTGGTTGCTCTTGTTTTTGGACATTTGCCCTTGATTTATTTTGATTGTACATATATCTGTGATTTCTTCTGTAGAGATGTCCATGTTTCTCATATGTGCAATATAATGCTTGAATGATGATAATAATGCAAGTTGTTTTTAGTGTAGGTAATATGAATTTCTAAGAATGTTGAATGCTTTCTCTCATGTGTGTTTCTACAGACATATGCATGCATTAGTTAGGTGTGTTGTTTAAGGCTTTTAGTAATGGGTTTGTGTGTGTGTGTGTGTGTGTGTGTGTGTGTGTGTGTGTGTGTGTGTGTGTGTTGGAGTGTGCAATTATGTATGTGTGCATGTGTGTGTGCATGTGTGTGTGTGCATGTGTGTGTGTGTGTGTGTGCCCGTGTGCGTGTGTGTGTGTGTGTGTGTGTGTGTGTGTGTGTGTGTGTGTGTGTGTGTGTGTGTGTGCATGCAAGTGTGTGAGAGTGTGTGTGCATGCGCGGTCATGTTGAGTGTGTGTGTGTGTGTGTGTGTGTGTGTGTGTGTGTGTGCATGTGTGTGTGTCCATATGCGTGTGTGTGTGTGTGTGTGTGTGTGTGTGTGTGTGTGTGTGTGTGTGTGTGTGTGTGTGAGTATGTGAGCATGTGAGTGAGAATGTGCATGTGTGTGAGCGTATGAGTGTAAGTGTGAATGTGAGTGTGTGTGTATGTTGGTGTGTGTGTGTGTGTGCGTGTGTGTGTGTGCATGTGTGCATGAGCGCGCGGGCGTGTGTGTGTGTGTGTGAGTGTGTGTGTATGTGTTTGAGTGTGAGTGTAAATGAGTGTGTGTGTGTGTGTGTGTGTGTGTGTGTGTGTGTGTGTGTGTGTGTGTGTGTGTGTGTGTGTGTGTGTGTGTGTGGGTGCAGTGTCTTAGTGTGTGCGGGGAGTTCTTATGTTTTGCAGGAGGTTGTTCCTTTGACCATCTTTGTGTAACATGGAATTGGTATATGTAAGTCTGGGGGTGGGTTGGGGGGTGCCGCCTACATTTCATGCAAAGCTAAATCCATCTATTACTCAATTTAAGCATAACCTAGACCAGTGGATGAGGAATAGGAAATTTACATGGGGCCTGGCACCCATGTCCCGATGGACAGTGGTAGCTTAGAAATGCCTGGCTCTCAATGTCCTATTTGGATACAGAATGCCATTATTCTTTCAGGAAATCCTGGCTACGTTTAGAAAGCCCCCCCCCCCAAGTCGTTAACCTAGTAATAGTCTTTGAGTGGGGTGTGTCCACATAAAATAACACTTTTCTTGGCTGCCTTTTTTCTAATTTGAGGTTAAGCTGTGGTAAGGAAGTTCAGTATGTATTATGATTGATTGTGTTTACTTATCTAATTTGCTGAGTGGACCGTGGTCTGGTAAATAAACGTTTTCCAGAAAGAAAGAACATAATTGCCATTTTTCTCCGCTTCTACACTTGTTTGTTTTTTGAAGTTCAGTATGTATTTACTTTAAATTTCCTTACGTAATCCTTTCTCTGTGACTACAAGTGAACTCATGGTTTACTCATTTTACCAGCCAGTCCAGCTTCAGGTTGCAGCCTTTTCTGTGACTTCAGCTTCTGCGTCATGATTCTGCAGTTCCTGTCACAGTATTATTTTTGCCTTTTCTGATTTCCTTTCAGGATTCTCTGACACTAACAGTGTATGAAGTAGACAATCTGCTTTTCAACCTTCTACCTTATCAACCTTTGAGATGTATATTACTATATTCCAGAGGTGTAAGATGACAATCCCCATGACTTTTTTCCCTGCAACTTATTCTCATGACATTCTCCATTGTTAATGTACATCTTTTCAGTTGTCCATTAGAGTATTGATAGTGTGCGATGGATATGTGCCTGACTTCTTCTTCTTCTTGTCTTTCGGCTTTTCCCGGTTAGGGCTCGCCACAGCGAAACTCCGGTCCGCTAATGATTGGCAGTAGATTTTCACGAATGCCAAGGTGCCAGCTTGACGTTCCACCTTCAAGGAAGGGACGCCCATTTACGCATGTCTTTTGAATGCCCACCCAACCGCAGGGAGGACATGCAGACTCCACACAGAAAGCACTCCCCGCACTCCAGCCGAGAATCGAAAGGGAGAACCTCTTGCTGTGAGGCAATAATGCTACCCCTGCACCACCGCGGATTGTGCCTGACTTCTTGTGTGCCTGACATCTTATCTGTCAACAAATCTTCTGTATTCTTGACATGTATATTGCAGACAATAGTCAGATACTAGAACATCAGATATTGCCTGCCCAAGGATATAGACTTTAGTGCAATAATGAGACTGCAGTTACACCTTGCCAGATTGATTATTTCAGGGAACTTAAAATAATAACATGCATGAATGATACAAACAATAGTTTTGAATTGGAACAAATCTGTATTTGCTTGATAGCATGAATGATTTAGAAATGAATGTACTAATTTTCCTTTGGATTGTTTTTATGGTATGCAATATGCTTGTCAAAACTCTGGTACTACTTGTTCTGTAAGATTTGATTTACTTGGGCAAAACATTAATTCTCTTCATCTTTCTTCGAGCTATATTATTCCCTGATGCGATTCATGTTATCTTGTCAAGCATTTGAATGGAAACTATGTTTGTCAGCATTGAAAATCAAGACCTGGGCACAACTTATTTCTTCTATGAAGGAAAATGAGACAGAATTCAGTTACTTGCTGATGATTTTTGCTTATGACATCCCTCCACAGTAATGTCTTTTAGTAGATACATATCTAGCTCAACGTTGGTATGCTCTGAAAATTGTTTTACTTTTCCTTCTGTCACTGTTAATTCCAGTAATATCTAAAGAATCTACAGTTCTTTTTCTAAAACATCATATTTTTATTTTTATCTTATTTTATTTGAAGTTTGGTTGCCAGGATGGTCCATTGGGTCGAATGAGCCCGTTTCAATGGAGTCCTGGGGAGAAAAGCTCCATGGATACAATATATAAAATCATACTGAAATACAATATATAAAAACATAGTAAAAATGCAAGAAGAGTACATTTAAGTCAAAGTAAATCATAACACAAATAGAAGGTAAAGCATAACAATATGTAACAATTCACATCAGTTTACACATTTTTTTTTTTAAGTCTCTATAATCACTAAGATATATATTTAGTTAAAGACAATAGTGTGAAGATATGTACACTGAATTAAATGTGTTTATTTATAGTATGTAAGTTCCTGTAGACCATCTGGTAAATATGCTATGCTCAGCATATCTGCTATGTATAACTTCTTGCCAGGTCTGTCCAATATTAAGTCATATCCTTTGTCATCTGCGAGGTTCCTTGAACAAATATTTTCTGAATATGCTTTTGCAGAGGTTTTGCCATGTATTTAAATTGAATGCATTTGCCATAGACATTTTCATGGAAATGCCTTTCTCTACACACTACTGCTAACAATTCCTTTTCTATCTGCAAATCTCTTTTGTGCATCTGTAAGTGCTTTCCGCCCATGTAAAACTGGTTTATTCTCCTGTGAGTTCAGTTAATAAACAATGCTGGAATCTGCTTGCAGCACAGCTGACTTACTCTCACCACAGTATTACAATGATGGAGCAACTGTAATTATTTGTTGAGTATTACAAAACTCTTATCTTGTCCATGGTTCCATTTCTAGGCTGATCTGACAGCTTTCATAGATTCCCAGTTATCTCAGGTAAACAAGACAACACTTTCTACTTTACCACTCACAGATATTCCAACTCCACACAGCTCACCTTAAAGTCCTTAGGAAAGCAGGCTTAAGCCCTTAGGTCCACCAAATATGCTTCCACACAAGATAATGCTTTAGTCAGGTGTCTCTATAGTCAGGTATAGACTCTAGACTTGCCAGAATGGAAAAGAACAAAGTGACTGAAAGCTTCTTGTCCAGTGCAAGGATCTCTAATATTTCAAGGGTCATAAAGACTCCTAACCCAGACAAGTATGACTATGACCTAGTGATGGCCCATGTGAGAGTGAGTGGCCTAAGGTGCTGTACTCAGAGGGACATGATGAAGTGTGCTATGATGTGTCATAAGACAGGAAAGGCATTGGTCTTGAGAAGCATCTTGCCTTCGACAAGAACAATTCTTTGACACCAAGACAAGATGATTGAATTTAACAACTGGTTGTGTAATTAATACTAATAATTCTAAGGGGGGGTTCAGTATGTGTCAGTATGGGATGAGGTGGTAGTTAGTGCTTTCTGCTTTGCCAGGGTGGCTTATACCTCTCATACCAGAGCTTTCCCATACTGGCAAAAGCCTTTGCTTTCTACATAGTGCCTTTTTAGGCAAGTATGCCTGCTGGACATTCCTACATAACAGACTCAAACTGAAATTCAAACATCATGGTAGTATAGTCTATAGTCAGGCACACTGATGTCCCACTCACCAGGCTGAGCAAGGAGAAAATTACAGTTGGGTGCCAGGAGCCACCACATAATGCATGCACTCAAGTCACTCCACAACAAATATAAATATGACTCTGTCATTGTCCATGTTGGAGTGAATGACTTGAGACGTACCTCCCTGGACTACATGAAAAGAATGAGAGGCTCCCAGATCATGTGGCACATGCAGGAGTGACCCTAGCCCTGAGTAGCATCCAGCCTTCACCCGGAATGATACCACAGTATAAGGACAAAATGATTGACTTCAACAATTGGCTGAGCTTCTGGTGTCATTCAAAGGGGATCCAGTATCTGTCTGCCTGGGATGACATGATCGACAAACCATGATGCTTTGCCAGCGATGGTCTGCACCTGTCACCCCTGGGATTCAGGTTACTGGCTAAAGCTCTTGCCACCCCTATAGTGCCTTTTTTAGGCAAGGATCAAAGGATAAAACCACCACCATAACAGATACAAGCATGCAAAATCTGAAGGTAATGCTACTCAATGCTAGAAGTCTAAACCTCAAAATACACTCTCTTGAGGCACTCCTAAAAATGGAGAACATCAATATCTGTGCAGTAACTGAGACCTGGTTCAAGACACCAGAGAGCACCCCTGCAATATCAGGCTACAACTCTTACCACACTTTTTGGCCACCAAACCAAGACCAAAATACTAAAGGTGTAGGAGTGTCCATATTCACCAAGAATATTCACACCTCCAGGCTAGTTGCAAAACACAATGCATCTGAAATTCTCCAGGTGCAACTAACACTAGGTAAGACTGAAATCCAAATTGTAGCTTGCTACAGATCCCCCCAAGATTCTCACTACACCTTTCTAAACATACTGGAAAATATTAAGATACAACCAAACACCCTAATACTGGGAGATTTCAACTACCCTGCCATTAACTGGGAAAACTACTCAGGTACCAACACCTTTTCCCAACGGTTCTTGGAATTCATAAATTCCAATGCCCAGGATCAACTAATCTGTTGTTCCACCTGGGGTTCCAATATCCTAGACCTAGTCATTACCAACATAGGAGACAGATGCTCCACACCAGTGGTCACCCCCTCATTGGTCAGGTCTGACCATAATCAAACCACCCTTGACATCCACATCCCACCCCCAAACCCCCACCCCTCAGTAAGGAAACCTCCGTAAAAAACTTCTCCAAAGCCAACTTCATGCTACTTGAGTAAGAAGTGACAAACTTCATGGCACCCATGCAGATGGGAGCTGAAAGTTCGACTGCTGAATCCTACACTAAGGCACTGTACGAGCACATCCACTTGTGCATGAATCATGCCATCCCAAATAGAACCAAGACTCTTACCTCCAAAAAAAGGAAGTCAATCTGGTGGTCCCCTGCCATAAACAAACTATACAACAGAAGGAAGAAACTTACAGAAAAGAGGAAAATCTCAGGATGCAAAAAACTCCCTTACCAGCCTCAGTAAAAAGCTGAGATCCCTCATAAAATCCTCCAAAGCTAGTTACAAAAATAAAATTGCCAAATATTCCAAAGATAACTACAAGGCATTCTATAGTTATGTCAAGAATCTAAATGGCAATGCTCAGATCTGCTCTGAGCTACAACAGAATGACTTTAAATATACTGATCCCAAGGATATTGCCAGTATCCTGGCAGATTGATTTAGTGCCAACTTCACCCCCCTCTCACCCCCTAAAGGGCCCATCTCAATACCAAAAGATTGCCAAATTTCAGTAATCACAGTCACACAGGTAGAAACTGAACTCTCCAAAGCTAAGAATACAGCATCCATGAGATCAGATGACATCCCGGGCTGTTTACTACATGAACTACAAAGTGAACTGGCACCTCAACTAAGTGTCATGTTTAATCATAGCCTCAGCTCAGGCTTCATGCCCACTGCGTGGTGCACAGTTACAGTTATCCCACTTCACAAGGGGCAATCCATCTTGGATCCCGGGAACTAACGTCCCATCAGTCTGATTAGCCTGATCTGCAAGGGCATGGAATGCATTATCATGGAACTCATAAACAAAGACACTGGCAACCTTCAAATACTGGACCCCACCCAGTTTGGGTTTGTGAAGGGCCAATCTTGTCTCCTGAACCTGATTGACTTCTTTGAATAAGTCGGCAGAGCTGTGGATGAGGATAAGGCAGTCCACACAGCCTATCTGGACCTCGCCAAGGCCTTTGACATGATCCCGCACTCTGGAATCATAGATAAACTTACTAAGCTGGGCATAAATCCCTACATCACTTGATGGGTTGCCAACTGGCTTACTTACAGAACCCAGATTGTAAAAGTAGCCGACTCCAAATCCCGCTCCAGACAAGTGACAAGTGGAGTACCTCAGGGTTTAGTCCTGGGACCGCTCTTGTTTGGCATCTACTTCTCTGAAGTACAGGCCAACCCTAAGGGACTCTGGCTAACAAAGTTTGCAGATGACTGCAAACTTGGAGCCATTATTGAATCCCCAAATTATGTGGATATCCTACAAAAGGGCCTTACAGAAACAGATGCTTGGTGCCAGAGCTATGGGCTCAGACTTAATGCCAAGAAATGTATAGTTATCCCCTTTGGGAAAAATCATGTATCCATGAATTACCACATAGGTGGCAGTATACTAAACACCCAAAGTGTGATGAGAGACTTAGGGACACAGGTGGACAGTGGTCTCACCTTCGATAACCACATCGCCACAACAGTCAGGAAATCCTTCTATGTGGCACACCTCATCACTAAGGGCTTTTCATTCAGAAAAAAGGAGGTCATTGTCCCACTGTACTCATCGCTCATTAGACCCATTGTAGAGTACAATGCCCCATTTGGTATGTACCTCACAAGACATCTGCAACAGCTGGAAAGCTTGCAGAAATACCTCACTAAAAGAGTCACAGGCCTAAATCAGGTGCCCTATGCTGACCATCTAAAAAAACTCCAGCTATACTCTGTGGCATATCGGCTACTCAGAAGCGATCTCTGCTTAACATACAAGGCCATGTCAAACCCTGAGCTGTTGGACATGCTCCACTTAAAGAAATCCCAATCCCTCAGAGCCACACATTCCAGGGATCTAAACCTCATCGCCACAATGAACAAAACATGCTGGAGGGATAGGTTCCTTTCTCAAAGACTCCCCAGACTTTGGAACAGACTGCCATACATGTCAAGCTTAGCGCCTCCTTGGCCTCTTCAAAAGGAACCTTGACAATTGGATGGGAGATAGGAAATTCACCCCAGGGATCACGTCAGTCGCCCTGCTAGACAGGGGTCCAGGGAAGTAAATATCGTGGGAAGAAATATCCGGGGAATTGTTTGGCTAGGCTTGTATAGGCCCTAGGGCCAATAGCCTAGTACCAACCTATGAACCTATTAGCACTGCTCATTGCTAGGAGTCTAAATAGAAAGATGCCAGAAAATAGAAAGATGCCAGAACAACTGGCTCTCTTTCAGTTTGAATGCATTCACATTTGTGTAGTTACTGAGGCATAGTTTTAATGTGATGAGTTCACTATAACTGTATCAGAGTTTAGGGATTGTCATGGCTTTCGGTCCTTGAAAAACTGTGGGGGAGAATCTATATTTTTAGAAGCACCATTACCATACATCAAATTACCCTTGGACATAGCATAAAGCTCTTGGAGATCTAAATCCTCCTTATCACATCCAAGTATTAGTTATTGCTAACTACAGATCTTTATCCAAATCTCCCAAAGATCATGGAAATTACCTTAATATCACTTAAGCATTAAATATCAAACTAAATACCTTCTTGTTAGGAGCCTTGAATTACCCAAGCATTGATTGGCACACTAATACCCCTAAAAATACTTATGATTATCATTTCCTAGACTTTGCTAAAACCAGTGCATTCGAGCAAATGGTAATACAACCCACTGGAGACTCTAACATACTTGACCTTGTCTTTATCACTCTAGCCTCCACCTGCACCCTATCCACTATTCCCCTCAACTCTAGTTAAATCTGACTAAAACTGAGTAACTTCTCTTTTAGACATGGTTGCAGTACACTATGAACTAATGAGATCATCTTCAGGGATTTCCCCTAAGATAAACCTGCTTCAGCTTGTAGAAGACATATGTAAAATTCCCAACACTCTCTTACAAGTAAATATAGCTGAGAGGGCTGCCATGTCACTTTTGACTTTTACCAGTTCCTAAACAACTCTACAGAGAGGTCAGTATCCCTCTGCCCTTAATATTATGGTACATTTAGGAATAAACCTCTTGGGTGGAGCTCTCTTATAAAGAATTTATGTAGCCAAAGAAAAATAAAAATAATGAACAGTTTAAAGGCATTGTTATCCCCTTACTTCAAGATCACACTAAAGCATGCTAGGAGGAACTTAGAAGCACTGTCAGAAAATGTAAAGTGGGGGCGTGACCAGCATGGGCACAGTGTAGCAGCAGAATTCATCGGCTCCACTAAAGGAAATTTATTTATACTGCATTTTTGTCTTCTAACAAGAAAACTTGGATTTTTTTCTACATATATTGTTAATACTTAACTTCTACTACAGGAATATCTACTAAAAAACTAAAAGTCGACATATTTTCCAGTCAAAAATCTATCAGGAATATTTCTTCTCATCTAAAAATAATTCCAGCATGAGTCTCACTAAGACAGGTAATCATGACTCCAGCCTTAAAAGAGAACTACAAACTCTAATATATAACATTCAAGACCTGAATATAAAGATTGATAAAATTGACTCTAAAATAGACAACTTTAAGGAAAAAAACACTAAACAGATGGACCTGATACATGAAGATCTGAAGCAACAAAACATTCAAATAACCAGTATTGAAGAATCATTGAATGACATAGACGGCAGATTAATGGAGAATGAAAACAACACAGAATTTTTACTCAAACAAAACACTATGTTACAAAACAAGTTGGATGATTTGAAAGCAGATCCCATCAAAATAATAACAGGATTTTTTTGGTCTCTGAAAATATAGAAGGAAACAATATGACAATCTTTCTCAACATCTGATTACTTAAAACACTTGATCTTCCAGAGGCTATGTCCTTCGGAATAGAAAGGGCTCACCGGTCATTAACAACTACCAGCAACATTAATAAAAAAACAGCCAAGGTCAGTCATAGTAAAGTTTCTCTCTTCCTCTGATAAAGAGTTAGTTTTAAAGACTGCCTGGTCTAAGTCTCCTTTGAAATACAATGATTCTATAATTCATGTTGACAATGACTATTCAACAATGGTAATTGCCAAGAGAAAGACATTTTTCCTTTAGTAAAAGAATTAAAGAAAATACAGATTAAGACTCAGCTTTTGTTCCCTGCAAGATTGAGGATTTTCCTTCCTGAAGGACCAAAAATAACTCAAGACTTAGATTCTGTACTGGCATTTGTTAAAGCTCATAAACTGCTGGAGACAATAGAAGAAATGGAATGGGCAAGTCCTTCTCTTAAAAGAATGGCTTCTAATTCCACTTGCAAAGCTTCTGAAAAACAAGAGAGACAAAAAAAAAATAAATAAATGAAGCAAGTTTATAATGTACATATATGTTTCACTTGTCATATGGACTTTATGTTATTAACCAATCCATTTTGTTTTAATATGCTTTCAAGGTAAGATCTTCTCTTCATCATTTATGATGCACATTCATACAAGTTATATACACACTTTAAGTAAAACTTTTATAGTGTTAATACTGTCTACCCCTCTCTTCCATATACAGTCACCATGCATCATATGTTTCTTTTGTGCTTCAGGCTTTGTTCTAAAGATAGTTAACAGACATGTTTATTAAATTAATATATTAACTTTTCTCACACATCATTTTACATGTCAGTAATGACTGCAGAGCCAGCTTTGTTGTTTGTGTCAGTCTCATATGCTGCAGTGCCTTTTATTATGTGTTTTTTTATATCATATTTTATTTTAACTTATACAATCATGCTATTTGTTTTAACTTATATAGTCACTTTGTTGTTGGTAGACATGATGAGCTGGCAAAAGTGTGTTTTTTTTTGGGGGGGGGGTTGTTTTGTTTTTTGTTTTTTAATGATGGAAAAGGGCATCTTTCATTTGGTAAAATGTATTGAAATGTGCTTGTGATGTTCTTGACCTGCTGTGGTGCTGTGATTCCCTGCTTCATTTGTTGCCTCTGAATACAGTATTGGAAAAGACTCCTGTTACTTCCTTTTTTTGCTCTAACAGTTGTAATAGGGCCTTTGAAACCTAGCTGTCTCTGAATGCTGCACTCTATACTTAAAAATAACTGTTTTCTTTTGTCCCCATGGATTTCTCGCCGATTTAATAACTAGAGACAATTTCTGCATGTTACTCACTTTGTGCAGGCTATCCATGAGCTTCTATTGCTTCATAATCATCCATTCAGCCTGAGAACACCATTAACTTTTTTGCCTGGTATTTTCAGCAACGTGACGCCTACTGATGATGTCAGCGCTAAGAGACAGGCATCTCCAGGAAGTACTGAGCTTGGAAATTGCCGAGAAGTAACTTTATTAGCTTAAATTAATGCTATACTCAATATGTTTTAATTTTTTACTTGGTTTGGAGGCTACATGACAGTTTCTTGAATACCTCATTGTGGAATATATAAATCGTTATCTCCTGCGGCAAGAAAGCTTGTAGGGAAAAAGAGAAGAATAAGGAGAAAAAACAAGAAAGTACATCTATATTCACCAACAACACTCACAGCAATGTAACTTTACATATATTATTCATGTTACCTTGTCATTTCATGTTTTTATGGTATAATTTAAATTATGTCAGTTTTAAGCTATGCATTTAATACATCTGGTAGTGAGATTAATCATACTAGTCATCTGCTGATTTGTTAAATAGCAGCCTTGAATACCTGTTTTTACACTCTTGATCTATAGATTCATATTGTAAGAATAATATCTGCCTAGTATAGTGCAGTTACTGTATTTTCTTGAGTTAAAATGCAATAAAAATACTGTTCTCTTGCATTGTAAGGGCTTAACATTAACTCATCAGCAAGCTTATTCATAAGTGGATAGTGAAATGTAAATATAGAGTTAATATCAATTGGGTTCAATAACATCTTAAACTTTTTTAACCTAGAACCATGGTCAACTCTCATTGATATTTCATTAGGCAAATCATTTCTTGCATAAGATTGTTATCAATTGCATTTTTATAATTACACTCATTTATCATTACCTATTATACTTTTTTTTTTTTCACGTCTGCACTTCTAAGGGAAGGATTTTGTTATAATATATGAATACACTAAGGTTGATTGCATTATTTATATGAACATGACATTTGTTATGATAATATCATCTTGGTCATATATAATCTTACCTGATGTTCACCAACTAATATAAATTGTTATATAGATAAATAATAGCTACTATTTAACACTAGATATAAGGTTATAGATCAATTTACTCAGTCTTATTTATTACTTTAAATGTTACAAGTTAATTAAGGCAGTTCTATTAGTTTATTCTATCCGTGGACATATACAATCTATATATAGTATGTTTTTTTCTTCTTAGCTGTCTTTTCGTACTTGATGAGATACTCAAAATATAACCTTATATGTTTAATTGCTAATATTTTCTAGCTTTATTTCACATTTTAATTACATAATATATACTATTAGTGGAGGCTGTGTTTTGCTGCTACTGCTTAAAGATTTGTTCACAGTGGCTGATGTCATTGAGACGAGGAGTTTATAACTCCAGGCTGGGAGCTGTATTGTGTTTTTTTAATATGAAACATGTCATCATTTTTACAAAAAAGTTATTTTTGACATCCAGTGTACCTTATATGCAGAGAAATATTAGATATTAAGTCTATGAAATACATATTTCTCACAATGATTAAAGGTTTATTATTCTCAGGTTAAATATTTTTTTTTTGGAGTGAGATCCACTAACTACATACATGATATTGATATGCTACTAATCAGTTCTATACACATTATTATGTAAAATGACTACGTTAAGAGGCTTATTAATTAATATAAATAGTTTGAATAACCCCTATAAAAGAAGTAGTATGTTCAAATACCTAGCATTATACAAACCAAACATAATCTTCTTACAAGAAACTCACTTAATGAAAGATAATATTAAGTTTCGAGATACAAACAAATACATAAGTATTACAAGTTCAGAACATATAAAAAAGAAAAGAGATGTAGCCATCCTATGGAATAAATCTTCCCCTATACCTACAATAATTAAAACATATCAAGACAACAGATGACTGTTATGTTTGGCCATAGTTGAAATAAACAAAAAATTATACACTCTAATAAACAATTATTGGTTCTCATGTATTGGTACCAATACTGTCAGACAACTTTTAAATCAAATAATATCCCATTCCGAAGGAAACCTTATAATGGCAGGTGATTTTAATTGCATTTTAGATCTAAAAGATAAAACTACTCTAGGGAAAAGAAAAATTACACCACAAGCTAAGCAGTTAATAAAATTAATGGACACATACCTACTTAAAGACATTTATGACTTTGTAGAACATAACTCATTACAATATACATTTTATTCTAACAGACACAAAACGTTCTCCAGAATAGATAGAATATTATTCTCTACACAGATAATAAATGATCTAGCTAATAGTAAAATTATATCCTGCTCAATTTTAGATCATAACTCTATTACATTCAAGCTCAATATTCCCAATGTTCAAATAAAAAGAATTCTGACATACCTTATACAACTTAAAGAATTCCAATAATTCATAAAAGAAGAAATATTAAACTTTATAACTGTAAATTCAACTTCCAATACACATGACATATATGTCTGGGATGCCCTTAAAGCTTATTTATATGGGCAAATTAATAAATGGTATTACAATAAAAAGAAAGTTTGGGAAAAAGATATCAGAACAATACAGGATAAACTAGATACACTGCATCTCAACAATAAAGATTATCTTATTTCCAAAAATATAAGAGATGAGATAAAGAAACCAAACAAAGAATATAGGACTATTCTTCATCAAAAAACAATGATCAGTGTCAAAAAATATAAATTTATTGCCTACTCTTTAAAGTCTAAACACTTAACCGACCTCATAAACAAAACCAAAAGACTAAACATACATAATTACATTAAAGAGATATACTCTAAAAGGAAGAAAAAGGAAGTACACAGTATACAAGATATAACAGAAGAATTTAGAATTCATTTTCATGAAATCAATCAAACTATACAACAAATAGAATCAAAGGATAAAATAAAGGATTTTATTAATAAAAACTTATATAATAAACTAAATAAACAACAAATAAACTTTATCGATAAACAAATCACTTTAACAGAGGTACAAAATCAAATTAATAAGCTTGCACCTAACAAAACACCAGGAAATGATGGCATAATTTCCGAAATTTATAAGATTATGCCCAAAATAGCTATCTCCCTTTTACATAATGTATATAATGCAGCCCAAAATGATACCACACTACCTCCTTCATGAAAATATACCTTCACATCACCCATTCTAAAATCTAACAAAAACCCTAAAAAATTGTTCCTCATACAGACCCATATCCCTATTAAATGTCGATTATAAGAAGTTTATGAATATATTCACTGAAAGACTAAAGACATTTCTACCTCAATTAATAGATGATGATCAAACAGGCTTTGTGACCAATAGAAGCACCTTTGATAATATAAAGTGAACACTAGCCCTTATTGATTTTTCTCAAGGGAAAAAAAAGAACTTGACATTAATTAGTCTTGACATAAATGCAGATTTTGATTCAATTCATTGGGATTACCTGTTCACACTTCTAGAGTGTTTGAACTTCTCATACAACTTTATTAATCTCTTAAAACATTTATATAAAGGAACTTTTGCTTATATTAAAATTGGCTCATACATCTCCAATAAAATCCCTGTCATAAAAGGTGCCAAACAAAGTTGCCCCCTTTCCCCATTACTGCTCATGCTGATAATGGAACCATGGACAAATAATATAAGAAATAACAGCAATATAGAAGGTTTGGAAGTAGATAAAGATATAACAGATAAAACCCACTTATTTGCTGATGATGTACTTATCACCACAAAAGGAAATGACTCTTCTATATTACCCTTATTTGATTCAATCAAAACTTTTCAAAAGATTTCAGGGTTATCTTTCAATGATAGTAAAACTAAAATTCTACCCACATACTCAAGAAGAAGCAACAAATCTAATTATTATGTTCAACAAACTCCAAATATAGACCAAATTACATATCTTGGAATTATTATTGCTAAAGATGTTAAATCAATAGTACAACTAAACTATAACAAGTGTTTTGAAAATATCCAAAATTTACTTTCTAAATGGAATATGATATTATTCACAACAGAGGAAAGATTAACCCTCATAAAAATGATAATGCTACCAAACATTTTGCATATTATACAATCTATTCAACTTCTTCCTTCAAAAAAGTGTATTAATAAGTTAAATACTTTATTACTAAAATGTTTCTGGTCTCAGAAAAAAAACAAGAATAGCATTTAATCAACATCTTAATAGCTGGAATAATGTCGGGATATCATTTCCAGATTTAAATCTTTACTCTACTTCCTCCACAATCAGAACAATTACAAAACTTTTAGACACTTCATATTCAGCCAAATGGAAGTTACTTTGGGAATTATCAGCTATGCAGTTAATAATGAGGCCCTCAACAGACAAGTTAGAAATAATAAGCAATCCTACACTATGGAGTTTAAAAAATTATTTTGCCACCTATATAACTCCTAGTCATACTGTTAGTTACATTCATTGCATCATAATTAACTTTAGAAATTTTATATATAAAGATCTTAAATATAAATATTTTTTTTTATTATTCCCCATAGCATTCACACATGAAATTATTTTATCCTCAGATTCAGACAAAATCACCATTTTTAAACATAATGAGCTCAAGTTATGGTTCCAATTGACTTCTGAACATAAGGCTAAATCTGTTGATCACATAATACAGGAATATCAACTGGACATATCCATGTGGCTAGACATTCATCACTCATATTATATCTAGATAATAAACTACAAATGATCTCTTCATCCACAAAACACGATCCTAGGATTTTATTACAATTTCTTCAATCAACCCTATTACATAATCATAGTTATTCAGGCAAACTTTCTTTCATTTATAAAATCTTAAGAGAAGAAACATTTAGTTGCCCACAAAACTACTGGAACTATTATAGTTTAATTAATAATAATTCTCCGGCTGATCAAGACAAGGCAAATATATTAAAATCAGCAGGAAAAACAACTTTTTCTTTGAGATGGAAACTATATACCTGTAGATTCATGAACAGGTCATTTTACACTCCTCAATTAATGGACAAAATTAACAAAAAACAAAATATATGTAATAAATGTAAATCAAATATAGACATAAATTGGGCTCATACATTTTACGATTGTCCAGCTTTAAACGTCTTTTGGGGAAATGTAAATGATTTACTACAGGCACTTTTCACTGACAACTTTATTTTAAGCAAATCCTTGGTTATATTTAATACACCTAGCGGTGGCTAGGAAATCCAAAACAAAGAATTGGATATCTAGATCTCCTCCTACATTTTCTGAGTTCAAAAATCTATTAAATGATGTATGTAATTTACAATTAACAACCATAATTTCTAGAACAACTAGGAAAATGTATGATCATCATTTGTGGGTCAATCTGCAAAACCTGTTGAAAAAGTATTGACTTTTATAATAAGTGCATTTTATTCATTCCTTTCTTATCTGTGATGTATGGTATAAACAGAAAATAATAGTTTATTTCTAATGATTTCACTGGATGTTTTTGTATATACTTCAGTTTTTATAAATTTGTTAATTTCTGTATATATATATATATATATATATATATATACATGTGCGACATATATATGTTAAAATTTTAGATTGACTTTTTTTTATCTCTCCTGATTTTATGTGATTGTATTATGTTACAATTAAAATCAATAAAAATTCTTTTGAAAAAAAAAATGTAAAGTGGAATATAAACTTAAGGGTGCCACATATATGAGAGGAAAGTACAAATCTTGCTTCTGCTATGTCAGAAAATTAAGGAGTAATGTCCAACATTGCAATGAGCTCATCCATAATCATACTACCCAAAGATATAGCTAATATATATATATATATATATATATATATATATATATATATATATATATATATTAAAAGTACAAAAAACAAACTAAAAGATGCAACCGCTCTGTTAAAGAGACCAAATTTCACAAGTCCAGAACAAGAATTCAACAAAAAGAAGAAATTGGTCTCACCACAATGTGTTTTAAAATAAGACTCCTTATTCCGTAATGCAAAAGTAGAAGTAAAACTTTATATCTTTATTCCATGTAACAAGGAAGATGATAAGCGCTTTCGCATAGATACAACTATGCTTCATCAGATAAATTTTAAAAACAAAAACTCTCTGTTTTAAACTAAAATAGGCGGGAACTTGACTAATTAAGTCTTCAATTTACTACTTAATTAACCTTATATGCAAATTCTGTTCTCACAACCCTACATAACCTCATTCAAATACAAGTGCAAAAAAAAAACAACAAAATAGGCATTTAACATTCTTTGTTCCTTTCCCAAACAATAGGTATAGCTACCAACCACTTATATATATCACTTATGGAGCCATTCTTGTAAAGAGCTACTCTAAAATGAATCTCATATTATACCGAAAACCTCTATGAACACTTTTAAATGCTTTTAAGCAACCTATATGTCATGAACTTTAATGCTTAGTCCATAGAAACATAATCTTCGTTTAAACTGCATAATTATGTAAACCAATGTACAATGAAATGAATATATAAATGAATAAATAATCAAGTGACACATATGCGTACAAAATGTATAAAAAATGTATAAAAATGTATAAAAAATATATATATATCATTTTATACATGTATAAGTTAATAAATAGAATTAATATTAATATATGTCATATATGTCCAAATGATGCAAAAAATCCTAAAATGTTAAAATTACACTAAAATAAGACATTAAGACCTTAATGAACAGTTAATGCATAAAAACCTGACTATGACATACATTTAAATATCATGCTCAATATTTTGAGGTAGAAAATACTGATAATCCATCTAAAAATATTTTTTAGCGACATTGAATCACCACCTATTATTTAATATAGGTTTTATGGAGACAAATTTATTTATCCCTGGAGAGAGGTGAGCTCCCAGTCTAAAAATCCATTTTAGCTCTGCCATGGCTAACATATTGCTTGTATCACCTCCTCTCTTATTCAATGGCACAACTTCTAAAATCCTAAAACAAAAATTGTGTTCTTTGTTCTCCTTAATATGTAAAGCTAAGGCATTGTTATCACTACCTTTCTTGATTTCATACAGATGGTTATAAATTCTATCAGTTAGCCTACGTTTAGTAAGGCCAACATAAAAAGCTGTACATTTGTTGCAAGTTGCTAAATATATCAAATTTTTAGTCAAACAAGTGGCATAGAACCTGGGAGTAAACTTAAAGTTCAAAAACGGATGAGTATATATTTGTATTGTTGAAATATAGGAACATCTATTGCAACTCCTACACGGAAAAGTACCTAGTTTATTATTAATGGTAACAGATGTACTATAATTATGAATGAAAGTGTCACATAAGATTTGTTTCAGATTAGGACAATTCTCATACAGAAATCTAGGTGTATCACTTACTACGCTTTTCACTAACTCATCTGTAATTAATATGTTCCAATTTTTACTAATAATATTCTCAATCTGTTTCACATCACTGGTATATTTAATAACATATTTCAAGGCTTTGGAATTATATTGTGAACTCCTTATTTTTGTAAGTGCACCTCTGCCCCCATTCCTGATCACTTTATCTGATGTAGCTTCTATTATAATTTGATCTTTTATTATGTCTTGTCTAATGCTTTTAACTAATTCATAATTATAGCCTCTATCAATAAATAAAGACTCCAACTTGTCCGCTTCTTTAATTAATGAAGTATTGGACTTGTATAGTTTTGAGATCCTTATGAATTGGCTTTTCACTATGCCAGAAAATGTATGCCTCGGGTGCATACTATCGAAGCTAAGCAAAGTATTAGTCCAACATGGTTTCCTATATATAGAAGATGTAATGCTAATTTAGTTTCCCTTGTAATAACCTTGGAACAAGTCATAGAATCCCTATCAAAGGCTAAAAATAACACTTCCATGGGACCAGGAAACATACCAGTTTGCAGTCTCATCAGTGCTAAGTATTCAATATCGGAGCCTTTCATTAAACTGTTCAAACTCAGCTTATCTACAAGTTTTGTTCTTAATGCCTGTAGAACAAACTGTGTAACTCCCCTACACAATTGTGGTTCGGTACAGACCCAGGTAATTATAGACCCATCAGTCTTACCAGCCATAAAGTCAAAGCCATGGAATGTATCATAACAGAAATCATTTATGCAGACATAGGCAGCTCTAAATCTTATCCTGTTTGGTATGGCGAAGGGCAGGTCCTGTCACCTGAACATAGTGAGTTTCTTTGAAAAGGTTACAGAGGCTGTGGACAGTGATCTTTCTTTACAGACTGCTCATTTTGACCAGATCAAGATGTTTGACACTGTCCCCTATACCAGTATATTTGAAAAATTAAACAAGCTTAATGTAAACCCTTACATTGTCTAACATGATCTAGTAGATGCCATGCTGTGCAAATTGCTGGTTCCCCTCTATGAGTGTACATTTCAAACTAGTGGGATGTCACATGTATCAGTTCTATGCCTTCTCCTGTTTGGCATTTATTTTGCCAACATCCAAGCCAATATCCAAGATGTGTGATTGACTAGGTTTGTTGATGACTGCAAAATGGGCACTGCTATCTGCTCATCCACTGATGCAAAATAGCTCCAGCAAGGACTGGAATATGCATATACAGGGTGTGTCAAAAACAGTCTCATAGGTTCATAGGTTCATACTAGGCTATCTGCCCTAGGGCATTTATAAGCCTAGCCAGAATGTGTTTGGCTTTCGCCACCCATTTTAAATTTATTTTGTTATGCCCTTTTTCGAGGTTAGTATACTGTGGCTCTGTCTAACAGTGCCATAGAAGTGATACCCGGGGTAAACCTACGATCTCCCATCCACTCATCAAGATTCCTCTTGAAGAGAGTCAATGAGGGACTCTGCCTAACCTGGACTGGGATTTTATTCCAGAGTGAAGGGAGCCTCTGGGTTATGAATCTGTCCCCCCAGCATGTCCTATTTATTTCAGTGCTGAGGTTCAAGTCTCTCGAGCGCGTGGCTCGATGGGATTTGGATTTTCTGAGGTGCAGCATGTCCATTAATTCCAGGTTGGACATGGCTTTATACGTCAGGCACAGATCGCCTCTGAACAGGTGGTATGCCACTGAGTAGAGCTGGAGTTTCTTTAACCGGGCAGCATATGGCATCTGTTTGAGCCCTTTGATCCTCTTGGTGAGGTACTTTTGGGGTCTTTCCAGTTGCTGCAGGTGTCTGGTAAGGTACATCCCAAAAGGGGCATTGTACTCAATTATGGGCCTGATGAGGGATGAGTAAAGAGGCACAATGACCTCCCCTGATCTAGATGTGAATCCCTTCATGATTAGGTGGGCTATATAAAATGTTTTTCTAACCACTTTGGCCATGTGGTTGTCAAATGAGAGATTGCTATCAACTTGGGTCCCCAGGTCCCTAATTACTTCTTCTGTACTTAATGGATTACCACCTATGTGGTAATTTCTGGGCACTTTGTTTTTGCCAAAGGGGATGACTATACACTTTTTGGCATTTAGCTTGAGGCCATGGCTCTGGCACCAGTTGTCTGTTTCTATGAGGCCCTTTTGGAAGATGCTTGTGTCGGCTGGAGAGTCGATTATGGCGCCCAGTTTGCAGTCATCTGCAAACTTGGTTAGCCATAGTCCTTCCGTGTTGGCCTGTACCTCCGAGAAATATATACCGAACAAGAGAGGTCCCAGGACTGGGCCTTGTGGGACACCACTTGTAACTGGTTTGGAGTCTGACATGGCTCCAGCAATTCTAACCATGTGGGTTCTGTCCTTGAGTCAGTTTGCAATCCATCTAGTGACATAGGGGTTTATATTTAAGCTGGTGAGCTTATCTATAATGCCCGAGTGGGGTATTGTATCGAAGGCTTTTGCAAGGTCCAGGTAGGCTGTGTGGACCACCTTCCCATCGTCAATGGCCTTGGTGACTGTTTCAAAGAAATCAAAAAGGTTTAAGAGGCAGGATCTGCTCTTAACAAAGCCGAACTGGGTAGGATCCAGTGTCTGTAGGTCCCCAATATCCTTATTTATGAGGTCCATGATGATCCTTTCCATAGCTTTGCAGACCAAGCTAGTCAGGCTTATGGGGTGATAGTTTCCAGGATCCGTTGAGGCACCACCTTTATGGAGAGGGACCACTGTTGCTGTACGCCACTCTTTGGGCACATATCCTGTAGTAAGGCTGAGACTGAACAGTAGTTTTATGTTTGGGTTTAGCTCTTCTTGGAGTTCATGTAGGACGCAGCCCGGGACACTGTCTGGTCCCATTGATGCTGTGTTTTTTGCTTTGGAGAGGGCGGCTCTTACCTGAGCATCTGAGATGTCAGGGGGGCAGCACTCTGCTGGGATAGATATTTGCCCTTTTGGTGGGGAGGGGGGGTTTGCGCTGAACCTGTCAGCTAGGATGTTGGCAATGTCTGTGGGTTCAGTGTATTTTTTTCATTTTGGACTAATTCTGAGCATATCTGGGAATTACCACCCAGGTTCCTAACATAACTAAAGAAAGCCTTGTGATTATCCTTAGTGTCCTGTGCAATTTTTCTCTCGAAGCTGGCCTTAGACAATTTTATGAGTGCCCGTAGGTTTTTGCTAATACTGATCAGTGATGCCTTCCCTTTTTGGGATTTTGCTCTATCATTTAGTAGCTTCCTCCTTCTATTGTATAGTTTGTTTATGGCTGGGGTCCACCAGACAGGATGTCTGCCTTTGGAGGATTGGGTCTTGGTTTTATTTGGGATCGCATGATCCATGCATTCCTGAAGGTGTTCATAGAATGCGTTTATAAAGGATTCTGTGGTCTGGGCCATATTTTCCACAGGCCCAGGGGCTTTGAAGGATTAAACCTCGGTTTTGAGGAGTGTGAAATTTGCTTTAGAGAAGTTTTTCACTGTGGTTTTCTGGGCAGGGGGTGGGGTCAGGATGTGAATATCCAGTGAGATTTGTTTATGGTCTGATCTTACCAGTGAGGGATACACTTCTGGTCTGGAGCATAGAGTCCCCATGTTGGTGATGATCAGGTCCAGTATGTTTTCCCCTCTTGTGGGAGTGGTAACAAGTTGTTCCATAGCATTTGAGTTTATAAATTTTAGGAACCTTTGGGCTAGGGTGTTGGAGCTAGAGTAATGCTCCCAGTCTATGTTTGGGTAGTTGAAGTCGCCCAATATAATGGTGTTTGGAGAGACCTTCATATTTCCCAGTGTTCTCAGAAAGGCTGAGTGGGGTTCCTGGGTTTGGGAGGGTGGTCTGTAGCAGGCTATAAACTGGAAGGCAGTTTTACCCACTGTTAGTTGCACATGGATAGTCTCCGATGCTTTGTGCTTTGCCTCCAACCTGGAGGTGTGGGTATCTTTGATGAATATCGATACTCCCCCTCCTTTTGTGGTTCGGTCCAAGTTTTGGGGCCGAAAAGCATGGTATGAGGTATAACCTGGTAGTGCTGGGGTGCTCTCGGGAGCCCTGAACCAGGTTTCTGTTACTGCGCAGATATCGATGTTCTCCATGCTAAGGAGAGTTTCGAGTGCATGCATCTTGAGGTTTAGACTTCTGGCGTTGAGTAGCATTACTCTTAGTTTCTTATCCCTTGTGATACCTATGGAGGTGGGTTTGTCTTTTGAGCCTTGCCTAAAAAAGGCACTATGGGGGTAGCAAGAGCCTTTGCCAAGATCCGAAAGCCCAGGGGTGACAGGTGCAAGCCGTCCCTAGTGAAGCATCGTGGCTTGTCGAGCATATCATCCCAAGCTGACAGGCATTGGATCCCCTTTGAATGACACCAGTAGTTAAGCCAGTTGTTGAAATTGATCATCTTGTCTTCATATTGTGGCATCATTCTTGGTGAGGGTAAGATGCTACTCAAGGTCAGGGTCATACCGGCCTGGGCTACATGCTCAGAGAGCTCCTTTTTGTCTCTTTTCATGTAGTCCAGGGAGGTACGTCTCAGGTCATTCACACCAGCATGGACAATGACTGAGTCATATTTGTACTTGCCTTGGAGTGACCTGAGTGCTTGTGTTATGTGGCGGATCCTAGCACCCGACAGGCTGATCACCGTGACCCTCTCCTTGTTCAGCCTGGTGAGCTGGACGTCAGTGTGCCTGACAGAGTCACCTATTACAAGTGTATCAGGTGTGTTGTTTAGTCTTAAGGGCTGTGACTGTTCGGCACACTGGCTTTGTGAGATATGTGTTGCAAGTGTTTTGTTTTGGGGTAGCGGTTGCTTGGGTGTCTGCTTTGGAGGTCTCTGCTGCTTAGGCAGATCTTTATTTAGAGCCTCTGAGTATGTTTTTGTGTGATTATGTGTTTGGTTTGCTGTCGTGGTAGGTTTATGTGAGACTGGAATTGTAGTGAGTGTGGTTTCCTTCTCTTCCTGACTGGTTATGCCAGTACTGAGTTGAGAGAGCTTACCCTCCAGTCTGGCTATATGGTTGCATCTCTCACATGTGTTGGAATTTGTTGGGAGGAGGAGAGGGTTGTCTCTGTACATGAGGCAGTTGTAACATTGCCTCAAGATTCCCAGATTCACCAGCTGGACCGGAGATGAGATTGACAACTGACCTTTGGACATGCTAGAATAATATTGGGAATTCCTTAATACTTGAAAACAAGGGCCAGTGGGGAGTGAGGGTGTTATGCTTTTAATTTTTAGTGCTGACTTATATAATTGCTTTAGCGAGCAAGTGCCAGGTAAATTAAGTGCAATGTGTTACAGGTAACCTAAATGCAAAAATGACAAACAGTAACTTTCTTTCAAGTGAAACAAGGAAATAAGTACAGTAAGCAATGCAGATATCACTAGTGATCCACAGAAGCGCTGAGAAGCCGCATATTAGGTGGAATTAGTGTTCCAGTGAAATAACAAGCAAACAAACAACAAGCATATAAACAAAGCTAGATTCAGCAGGCCTGGATCTAGTCTATGCTACAGCAAACAAGGTGTACCAATTTCAGTAAGATACAGTTGAAATATTCAGCACTATAAACCTTTAACCAGAAATTCCCAGCTCAGAAGGGCAGAGTCCAGCCTCTTCTCCCACAAGAGTGCAGACCACGAACCTTCTTAATGTAAAATAACTGGCCTGAAGCCCAAGTGCTTAAACCAGAACTAATACACTTTAAGAATAACAGACACTGGGCTCTCAATCAGCAGTTCCCAACTTAGAAGGATGAAAGCTACCTGTCCTGCCACCACAGTGCATGCCACAAACCTTCCTAATGTAAAACAACTGGTCTGAAGCCCAAGTGCTTAATCCAAAAGACTTAGAATGATAGCTACACTTTAATCAAGTTACTACCAAGCAGTAATAAATACAATTGAATACTTTAGAGAATGCCTGGATTAGTGCTCAAGTTACACAAACAAAGCTAGATGCAGCAGGCCTGAATCCAGTCTATGCCACAGCAAACAAGGCGCACCAACTTCAGTAAGAAGCAGTTCAGATATGCATGCACTATTAGCCTTTAACCAGAAATTCCCAGCTCAGAAGGGCAGAGTCCTGCCTTTCCTCCCACAAGAGTGCAGACCACGAACCCTCTTAATGTAAAATAACTGGCCTGAAAGCCCAAGTGCTTAAACCAGAATTAATACACTTTCAGAATAACAGACACTGAGCCCTCAATCAGCAGTTCCCAACCTAGAAGGATGTAAGCTACCTGTTCTGCCACTACAGTGCAGACCACAAACCCTCTCAGTGCAAAACAACTGGTCCGAAGCCCAAGTGTTTAAATCAAAAGGCTTAGAATGAGTTACACCAAGCAGTAATAAATACAATTGAGTATTTTTAAGATGATGCAAAAGTAAAATAAAGTAGGTAGAAACACAAGTACAGTAAAAGCAGATTATTTTTTTTTCTGAACAAGTGCTGAGATCAAAGAAACAGATTTGAGTGTTGAAATTAGAAGACTGGCTAGTTATGCTAAATGAAAAAAGTGCAGCTTAGTAGCATTTGGCAGAAATGTTGCTCCCACTTCATATGTTATAAATGGTACTCCTGCTCTGACATATTAGTCCTTAAGAGACCATGGTGGTTACCATCTGAATTGTCAGAACTGAGCAAGTCATTAAACATGGACACTGAATGGCTGAAAAAATGGACTTAGATATGGGCTTGCTTTCCTTCAAAAAAGAGAAGATTAAACAACTCTTGCTGCTTGTTAATCTAACTTAGGCTGTGCCAGCTCAGTTAATCATAAATGTTCCACTAAAGCAGCTAGGTGTTCTGAAGATTTAGGGTCATCCTGGAATACCCACTTTCTTAAATGGTTAGGAAATGCCATTATAAACTGTAATATTGTTATATTCCAAACGTTTGTTTACATTTTTCACATGAGGTTCTGTCTACAGTTTCAAAATATCCATCAAATCAGCTATTAGTGGCCTTAGCTGCCTGCCCATATTAAATGCTCAGGTAAGAAACGTCAGATAAGGATGTCAGATAAAGCTCCAGCTGTGCCAAACATTTCTTGCATTTATTTTTGGTAGGCAAGGGTATCCATGTCATCTAAATCCATATAGGCCCTCAGCAGATTCCCCAATAAATGTAATGGTGGAATGCTTGTCCAGTTTGTTTTGGTTTCGGTTCTTCAACTGCATACCTTTTGAAGGCAACCGAGGTTGAGCATCTTCTTTCCTGAGTTTATTGAGGGGCACCAATAGCTTTTATGACACTCAACAAGGTAGGCTACAACCAGCTGTCACAGGAAGAGTAGTTGTTGATCAGTGGTTAAACTTCTCTGTACTGGGGCCTAGAGAAGGTTTTTTTTTTTTTTAATTTTGTCTACAATAAGGTAAATATACAGCAGTCAGATTTGTTTCCAGATCCAGGAATTTTGCGACCCTTTACTCATTCCACCTTAGGCCATTCACTGAGTATAATATCCCTTTTAGCATGTATTCGTCCAGGCACATGCAATGACTAGAACAGCTGCAGAGCTACCTTACAGAAAGGATACTAAGCCTAACGAATATATCCATATTGGATTGTCTCACACCCTATAGCTATATTTGGTTTCCTGCAGACTACCAAGTGGTGACCAGTGATTGGATTGTCTTGCAGCCCTATAGCTATATTTGGTTTCTTACAGACTACCAAGTGGTGACCTGTGATTGGATTGTCTCACAGCCCTATAGCTATATTTGGTTTCTTACAGACCACCAAGTGATGACCTGTGTCAGGCATACAAGGCATTCTTTAACCCATTACTGATACATTTACTTCACATTCACAAGTCAAAAAAAAAAAAAATAATATATATATCTATATATATATATATATGTATATATATATATATATATATATATATATATATATATATATATATATATATATATATATATATAAAACATATGTATATAAAGAGAGAGAGAGACAGGTACATTTTCTTAGTTTTATGCAGACATACTATTGTAATTGTGCTGGGGATGTGATTTTTGAGTATTTATACATATAGCAGTATAAAATACAAGACAAACTCAGTAAAGCTAGAGTTCTCACTGCATAATACTTTAAACCCCCTGTAATGAAGGCCCACAGGACATATGCAAATAACCCATTATGGACCCCTGCATTTGTCTTGCAGTTTTTACCGAAACAGTAAAATCTCTAGTTTGGCTGAATTTGTCTTGCAGTTTTTACTGAATCCATGTACCTGAAGTACTGTATATCCTTAAGGCGCCATTTGCATATGCCCCCCTTGCTTCGGATGAGACATTAACTCAAGGCCCCATCTGCCCGAGTTGGTGGTAACTCAGGTGGATATAAAAGATACTATGGCACCTCTCCAAAAGAGTAGGGGAAGTTCTCTGATACCATGACCAAATTTCCCCAAGTAGTATCAAAACCACCTCAGGTCTCTCCTGAAAAGAGGCTATTAGACTAGTTTGACTAGGCAAGTCAACAAAGAATAAATAAAATAAATAAATTAGTGTAGGTTTACGGTATTACAAAATGAAAACTCTAGCTTGGCTGAGTTTGTCTTGCAGTGTATAAATATACATGATTGAACACAACATGTTCATCATCAGCTGATAGAAAGAAAAGAACAGGTTTCATCTTTTGCAGGGGGGCCCCTAACACCACCTGCTAATTATATTTACCAATTCTGAGATCAGGCTACAGTGGGTAGAGGGTAAATTCCCCAGTTCAAAATGTACAAAGATCTTGCACAAAACAACTACTAGCATGTATGATCAGCTGTGCTGGAAGTTTTCTAGGTTTGACAAGTTGTTAATCAAATCTAAAACGATTGAAAGCAGAAAAAAAAATAAATAAATAAAAACTAATTTTTTTATGGTTTGTTCCCATTTGGAACCTCACACTCCTCTTCACTTCCTGCTAATTATATATACCGACCAGAGATTGCAAATTTCCTTGCACCAAGATTTCATATAAAAGGCTGCCAGCAAAAAGTCCACAGAGAAAATTTGGTAATATGAGTATTTGCTCTTATCTAAAGATTAGATATATATATATGTATATATACAGAGATAAATATAGTTATGGATATATATAGATATATATATATAGATCTATAGATATAGATGTAGATATAGATATGGAAGTAGACTAGGACACGCTAAAATAAAGCTTCAATTGCAAACTGATAACCAATAGTGACTAGACATTCCATGTTAAAAAGTGCTGTGTGCAGCCTATGCTCTAAATATACAAGCCAAAAGAAAAGATATACATGTTAAGGCTTCCTTGATTGTTTATTTCACAGTATGATAAAACCTTTGTGATAAAATTGACTTCTAAAGAGCATATCTTTGAAACAGGAAATACTACAACAAGGGGTCATGGAGTAGTTGTTTAACCTGATTGAACAAGAAGCTTGAAGAAGTATCTAAGTAAGAGACTGTGGCTGGTGTGGATGGAAAGTCCTATTTGCATGGAAGTATATGAATGGGGTTTGTCATTGGTGGGCATGGAATCACCTTATTTGCATGGAAGGATCAGATCCTGCTTTCCCCTATTCCCCTTGTTTTACATTTGTCGCACACTAATTACCGTCATAGTTTAAAACACCACAATATTTGAACAGGCTTTGAACAATTGTTGGCAAACTCAGAATATTAATAAAGAATTACTCAGCCAGAGTATGTTGAAGGTTCCAAATAATTAAAAAAAAAACTGTCAGGCCTTTTATAACATGGGCATCATACACATTTGAAGTAAAACAATTGGTATTTAGCCAACACCTAAAATATTTTCTCCCCATCATGGTTACCCCTTTAGACAGTAGTTAACCCTTGATATTTGGACTGAACTTGGATAAAGTAATTTTTTTAGAAGCATACTTTTACAGGACTGTGGCTCTTGCACTTTGCTTTCTTCTAAGGCTGTATCACATACTGTGGTTCACTGGGATGCTGTCTGGTTACAGCCATTTTGGGTTCATGGGCATTGCCAAATCTTTCAGTACATGAACCCAATATGCCATGAAAGTGAAGGAAACTGCTTTTCAATAATCAGGGATCGTGTCCTAGCCTAGAAAATCAGATAATAGGGAGCTGTTTTTACTGCTTTGGAATAGCATGCCTTATATCCCAAAGTCTAAGTGGAGAGAGGAATTTCAGAAGTTGCCAGTTTTCATGTGCCCCAGCTTTAATATTTTTTGCTCAGAGAATGGGGTCGACAATATCCATGGGGCTTGATGGACAAGATGACCATCATAGTTTAATTATATATAACTATACATATATATATATATATATATATATATATATATATATATATATATATATATATATATATGGATCTACTATATTTGGTCAAATTTCATTTGGTCGAAAATTTATTTTTTATTTTTTATTTTACATTTGTTGACCGGGCTAGTCCAACTGGATACATGTCCATTTTCAGCAGAGGCCTGGGAAGATAAGCTCCGTGCAGAAAAAAAAAAATAGCAAAATAAAACATTTTTACAAACAATGTTGTTGCAGGTTAATACATAAATTATCATAGAGGTCTAAGTACCTCCCATTTTAAAATTTGAGTACAATACTAAAAATAGGTCTAATATTATACTATAGTCTGGGAGAAGTAGGTCTGGGATAAGAGGAAAATAAAACCTTTATATTTACAGAGAGTATTAGAAGTTAGGCTGGAAAAATCAAAGAGGACAGAAATACATCACAGTGCCAAAGGCAGGTACAGTGGACAAAATTACAGAGAGGGCAGAAATACTTTGCAGTGAAGTAGGCAGGTACAGTTCAGATTGCAGATAGAATACAGAAAGTCAAAATAAAAGAGGCATAAGTGTGTCTTTTATATATATTAAAGAGTTTCCACACTAAGAGTAAGCTTAGGGGATGAACAGAAGGGTAAGGAATAGCAAAAAGGTAAAGTGGCAAGAAGGAAGGTAGAGCTAGTTATAGGGAAGTAGTGGGTAGGCAGTACCTGTTATGAGTAGAAAAAGTAGAAAACTGATCAGTCAGGTTTAGTACAGGGGCATAGCCAGTGTGTTCTTAGGAAAAGTTTCAGTTTGTTTTTGAAAAGAGACATGGAGGAAACTGAAGAAAGTTCACTGGGGAGAAGGTTCCAGGACTTTCCAACAGTGTTGCTGAAAAGAGAGTCCCCAGCCTTGTTATTAGATTTAGAGGTGTTTACAAGAAGTTTGTGTGATGAGCGCAAGGATTTCAGATTCTTATAGGGATAGATGAGGTTAGTTAATATAGGAGTACTGGATGGTTGGTAAAGAGTGTTATGGGCAGTGGTTAGTTGGTGGAATTTAAGCAGATTCTGAATTTCTAGCCATCAAAGCTGCTTAAGATTATAGCAGTGGTGGGTTCTGAATGGGTTGCCAGTAGCAAACCTGGCAATGTTATTGTAGGAGATTTCCAGTTTGGCGAGGTTATTTTTAGATAAATTAGTAAATATGGGTGAGGCATAGAGGAGTGTAGAGATTAGATGGGTATAAGCAATAGTTTTTCTGACTGTTGGTGAAAGGAATGGTTTGATTCTGTAGAGAGAGCCTAGCTTTTTATTGACGGTTTTTATAGTATTGTTGATATGGGTGTCAAAGTTAAGATTGTTGTCTATGGTAATACCAAGTAGTTTAGTAGTTTGGTCAGGTGATATGGGAGTACCATTTGTGGATATTACTGAGAAATCTATTGGGACGGTCTTACGAGTAGGATTGAAAAGGAGGAGTTTCGTTTTTTTGGGGTTCAACAGAAGGCAATGTTGTGTAAACCATTGTTCTACTGTATTAAATACTTCTTGGGTAAGGGAGTGAAGTTTAGAAGTGGATGTGGCTGTACATATAAGTGTAAAATCATCAGCGTACTGAACACATGTAGCTTGGGGGATTGCTAGATGAAGGTCATTGATAAATATGGAGAAAAGAAGAGGACCTAATATGGACCCTTGAGGGACACCAATGTTAATGGGCAGGTGGGTAGATAGAAAGAATTTCTGAAGTTTAAAGTTAGAAGTTTAGTCTTCTGGGGATTTAAAATAAGTTGACTTGCTGTAAGCCATCTCTCTACTGAAAGGAAAGAGTTTTGGGTAATAGAGTAAAGTTTCAAGATGCTATCTGAACAGGAGATGAGAGTGGAAACATCAGCAAATTAAATGAGAGAGGACTGTTTGGGTGAGGTATGGAGGTCATTTGTGAAGATATTGAATAGAAGAGGTCCTGAGATGGATCCTTGGGGAACACCTGTATGGATGGGTAGGAAAGGGAAGGTGCCAGAATGCCATCTGACAGATTCCGTCTATTTGACAGATAACTAGAAAATCAATCAAGAGTACAGGCTGAGAGGTTCAGGTTAGACAGCTTAGTTAGGAGTTTGGAATTGTGATGCTGTATGGAAGGCTTTTGACAGGTCTAAGAATAGACATGAGACTAGTTTTTTACTGTCACACACTTTGGCTATTGTATGAGTGAAAGATAATACGGCTGTAGTTGTACTTTGGTTTGGATGGAAACCATGTTGAGTAGGTGTCATGAGATTTTCTTGGATGAGAAATTTGAGGAACTGTGAATGAATGCATTTTTCAAGTATTTTAGAGAGGGGGAAAGTATTACTATATTTCTGAAATTAGATGGATCAGTGGACTTACCTCCTTTGTGTAAAGGTATAGCATAGAATGATTTCCATATCTCAGGTACAAAGGCTTCACTGACAGATCTACTAATAAGTATTGAGACTGAATAGGCTATATACTCAGCTGTTAATTTGGGAAATGGGGGTACATTGTCAGCTGAGGGAGAACACAGTTTTAGCTTTTGTAGGAAGGACTTAATATCTGTGGTGGGAATAGGTCTGAGAGAAAAAAGGGCCTCGTTAGAGGGTATTGGGGAAGGAATTGTGGTGTTGGAGTTCAGGTTATTGTTAGTCAGTTTACTGATAAAATCAATGAAGCAGTGGTTGAGAAGGGAGGCAGTGTCTTGTGCAGAACTGTTAGGAAAAGGATTTGGGGCTTTGGAGCCTCTGGGGTGAAGGACAGAGTCGATAGTTCTCCAGAAGTTTTGGGGGTTTGAGTGATGTGTAGATTGGACCTTAAGAGAACATTTTTTCTTGTCATTATAGATGTGTTTTTGTTCAGTTTCCGAGTTCTTTAAAAATGTGATGGTGAGTAGGGAATTTGGATTTCAGCCATGTTTTCCAAGCAGCGTCTTTCTGATGCATAAGGGAACAGGTTTCCTTAGTGAGCCATGTGTCAAAATTAGATATTATTATGATTTTTTGAAGAGGTGCCAGTGAGTTGAGAGAATGTCTAAGAAGGTGTTGTTAAATGGTAGAATGGCTTCACTGAGCGAAAGGGTGTGAAGGCAAGACCAGCTTATGGAAGAGAATCTTTCATTTAGTATTGTGGGGTTAAAGGTAGAGAGATTGAAGCAGTCTTTATATAGGTGAGGTCTGGGCAGTTGTGGAGAGTGTCTTAGGTATAGGTAAGTAGGTGGTCACTTAGGATATTGGGTAGTGTAGTGGAGTTGCGGTATAGATGAGGGTCAGTAGTCAACATCCAATCAAGAATAGTCCCGGAGTTGGTATATTTATTTAAGCGGGTAGGACCTGTGATGAGCTGGGTAAATCCAAAGAGATTGATGCTTTGGACAAGGGAGTCTACAGTTAGTCATTTCCAGTTAATATTCAGGTCTATATTAGAACACTGAACATTCAAAATCTTGAGTGTTCTAATATCGAACCCTAGCAATCGAAAATACAAAACATGAACATTCGGACGAGCAAATTTTTTCCTAGGGAAAAAATTTGCTGTTCCAAAACACATACACACAACACAAGCACACCAAACAAATAGCAATACACACACACATACACCTAAACTCTTACACCTAACCCTACACTAAACTATACATACACCACTAACTATCCACTTACCTTAACCCAAACCCTAACCCTAAGATCTGTCACTATTGCGCAGTCACCACACCTGCACCCTAACCCTAACTCACCTAACCCGCCCTAACCCACACGTCCACACGATCGCACACTTACCTGAACCCGACCCGTAACTTTCCACCAGAGTGCTGAAAATACCGAAGCAACAGAAACGGACAACCAAATTCTTTCCCTAGGAAAGAATTTGATTTCCTTTTACTTCGATATTTTCAGCGTTCACTGAAAACGGGTCGATATTAGAACACTCGACATTTCAAATGTTCGGTGTTCTAATATTGACCCCAATATTCACATCATCTAGTATTACTATTTCACAGCTTATGTTTTGTGAGATCCAATACAGAATGCTTTTGAGGATGGGGATATTTTGCCAGGAGGGATATATAAGGAAGCAATAGCAAATATTTTTGTGGGAGTTTATATAGCAGTTAAGAATTAATAGTTTGGCTGAGTGAAAATTAGGTGGTTGGGAGGAAAGAGGGTGAGGTTAAGTTGTTCAGAGTAGAGTTTGGCTACTCCACCTCCTTTTTTGTTAATTCTATCATGGCAGAAGATATTATAGCCAGGGGGTAAAATTTCCTTGTTGGAGATATAGGGTTTTGGCCATGTTTTGGTTAAGGTTAAGGTATGTGGAGAATAGTGGGAGATGTATGTGGGTAGTTCAGTGATTTTGTTTGGCAGACTTTGTATGTTTATGGATAGAAAGGATAAGGTTTTAGGGGTGGGGGGACTGACTTTGGAATTGGTAAGTGGGGATGGTGGAGATATATGATGTTTTTTTTCCTAACATAGTCAAGAGTCAATTCACCAGACTAACCAGGCTATGTAAAGTGAGTAATGAACTAGAAGAGCAGGCTGATGTGATGGAACGCCTCTTTATTGAGAGAGGCTATGATAGAGGTATGGTAAAAGAAATTAGGAATCTGGTATTTAATAAAAGTAATCATATAGATAGTAAAGGGCATATCGGGTCAAAGAACTATCTACCAGCTACTAAAGAGATGAAGGATAAGAAAGTAACTTTTATTACTAGATTTTCTAATGATAATAAAGAAATAACAAGGATTATAAGAAAAAATTGGCATATATTAACAATAGATCCATCTATTGTGGATATTGTAGGTATAACACCTCAGTTTACCTATAGAAATAGTAAAAATTTGAAGCGGTTACTTTGTATTGAACACGAACAGCACTTAGATAAACAGTGTCTAGAACTTAATGTGAGAATGTGTACATATCCTTGCAGGAAGTGTAATATGTGTAGTTTGATCACTGATTCACAGGTGTTCATACATCCAGATATAGATTATGTTTTTGAACCCAGATTTTTTGCCTCTTGTAATAGTACTAATCTCATATATTTAGCCACATGCACACAATGTAAAGCGTTCTATGTTGGCTTGACAAAGAGAAGACTTAAGGATAGGATGTATAATCATTCATATGAAATTAAAAAGTCCAACCAGCAGAATGCTTTAGCTAGACACGTTATGTTGAATGAGGGACATGACTTCAGATTTAGAGTATTACAATTAATAACCCCTAGAAGAAGAGGGGGTAGTAACATGAATTATTTAGAGACCTTTGAATTACGATGGATCTTTAAATTGCGAGCACATTTACCATCTGGTCTTAATCAATCTATAAACATAAAGCCTATACTTGAAGCACGTAGTAATAAATGAAGACAGTTATATTTTGATATAAATATATTTATTTATTTATTTATTTAAAAGTATATTATAGGCGTTTTATTAAATATAAATATATCTTGTATTTGTTGCATGTGATATATTTATTTATTTATTTATTATTCATTGGTTATATTCATTTGATCACACGTATTTACTTATATATATATATATATATATATATATATATATATATATATATATATGCTTGTATTTTCATATATTTTGACATATACTTTAGTCTTTATATTTTCATATTATTTTCATACTTTATATATTTTATATTTATTTCGCATGTTTCTTCATATGATTCACGTGTCTTGAAAGAATATGTGATAGAAGTGATGAGCATTTGGTGGTTGTAAAGTACTTGTGTTCATTCATTTGTATATATTCATTTATTTATTTATTTTACATATATGTTTTTTACATTTTTATATTATGCCTTTTCATATATATATATATATATATATATATATATATATATATATATATATATATATATATTTATTCTTGTTTTATCTTCTTGTTCTATGGAATGCACAGCTTGCAGAGTGACAGAATTTTAAGGGTGGCTTGTTTGCCGTGATTTTCCATCATCAGGGTTACAGAGACATTAGGCAGCTAGTATATGCTTGATGCACTGCATTTTGATCAACTATTTAATTATATAATTGTTTAATTAATTGATTGGTTGATTGTTACTTTTGAATGTGAGTTTCTTATATAAAAATGGTCACTAAAATGTAAATGTTAAGATCTGAAGAAGCGTACTAGTTGGTACATGAAAGCGCTCATCTGTTCTCTTTTTTGTTGCTTTATTTAATAAATGAGTTGGATTTTTATTCAGTAGTTTTTTCGTGGTGGTTCTCACTCGTGTATGATTTTCACATTTATAAGTGGGTACTGAAGTGGAGGGGCCTGGGTTAGGGTGTATTTCACCAACTAGAAGGAGGATTCTTGCAATTAAGGTGAGCTTGGGAGTCGATAACTTACTGAAGTGATATTTGACTTTGGGAATGGGTGGGATAGTGTTGGGGAGGGTACTGAAGGTGTTTTGATATTGAAGAGGTGGGAGAAGGAGAGGTTAAATAAGGAAGGAAAATACAGTACAATAAGGTGGTTTCAGGGTTGTTGGACTTATGAAAGAGAGTAGGTGCAGGTTTTACATAATTGAGGTTAATGTGATAAGAGATTAAGAAGGAAAGGAGGAGTAGTGAAGAGGTGGTTAGGATCATATGGACCATGATTAGATGGAAGGGAAATTTAGATTAGCGGGAAGAGAGTGAATGGTTAAGTTTGTTTTAGTTGAAGGGTATTAGTAGAAGGGGGAAACTGGTAGGATAATCAGTTGATAGAAGCTGGATGAATGAGATGATGTATATTAATGAGGGTGTGGAGGAGGATTGATAGAGGATAAGTTAATACTAGTGAAAGGGGCCAAAGGGAATGTAATTAGTGATGTAATTGGAGGTTTTTTTTGAGTGGATTGGATGTGATAAGTGGTGTTGGTGGGGAAATAAGTGGATAGGTATAAAGTAAATGAGATGGGGTGGGTGGGAATGGAGGTAGGGTAGGGGAGCAGAGTGACCCTGAGTGTAGAGAGGGCGAATGGAGCAGGGTTAGACCAAGCAGGGGAAATCTGATCCCAGAAAAAGAAACAATCTGTAAAGGCCAAAGGTAAGGCAATAGCAAGCAATGTTTTATCCAGAATTTAGTTCACGGTAAGGACAGTAAAGATAAAATGACTGTTGATTAATCAAGCAGAAATTGAGACACAGAGTGATGTATATGCAGAGATGTGATTGTCAGGGAAAGAGATTCAGTTTAAGAAATTTAGGCAGGGAAATTTGGAGAGTTTAGGTATTGAAGGAGAAGAAATGAGAGCTAGATAGAGTAATTTACTTATTGCCAGTTTCAGTAATAAGAGGCAGAAGGAAATGTGAGGGTTACAGGGAGAAAGGATAGCAAGAAGTTGTAACTATAAGGAGAGGGTGTGGATGGGGGAGAAGGGCAGTGAGTTCTGTTGGCAAGTGGAGGCCTGTACAAACAAATTTCTAGTGCTCACTCTTAAAATGTACTTTGGAATACTTGTAGTGTGTTGCGGAGTTGATAGAGAATTTGTCCAGGTAAGCAGGTACCCTTTGCCGCCCTTAGATCCCATGCCACGGGTCACAATATTGGTAGTGGTGCTTGAGAATATAGCAGAAGAAACTCGTAAAAACTCTAGAAAGAGAAGATTATGATATTATTTAGGAGTGAGATAAGGAGTAAAGTAGTGTGCCTCACATTACTAAGGAGGAACACAGACAATAGTATACAGGTGAGTTATAAGTAAAGGATGCTATTAAGGGAATGTCAGAAAGGAGGGAAAAAGAAAACAAGAGAAGAAGAAAGGAAGGTTAAAATAATGTGGACCACAGTTAATGTGAGGGAAAGTAGATAATGGTGAGAAGGTATTTAGCTATAGAGTAGAAATGGAGGGTATTAATTTGATAGAGAAAGTCTGCGGAGGGTTAGTTATACATAGGTAAAGAGTATACAGATACAAAGGTCAGCAGGATGTTAGTTATGGGCAGGGAAAGATTGATAATATGCTTTGCTGAGATACAGTAGAAAAATCAAAAACAACTGGGGGGAATTTACAAAGCCTACATGGACTTTTTTACATGTAGGCATCATGGCACACTCCTTACATGAAGGTAAGCAGGTTTGCAATCCAATAAACAGATCTGGGTGGTGCACATGCACGCGCCAACATGGAAGTATCCCTGGTACGCAGAACTCCTCATAAGCAGGTGAACTGCATGCAAATGAGGGAGGTAGAGTGATCCAGCAAGCAGATAGGCAGTACTGCAGACCCTGTATTGGTGTCCATAGTGTACACAGAAAAATTCTGTGTACAGGAATTTAAACAGAGAATGGGGGCTGCAAATGTATAGTTCAATGGACAGAAATAGGATAGCAGACACAGATATGTGCAAAATTATCCACCATGTGTCCAACACCATATGGGAAGAACTTTAAAATAATTTTTTTTAATGATCTGTGTATGTTGGGACGGTGCGCTGCAGTGTGCAAACGTGCTGTTATGAAAAATAAAAATAAAAAAGGTTATAAAAAACATATTTAGTAGAATGTGACAGTAATGTATTATATGACCCTGCATGGAGTATCTACAATGGCAGAATGGTGCTCTTGCCAGTGAGGCAGGGCTTGGAATCATGTAGCTTCCAGGTTGTGTGCATAGATCCATATGCAAATAAAGTGGGGTTACTGAATAGCACAAATGGGTATCCGTATCTGCAGATCCCATTCTTGTATGCACAGAACCATGTTGATGACCAAAGAAGAGATAGCTGACATCAATAGAAGAGATAGCTGACATCAAGAGGGGAGTGTGTCTAAGGACTTGTAAGCTCATTAGAGCTCAGCTGCAACTGTTTGTGTGGCACACCACTGTGCTCAGCAGGAGATTGTGTACACTGGCTGCTAAGCTTTCTTTATGTTCAGGGCATGTGTTTATGCAGTACACAGCAGTGGAGAGTGAGGAAGGCTGTCCAAAAAAAAAAAAACAAATTGGCTGAGAAAGCCAGTGGTATATAAATTACTGATGACCCATGTTTCAATTAAACTAGGGCCATTAACAGTCCATAATGATGTACTTGGCAGGTGGAATGAAAGGTAGACAATCACACAGGCTACACCCACAGCAGTGCACAATGAAGGTTACATAAACCCTACAATCTGATTTCACCCCCTACTCTGCACCAGTGGAGTACAGACTAGGGATCTTTAACTGAAAGAATGCTAGGGGCTGCTGCAGGTCTGCAGCATCTGTATGTGCTGCTGCTGCTATGGCTGACAATAGGCCTAGACTGAGAAAGAGAAGAGTGTTCAGGCCCAGGGTAACCTTCCAGGGGCTACATGAGGTGGAGATTGTAGAGCGCTACAGGGTGGAAAGGGACATGCTACAAGAACTCACTGAGCACTGCTCCCTCAACTCAGATGTAGAGCCAACAGAGGGGAACCCATCCCAGTGGAAACAAAGGTATGTGTAGCTCTTAGGGTAGTAGCTACAGGTACTTTCCAGAGTAGAGCCACTGAAGTGATGCCTGGGCTGTATTTCCTATTTCCCATCCACTCATCAAGATTTTTCTTGAAGAGTGCTAATGAGGAACTTTGCTTGACATAGATGGGTAGCTTGTTCCAGAGTATGGGAAGTCTCTGGTACAGGAATCTATCCCTCCAGCAAGTCCTGTTTATCGTGGTGACAAGGTTTAAGTCCCTAGAGAGTGTAGCTTGGAGGAATTGGGATTTCTTTAGGTGTAGCATGTCCAGCAGCTCTGCATTTGACATAGCTTTATATGTTAGGCAGAGATCACCTTGGAGTAGGCTAAGGAGGAAAGCTGGAGTTTTTTGAGACGGTCAGTGTAGGGCATCTGTTTGAGGCCACTAACCCAGTTTGTAAGGTACTTCTGTGGCCTTTTCAGCTACTGTAGATGTCTTGTGAGGTACATTCCAAAAGGGGCATTGTACTATATAATGGGTCTAATGAGTGTCAAGTAGAGGGGAACAATGACCTCTTTTTTCCTGAATGAAAACCCTTTTGTGATGAGGTGTGCCATATAGAAGGATTTCCTGACTACTGTGGTGATGTGATTAGCAAAGGAGAGACTACTGTCCACCTGGGTCCCAAGGTTTCTTATCACACATTTGGCATTAAGTAGACTGCCGACTATTTGGTAGTTCATGGGTACAGAGTTTTTACCAAAGGGGATGACAGTGCACTTTTTGGTATTGAGCTTGAGGCCATGGCTCTGACACCAGGCATCTGTCTTAGTGAGGTCCTTCTGTAGGATGTCCACATCATTTAGGGACTCGACTATGGCTCCTACTTTGCAGTCATCTGTAAACTTCATTAGGCAAAGGCCTTCTGTGTTAGCCTGTACTTCATAGAAGTAGATATAAAAAACAGGAGGAGTCCCAGGACTGAACCCTGTGGTACTCCATTTGCCACTGGTTTGAAATCAGATTTGGAGTCTGCAACTTTTACAGTGTGGGTTCTGTCAGTGAGCCAGTTGGCAACCCATCTTGTGATGTAGGGATTTATACATAGTTTAGTGAGTTTAGCTATAATTCCAGAATGGGGGATGGTATTGAAAGCCTTGGCGAGGTCAAGATAGGCTGTGTGAACCAAATTTCCCTCATGTATGCCTTTGATGACTGCCTCAAAGAAGTCGATCAGGTTCAGAAGGCATGATCTGCCTTTCAGCCAAACTGGGTGAGGTCCAGAATTTGGAGGTTACCAATGTCTTTGTTTATGAGTTCCATGATGATATGTTCCATGGCCTTACAGATCAGGCTTGTTAGGCTAATAGGCCGATAGTTCCCGGGATCAGTGTTGGCTCCCCCTTTGTAGAGTGGGATAACTGTTGCTGTACACCATTCAGTGGGCACAAAGCCTGATGTGAGGCTATGATTGAACATGGTGCTTAGGTGGGGAGGAAGTTCATGTAAAATGCAGCCTGGGATGTTGTCCGGTCCCATGGATGCTGTGTTTTTGGCTTTAGAGAGCGCAACTTTTACCTGCATAATTGTAATTACAGGGACTCTGCATTCTTCCTGTATAGATATGGGCCCTTCAGGGGGTAAGAGGGGGGTAAAGTTATCACTGAACCTATCTGCCAGGATGTTGGCAATATCAGATGGTTCTGTAATGTTCATGCCATTGTGCTGCAACTCAGAGCAGATCTGGGTGTTGTCATTGAGATTCTTGGCATAGCTATAGAATGCTTTGTGGTTGTCCCTAGAATCATTGACGATTTTGTTTTTGTAGCTAGATTTGGAGGATCTTATAATCTTATAAGGGATCTCAGCTTCTTACTGAGGTTGTCCAGGGAGCTCCTCCACTCATGGGATTTTACTCTCTTTTGCAACAGTTTCTTCATTCTGTTGAAGAGTTTGTTTATGGCAGAGGACCACCAGATTGGCTTCCATTTTTTGGAGGATAGCGTCTTGGTTCTGTTTGGGATAGCATGATCCATGCACTCCTGTAAGTGCTTATAGAGTGCATTTGTGTAGGATTCAGCAGTCATAACTGTATTGTCCATCTGCATGGGTGTCATGAAGTTTGCCACTTCTGTCTTAAGAAGCATGAAGTTGGCTTTGGAGAAATATTTTACCATGGTTTCCTTAATGGGGGGTGAGGGCGGGATATGGATATCTAGGGTGATTAGTTTATGGCTAGATCTGACCAATGAGGAGTTGACTTCAGGTGTGGAACACTGGTCACTCATATTGGTAATGACTAGGTCTAGGATACTGTTGGCCCTGGTGGGGGTACGGATAAGTTGATCCAGGGCATTGGAATTTATGAACTCCAGAAAGCATTGAGCAAAGGAGTTTGTACATGAGTAGTTTTCCCAGTTAATGGTTGGGTAGTTGAAATCACCTATTATTAGGGTGTTTGGTTGAACCCTAATATTTTCCAGTATATCAAAAAAGTAAAAAGTGGGAATCCTGGGGCATGCTGGGGGATCTGTAGCAAGCTACAATTTGGATTGCAGTTTTGCCCAGAGTTAGTTGCACTTGGATAACCTCGGATGCATTATGCTGAGCAACTAGCCTGGATGTGTGGATATACTAAATGAATATGGACACAACTCTGCCTTTGGTGTTCCGGTCCAGGTTAGGTCGCCGAAAAGTGTGGTATGAGTTACAGCCTGGTAATGCATGGGTGCTCTCTGGAGTCTTGAACCAGGTCTCAGTCACTGCACAGATATCAATGTTCTCCATTTTAAGGAGTGTCTCGCGGGAGTGCATTTTGAGATTTAGACTTCTAGCATTGAATAGCATTACCCTCAGTTTTTGCTTGCCTGTTCCTGTTATGGTGGTGAATTTGTCATTTGAACCTTGCCTAAAAAGGCACTATAGGGGGCAGCAAGATCCTTATCTAGTATCCGGAATCACAAGGTTTACAGGTGCAGGCCATCTCTGGCAAAGTATTGTGGTTTGTCGACCATGTCATCCCAGGCAGACAGATACTGGATCCCCTTAGAATGACACCAGAAGCTTAGCCAATTGTTGAAGTCAATCATTTTGTCCTTGTACTACGGTATCATTCTGGGTGATGGCAGGATGCTACTCAGGACTAGAGTAATACCTGCCTGGACTACAAGATCAGAGAGCTCTTCCATGTCTCTTTTTATGTAGTCCAGGGAGGTACATCTCAGGTCATTCACACCAACATGGACAATGACAGAGTCATATTTATACTTGTTGTGGAGTGACCTGAGTGCATGGGTTATGTGGTGGATCCTGGTACCCGACAGGCAGCTGACAGTAACCTTTAGCCTGGTGAATGGGACATCAGTGTGCCTGACTATAGAGTCACCTATGACTAGTGTGTTGGGTACATTGTTTTGCCTTATGGGCTGTGGTTGAGTGGCACACTGAGTCTGTGGGCTGTGTGTCATTTGGGTTGTGTGGGGGCAGTGGAGGTTGCTTGCATTTCTGGTTTGGAGGTCTCTGTTGCTTGAGCAGATTATTATTGAGAGCCTCCGTCAATGTTTTCGTGTTTCTATGTGTGGATTTTGGTGGTGTAGGTTTAGTGGCACTATGTGACGAGTGTGGTGTGATGCAAGTGTTTACCTTCTCCTCTTGTCTGTCAAGCTCAGTCTTGGTTCAAGAGAGCTTTACCTCCAGTTTGGCTAGATAAGTGCATCTTTTACAGGTTCTAGTGTTGATTGGTAGGAGGAGAGGGCTATCTGTGTACATGAGGCAATTGCTACATTGCCCCAATATGCCCAGATTCATCAGATAGACAGGAGAGAACACTGGGAGCTGACCCTTGGACATGCCTGAATAAAAAAGTATTTTCCTCTAGACAAGTGAGGAAAGTAAGTACAAAAGCTGTTTTTCTCTAAGCAAGTGAGGAACATAAGTACAAAAACTGTTTTCCTCTAGGTATTGAGGACGATTGAGTGCTGTAGTAATTTGTATCTTATTTAGTACGTACAACAAGTTCGGCACAAGTGCTGAGCATGAATAAGCAAATTCAAGTGCTAAAACTAAGAATCTGTATCTGAACTAGACTAGTTACAGGAAAGAAACAAGTGCAAATGTGGGCTTTTAAATCAGAAAGTTGAGAGAGATGGGAAAACCGCCTAAACAGCCAATAACTACAATTTCTGGGCCAGAACCACTTCTTATGTGGTAGATAGGTTACCTAGTGCTTACCACTCCCACTGATAAGCTAGAAGGCTTTCCTCCAACACAGAAAGGCTTGGGGGCCTCAGGAGCTTACAAACAGTCCTGGATATAGCAAATCTGTATCTGGACTAGACTAGTTACAGGAAGAGGGGGGACACAAGTGAAAATGTAGGCTTTTAAATCAGGAAGTTGAGAGAGATGGAAAAACTGCCCAAATAGCCAATAACTACAATTTCTGGGCCAGAAACCACTGCTTATGTGGTAGATAGGTTACCTAGTGCTTACAACTTCCACTAATAAGCTAGAAGGCTTCCCTCCAACACAGACAGGCTTGGGGGGCTAAGAAGCTTACAAACAGTCCTGGATATAGCAAATATGTATCTGGACTAGACTAGTTACAGGAAAGGCAGGAAACAATTGTAACTGCTTTTTGTTACAGTTAAGCAGAACACAGGAAGATTCTAGCAATGTTTTTTTTTTTTTTTTTGTAAAGGAAAGGGAGAGAGGAGAAGCAGAAGATAATTTAAGGTTAGGAAACTAAGTAGGTTGGCCTTCTCAAATGTTCTCTCTGTATTAGGTAGAATGAGCTAATGACACTAGACTGGGAGGAGTGTCCCAGAACAAATTTACAGTAGGGGTGGGCAACTGCAAAGCCATCAAGTATAACAGCAAGACACCAACAGGGAGGGAGGCCGAGGAACAATACTAAAGCTACTAGCCTGCACTCTTTTAGACAGTAAACACTACAGTAATCACTGCAGAAGAACAGCAGTGAGCCAAAAATTAAAGTTTTAAACAGATAAAGGAGCAAAGAGACTCTACAGAATGCTTTTAACTGCAAACAAATCAGTTATACGATACACTCCTTGGCAGGAAATCAGAACAAACAAATAGGTGCTTAACAAGTGGAGAAACTTTCTGTTAATACCTTTCACACAGTGAAACTAGCTAAAAAGCTTTACAAACAGTGTGACAGTAAAAACCTTATTTATCAGACCCTGTAAGGCAGACAATTTTAGTTTAACCGTGCAGATTAGTTAATAGCAATAAAATACAGTAAAAAGTATGCAACAGGCAATAAAAAGTGCTATATATAAACTGCTAGAAGCAATAACTACTAAAAATAAGCAAAAAAAAAAAACAGGATACTTATTGTTATATATCTCAGATCAGAGTTGGAGTCAATGACCCTCCTCCACTCGGCTCAGTGTGTATATACAGATATCCTCTCAAAGTTAGGGCTTAAATACCTGAAGATACAACCTTAAATAACTTTTTTTTAAAAAGCTCAAATGAACCAGTGAGTGCTTATTCCAAGCCCTAGACAATTCATCCTCCACCAGCTAGCAGCCAATCAACACAATCCTGTCGTGAAGGTTAAGAAAGGCTTCTGCTAATTCAAGATGGCCTAGTCATGTGCTCAGAACAACTACTGCAAAACAAACAGGCCCAGAAACAGCAAATCTGAACTAGGACAATATATATATATATATATATATATATATATATATATATATATATATATATATATATATATATATATAGATATATACATATATATATATGTGTGTGTGTGTGTGTGTGTGTGTGTGTGTGGGAGTGTGTGTGGGGGGGGGGTGTAAGAATGTCCCCACATACCCTCCAAATTCTGAGGTTGTCCACATTTACAGATCACAACAGTTATCAGAAAGAACCAGACGAAGGCCACAACAGTACATAACCCATTCACCCACAGACCCCTGTGTCTACAGGATGTCACCTTGTAGACAGACACAGGTGAGCAGGTGTTGTAATGTACAATGGTATCAATGCATGCTTTGGACAGGCCATATTGTCCCTGGCCACATGGTTGCCTATCTAACTGCAACCAGCCACGTATGGCCATACTGGTAACTGTGCACACATAGCAAGGTTATTAACAGGTATCCCACTCCTAAGACACTAGATACAATACAAATACCAAGCAATATGACTCTAAAGGCCACAAATGCTGTCTAACGCAATGCTACTTTGTGTACTCCACAAGTACTGTGCCTGCAATCCCATGTACAACAGACATAACCTGTGGCACATGCAATAAATTCTGCAAGCTGTAGTGTGTAATAGTGGATAGGTAGGGGTTCTAATCTCACATCAACCAAGTGTGTGTGTGTGTGTGTGTGTGTGTGTGTGTGTGTGTGTGTCTGTGTGTGTGTCTAAATATATTCCCTTACACCACTACAGACATGCCCATATGGGCCATCTCCATGCAATGGTTATGCATTTTATGACCCTGTAACTTGCTGCTGGCTTCTACATTGCCCTCCTCTACATAATCATAACTGATGTCCGCCAACTGTCTGACCTGGCTACAATATATTTGTAGCCATGACAACTCCATCACCACACCCTCTAGATTTGTATGTTCAGAAAACCCAGGTGACACATAGCAAGGGTAGCAGACCTTATCACAAAGTATGACTGCATGGTTATGCTGACTGCCCCCATTGTCCCTGATAGACTGTTCTACACATATGCACCTTGGGAGCCATCCATGTATACTGCAGTACCTTGCTGACATCATATGTCTGTTGTGCTACCATGCCATCATGTGCCGTTGTATTGCTGCCATGTGTCCACAGTTTATCCCCTCAGACTCCTGGAACAGAAACATACACAGGTCTGTGACACATCTGTCATTCTGTAACACTACCACCAGTCCAACATCATGCAACAGAGATACACAAAGTGTAATGTGTAGTCATGACACATGCCAGCAGGGGTCTGCTTCACTTGACCTAAAACTCATTTGACTGACACCCATTTGACCAACACCCAAATTACCTAAATTTTATTTGACCTAAAACGCAATTGACTGACTCCCATTTCACTGACATATAAGACATAGACTTGTTGTGGGTTTTCCTTCACCTGTGACTTGTTTGTGATAAAAAGCATTACTGTAACTTGTGCTGACTATTAGAATTCCATTAGTCATATATAAAGTAATGTTGTAGTATTTCTAAATGTGGGTTTTTCTATTTAAATTTTTATGGGAAATATCTAAAGTAATTTGGCGAATGTTTGTGCATTCCAAATAGTAGTGGCAGTGTGTAGAGTACTGTAAGGCAAGTTAAAGGTATATGCCCTTTTCCCCACTGAAGTGTGATCCTGAAGTTAGTATATATAATTAAGGGGGTATGGGGGCATAGTCCCCCACCTAGTTTGGTTGTAAATTGTCCCATTTCTCTTAAGTGGGTTAGTAAGTAGTTTTTAAGTTCTAGAAAGGGTTAGTTATTGGTGTTCTAAGTGTGCTTGTCTATGGTTTAAGATTTAGTATGCCGAAATTCAGCATTGTAAGCTGTCAGTGAAATGGGAGTCAGTCAAATGAGTTGTCAGTCAAATACAATTTAGGTCAATTGGGTGTTGGTCAAATGGGTGTCAGTCAAATGAGTTTTAGGTCAAGTGAAATAGACCTGCCAGCAGACAGTACCTGTTGTGACTTACAAGTGGCATGACAAAACAATACTGCACTACACAAGTACATGTCAAGTAATATAGTCACCCTGTGCATCAGACACATAGTAGCATTTCCCTACATCGATGACACGGATGGCAGGGATGTGGCACAGGAATCATCATATGCACAGGATGTGGTGTGGGACTGCCAGAGGCCTAGGCTGTGCTAAACAGTTGACAGCATGTGTGTGAGTCAGGAAGGGGTGCAGTTTCACTACTAAATCTGACCAGCTCCAGACATAATCAGTAAAATTAGTTCTTCCATAAAAGGAATATGTTCGAGATGTGAGTAAGTATACAATGCAGACTGAAACCACATTTTCTTTGAGTTCATTAAAATTAAGCCATTTTGGAATGGTATTAACTTTCTACCAGCTTTATTTAATGAATCATTTTATTTAACCTAAGCTCTTGTATTATTAAATGTGAACAAAGGTTCTCATTTGAATAAGTCAAACATGTATCTAGTATGGACTATACTTGCAATTTCAAGGAAGTGTATAACAAGAAGATGGAATACAAACACAATACCAACTTTGGAAGACTTATACAGCCTACTGAAGGCCTCAGCATTATTGGAAATTAAAATGAAAGAACTAAGAATTTATCCAAAACCATTTATCAACAACTCTTGGGGAAAAGTCTTATCATTGATTGACACTATACAGTAATTGATTAGACACTCTGATAATGGAGTGGACATACTTATAAAGTAACTGTATACATTAAGATCTGTTATAGTGTCAGGCTAATATAAATAGTGTACAAAGTTATTTAAGATGTTATGTATAAATACTATGGAATTCATTCAAATGTATTTGAAAAATAAAAAAAAATTTGAGAAAAAAAAGGTGAGGGAGAATTATTGTCTGCACCACTAAATGTTGCAGCACTACAAGGTAACATGTGCATATATCCACATGTACAGTAGCTACTGTGATACTGGCTGCATTGATGGCATTCTGAGTATGTGTGGACAACTGAGCATTAACCCCAACACGCCCCCCAATGCAGATAGACTTGACACCCTTTTACAGGTATGTACAGCCTGCCATTATGCCTGATACAGTATTACATTGGTGAACACAGTATGCTTACCTGGGAGCTCCTCTGCTGTGGATACTGTGGCACCCACTTCTATGATCCATGGTGTGATGGATGCATGGGAGCTGTCGTGTGTTCTTAGGTTCACCAGGAATTCCTCTGTGGCTGAGAGTGGTTGTTCTGTCACAGGCCCTCCACTGGTGGCATCATGATCCCTGGCAACATCAGCTGCCCTGTGTCATGCAGCATTCAACATGTCTGTGGCCTGGTGTCGGACCTGCTCATACGTCCTGTCCTGTTGGCCATTCTGATTGACATCCTGTACAAGGTCTGCCCACAATGCTTCCCGCTGTTCTCTATTATGCCTCCCCTGGACATGAAGATCTGATGGTGCTGTCTCAGTCCATCCACTATTATGACATTCTCCACATCTGTGAAGAGGGCAGGTCTTCTGCTGTATATGGTTCCTGAAAGACAACAAAAGAGGAACACATTACAGGACCAGATACGTGGATGTCCACTATGTACAGATCCAGCACACCCATAATGGCCTGAAGTATCCACTACTCCCTCACATGTCATACCCAACAGTTTAGCAACACACTACGTGTGTGCATACCACCAAGATAGTAGTAACACTGGTGTATGTCCCTGTGTGCCATGACAGATTCTGCTGTATGTTCCTACACCCAGCACTGCAGTCTCCTGTGGTGTGTCCCCTACAAGCAAACTTCCACTACTATGTCATATGGCCACTGCCAGACAAATAACAGTGTGCTATTGTAACCACTATATGAGGACAGTTCAGTAATACCAGTGTGCCACAATGACAGAAAACAATGCAAACCTGCTGTAGTATATGTTCCCTGTAGGCATTATACATCTCAACTATACAGCTGTTTGCAGAATGTCAAGATGTTTGCCTCATAGTTTGGTTATTTTCACACAACATTGTGGATTTCTGACAAAAGGTTGGCCAATAATTGATGGTTGGTGTCAGAAAATAAAGACAGACATCTGAGTTTAAGACATCATACCCTTCAGAAAACAGTTATGCTACTGTAATATCTGTTATTCTATTCACTTTCTTACTTTGTACAAGCAATAGTTACAGTGTCCCTAATTTTGGGCCTTTGTCCCACCATTAATTATGGCTTTGTTCGGATATCTTGCTGTAACAGGTTGACAGCTATTTTAGGCATAGCTCTCAACCAGACAGGGAACAACATAAACAGAATCATGGACTTAGTCAGAGTACATCAGGGGCAATCAGGGACACTTAAAAATGTTACACGTTTTTATGTGAGACATTGACAGACTGAGAGGAGGTAAATTAGTGTACATTGTCTGACATTACAGGAGCATACATCCTTATCTAGTGTCACTATGTTTTCCTTGTCATTCACTAGTTTCCCTATAACAGCCAACCATTGTAGGTGGGAATAAGAGGGACAACACTAAGATGTGAGTGGAAATCAGGGACATTTGAGAGGCATGCCTGTAGGTGTATAACAGCTGAGTATTAATGACATGTCATTACCATACCATCCTCCCATCTGCATCCTGTTATATTGAGAAAACAATTACATACCTGGTTGAGTGCATTACTCCTTTGTTGAACTTTGCTTCCGATAATCTTTTGAAAACATGGTCTTTGTGTGAGGTAAGTCTCATGCAGACTTCTTCCCCATAACCAGCTGCTTGCCTTTTTAAGTTACTGCTCATTAGCAGGTAATTGCATCTGCAGCAATCTGTGGCTCTGCTATGGTAATTGCAGCTAAAATAGCTGAATTGCATTATCATTAGCCAATGACATGCCACCACAGTGCAATATATAAGGCCTTCATGTAGCCCTGGGACCCTTTCTTAGTTAAGAAGGACGTTACTGAGGTGTGGAGACTACAGCATTACAGATGGTAGGTACCATAACTGCTAACTATTGCTAACTGCTACCCAGTTTCCTGCTATAGCTATATAAGAAACTCTTTAAAATATGTCTTCAACAACTGAACCTATCCTAACCAAAATTGTAATACTATTTACTCTCATATCCATTCTCACCTCTGCTTATCTCTTCACCCCCATTAATAAAGTTAATCATGACTACTTCAACTACTCTCCTAAACAAACAGCTAGTCACAACTACACCTTTACCCATTTTCAAATAAACACTACAACCACACCCTGCTTCCTGCTAGCCAAGGATCATCGACTTACTCATATTAAATTCAATAACCCAACCGTAAAAAAACTAAAATACCTAACCAGCTTCCTCAGCTACCCATTTTCTGCCCTAAAAGCTCCCACCTTAAAAGATGGTGACATCCACCCTAACCCAGGCCCAACAAACATCCCAACTTTTACAACTCCTTCTACCAGTCCCCCCACCCTAACTACCCAAACCTGTCTCTCAGATTCTTTACTTCTAGGTCATCTTAATACCCGCAGTATAAATAATAAAACTGCCCATCTCCATGCCCTCCTTGATGCTCATTCCTTTCATATCCTCTGCCTCACAGAAACCTGGTTAAAACCTGTAACTAAAGATATTGAAATAATCCCCCCAGGTTATAACATATTGAGACACGACCGCATAAAACATAGGGGTGGAGGAGTAGCTCTACTGTATAAATCCACCCTACAGATCTCCTCCATATCTTATAACCCACCTCAGGATAGTAAAGCTGAAGTTCTTATCTCCCAACTTCAACAAAACGCTTCCAAAGCCCTATATAGTATCTGCATCTACCTCCCCCCTGGTAATAATATCTCTACAATAGAAGACATTCTAAGCTGGGTATCAACTTCTTACCCACAAGAAACCATTATACTTGGTGATTTTAATACTGACTGGAAATGTGTAAACACAGATAATCCTTCATCACATATTAATCTTCATGGCTTTAGTCAAACTATTACCACCACCACTAGACTTAACAAACTCACAACAAAGAGAGCATCTTAGATTGGATACTCGTTAATAAACAACAACAAATTTACAAGGTAGGCACTCTACCAGATGACTTAAGTGATCATATGTTAACTTACATTATAAGACAAAAGAATGACATCCCTAACACCCCTACTTACAAGATCTCTCGAACCAACAAACATTTTAACCCTGTATTATTCCAAAATGAACTTAATGCCTGTAACTGGTACCCACTAAAAACTCTCCCTCTTGAGGAGGCAGTTAAATATTTCAACTCTAAATTCTTAACTATCCTTGACAAGCATGCTCCTAAATGTTCTATCAGAATGAAGTCCAAACCTGCCCCCTGGCTTTCAAAAGAAACTACACAACTCATATTGCTTAGGAATAAATCTTGGACCAAGTGGAGAGCATCCAAAAATATCTCAGAGCAACAAACATTTAAACATTAAGGAATACTACTAAAAAAGCTATACTGACTGACAAAAAAAACTACTATTGTAAACTACAGCAATCTGACCATAACAATCCACAAAAATTCTGGTCTAGCGTTAATAGACTCCTTCACCCAGGGCACTCCAGTACACCACCCCCTCTAGGGGCTGATAACAATACCTCCTTTTCAACTGCCAATGCCTTCAATACCTTCTTCACAGACACCATAAAATCTCTAGCCTATCAACTGTCCACAAACAACTCTAATCTGCAGACATCTTTACCTAATACTCTCCCAACATTCCAAATACAACCCATCGCTACCTCGTACATCCAAAAACTTATACATAAACTTAAGCCATGTACCCCCTCTGCAGAACAAATACCATCTGAATACCTGCAAAAAGCAGCCAAAGCAGCTGCTTATCCTGTATCCATCCTTATAAACAGAACCATAAATGAAGGAACCATCCCAGATATCTGGAAAATCTCCCACATTATCCCTCTACATAAAGGTGGAAACTCCAATGGGTATTCCAACTACAGGCCTATAGCTCTCATCACCCTTAGCAAAAGTTATGGGAAAATGTATTCACCATCAACTAATTAACCACCTAACCCAACATAATATACTAGCTAAGTGTCAGCATGGCTTTTGGCCATTTCATAGTGCCACCACAGCCCTCCTATCCTTCACCAACTCTTTCAATAAAAACCGTAACAACAACATCCTCTCATCTGCACTCTTTATTGATCTGTCAAAAGCCTTTGACATGGTCAACCACCCCCTACTCCTAAAAACTCTTGAATCCCTTGCTCTTGACACCAAGGCTGTTCTCTGGTTTAAGTCCTACCTTAACAATAGGCAACAAGCAGTCCTTTGGGAGAATAAACTATCTTCCCACCTGCCAGTCTCCCTTGGAGTCCCTCAGGGGCTCCATTCTCGGTCCACTTCTATTCTCAGTATTCATCAACGACCTTTACTTAGCAATCCCTCAAGCTACCTGCATACAATATGCAGATGATTCCATGCTCATATGTTCTGCCAGCTCCACATCTGAACTACAATCCCCAACTCAGATAGTATTCAACTCAGTTGAGGCATGGTTCCTAAAACATTTCCTCCTTTTGAATGCCAAAAAAAACAAGCTCTTACTCTTCACACCTAACAGTAAGTCCCCCGATCAATTTCTCAATCAAATCAAATAATGGCACCATCATAACCCCAGACTCTACCACCAAACTATTAGGAGTCTTAATTGACAATAACCTTACATTTGACAATCATATAAATAACACTATAAAAACCGTAAATAGAAAATTGGGCTCCCTATTTAGAATAAAACCCTTCTTAACACCAACAGCCAGAACTACAATTGTCCACTCCCATCTAATCTCCACTCTTCTTTATGCTTCTCCCATATATACTAACCTAAAGAAAAATAATCTCACTAAACTAACTAACTCCTATAATAATATTGCCAGGTTTGCCACTGGGAACCCATTTAGAACTCTCCACTGTCTGAACTTAAAGCAGCTTGACTGACTTGAACTAAAAAACATTCTGATACTTTCCCAACTTACCACTGTTCATAGGATATTCTACCAACCTAACAACACACCGATACTCTCTAACCTTATTACCCCCTATGCAAACCTCAATTCCTTACGCTCTTCCAGTAAACTACTGGCTAGCATTACCAAATCTAATAACGTGGCAGGTGACTCCTTGTTTTCTAATACCGCTGGAAAATATTGGAACATGTTGCCATCAGATCTAACGGTACTTCCCTCCTTCCCACTCTTTAAGCAAAGGCTGAAGCAACATCTTAAAACACACTGGTTATGCCCTTGCTGTTACCCTGACTAATTGTCTGCATTCTCTTTTGCCATTTTGTCTATCCTGCCTCCCCTCACCTTTTTAACACTATTTACCCCTGGGTAGCGGTAACTGTTTTAAATTATTGTTGCAAATAGGATATGAAATAACTGTGAACATATTGTAAACAACCTCACATATTTTACTGTAAGAGTATCTTATTCCTTTCAAAGTTTTTGTATTTCTTAATTAGCATACTTCTCGTTAGCTAAGGATCTCTAATTATTTTTTAACTAATGTATTCCTTTATATTTGTGTAAATAATTATTTTTGAATATGGTGTTTGCTTATATAGTATGACTTTGTAACTACTGTTCTCTCATTTATTTTTGTCTTACATTTTTTACTTTTTTTCTCATATAATTGTGCATTATAAACTTTTAAATGTTATTGTGGAGCTTTTCTCCCCGGGCCTCTGCTGAAAATGGAAATATATCCAGTTGCACTAGCCCGGTTAACAAATGTAAAATAAATAAATAAACTGTAGAGATTTATGCAGTATGTCCACAGTTTCACCTCATAAGTGTAATCAGTGTCCCATGATATTGTGGTCATCTGGCAATTCACTGGCAAACATTGTGGGTTGAGGTCAATAATGGAAGACATACACTTGAGTGTCAGACTTCATACCCCACTGAATATGCATGCTAATGCAATAGATGTTATTGTAGCAACTTACTATGAATGTAGGACCAAACTGTAAAACATGTCCCAATCTCTGGACCTGTGTCCCCCCATTAAATATGGCTATGTCTGGATTCTTTGTGCTAGGGGTTTGGGAGGTATGGTAGGTGTGTAGTAGCTACCTTTACATACAGGTGTGTGTGCTACTGCAGTCTAAAACACATAGGGGGAGTGTGAACACTTCAGAGGACAACAAGCTGTACATGTAACTGATGCAGCTGTGGCAGCCATTCATTATGGCAGAGCCAGGGTAAGGGCATGTGATTAAGGTACATCTGTTATGCAACAGTGCCAATAACAGAGTAGTAGGCGGCATATACTTATGCTGTACACATATGTGCAGTTTGTCCCCACCTGCAAACCTTTGACTTGAAAAACTGGATAATAGTTCATTAATTAGCAGTAACCTGTGCAAGTGAAGATTGCATAGTTTAGTCGTTAATTGCTGTCTTCACAATAATGTAATTCAAATGCAACACAAGACTGGATTTGAACCCAGGACTATGTGTGGCAAAATGTACTGTATGTAAGGCCTTTAACATACTGAGCTATGGAGTCACTGCTATAGCAGGTGTATTTACAAGATATATGTGCATACATACAGGCTGTGACAAACATTTTGTACATCTGTAAGTATGTGCATGGCTTTATATAGATGTATTTCTGCACCAGAGTCCCAGTTGAATGTGTATTTTGCCATGAATGCCTTAGCATGTGTCTTTCTACATGTTGCTGATACAACGGCACATTTACCTGCTATCACAGGCCTCACATCCATCCATTTTATGGCTTTGGCTGTCTAGTAGGGTATTATTGCACCTGAGTCCAAGGTACACTCCCGTTTATACCATTAATTTTAATTCCAGTTTGCAGGCAGTGTGGCAGGCAGCTCTGCTGAGACACACCTAATGACTGTAAGTGGCAATCACTATGCTTTGATGAAAACACCTGTTTTGATTAAGCTCTGTGTGGCATGGCAGGTTAATGCAGTATGCTGTGGGTGTGATGGGTTTGGGGCTGAAACATGGCAGAGGTATTTACGTTGTACATGTGACTTACAATGCAAGAAACATATATACTCATTAGAGCTTTATTTAGCTGAGCTAAGCGAAGTTGTATGGTGCAGTGTGCTGCACAGCTCTGTCCTAAAAAAAGAAAGAAAAGAAAAAAGGGGAGCTAGGAAAGTGGTGAAATGGGGGCAAGCAGGGGGAAAACATAGTGGAAAGTATGTAGGAATGTGCAGGAAGGGTGTAGGAAAGAACCATAGCTATCCATTTTTTGTACAGCAACAGCGGTGCACTTTGACAGATTTTGTAGATGGATTTGAATTCTCAAACCCCAGTGAGAGGGGTGAGGACAACATAACTGCATTGTCAAGCCAATAGGACCAAATTAGTTGTGTCTAGTGGACATGTATAAAATGGAGAGCTATGTATGGGGTGATATATATATATATATATATATATATATATATATCTATATATATATATATATATATATATATTTTTTTTTTTTTTGGGGGGGGGGGTTGGTGCCCATTTTTTTTTTTTTTTGTATTAAGGTTAGACTGGAATGTTGGGGAAGACACTTAGGTACATGTGGGGAGGTAAGATGGGGAGTAGAGGATGCATTTGCAGACAGATAAGACACCAGATGGGGTGGTGTGTGACAAATGAAGTGTGGAATCCAAGTTGCGCATGCCTCCACATGGCAGCAGCATGACTCCCGTCCCCACCCATGGGACAGTCGACACTGCTCCTTCACTGCCACGAGGGTGGAGGTACTGGTGGCTGGGTGCCAGGGTGAAGCTGTTCCACCAAGTTAGTCAGCATGCCCTCAAGCCGGCACAAGCAATATTCATAGCACTGAAGAACAATCCTGCACACCATGACTGGCAATTCAACCTGGGTGAGAATTCCCTCACCGCCACTTCTCCCAGGGAGAGGGCAGGCCCCTTCCCCTGAGGTGGTCCCAGCCAGTGCCACAGGTTGTGCAGGGGCAATGGAGGGGGCACCACGGTTCTTGGTCCCAGATGTGCTAGGACCTGCTGCCATAGCCAGTTGAGACAAGGTAGGTGGATCACCCGGAACCAGCCTACCCTAATGTGCTGTAGTAATGGAGGTATAGCAATAAGTATAAGCTCATTGTGAAAAAAATAATTGTTAGTAATAACACCATGGCAGAACACTGGAAACAACCCAATTATATATCGATGTATATTATGTGAAACACAGTAATAAATAACAGAACAGTCAATATGCTAACAGCATGCCAGTAACAGTTACAGTACAACACCAACAAAATAGGTAATTTAACAAGATATGTTAATATGCAACCATTATAAAACAAAACAATAATAAAACACATGACCCAAAATACAGTTATTGTAACAACATATGTTAATAGTAAACTATAACCAGTGAATAACAGTAAGAAATACATGAAGATTAGGGGTTGGGAGAGAGAGAAAAACAGTCCATTAGTAACATTTCCAGTTATTTCTTTGATAACACTACTACTATCTACTCTACAGTCCTGCATTTTGTTTATGTGTACAGTAACTGCAAGTCTCCTATAGCTGATGTAGCATGTACATACCTCTCAAGCTATTTGCATAGGACACTATGGGCCAAGCAGTAACAACTGCAGGTACACAACTACACAGAACACTTGCACATCAGGTGAATCTATATAACTACCAAGGTGCTCTGTGGGCTGATTTGGTGATACTTTGCAATCTAGGTAATCATTCCCATGGTAATCCTGTGACAGACAGATTATGCACTATTAATTACATAACGTGAAATCATGACACTTGAGAGACATGTATATGTACAGCACAGACACTAAACAGCTGTCATGCCTTAGTTGGCAGGCATGGAAATAGAACCCAATAGCAGTGACTGCAGGGTACATCTGCATAGGATGCAGTGATTGACTGCAGCAACTTTTAACAGACAGTCCAGGCATACAGCCATGCTGAGATTACACATTTTATTTCGGAGTGAACATTGTTGATGAACACATTCTTGCTAATGATTATAACAGTATGTGACATCTAAACACACAATTATCTACTCATAATATGGGCTACCAAACCCACTTACCTGCAGCTCCTGTGGAGAGAGAATCTGTAAGCATTTTGTGACTGCTACTGTAATATTTAGAGCTATATAGCACTGGATTTAAACCCTGGTCTGTGTGTGGCAAAACATACTACATACAGAGCATTTAACAAACTGAGCTACTGAGTCACTGCTGATTACTGCCTGACTGATATTTGCCTAGAGCTCACCCGGAACCAAAATATGACCTGGTAGTACTACTACAATTTATACTAGACTGCAGTAACAGTAGAACACACATGCATGAAATACAAGCATAAAACAAATAGCAGGTAAGCTATATAGCAGTATAAACAATGCTGGTGCACACAATTTATTGCTAGTGGTTTGAAATATCTGTGAAGTCAACAAACAATATCAGTTCATGGAGTGGGCTACCTCACCCATATACCTTTATTACCTCATGTCTGCGGATGACAGAACTTTATGTGAACAACATTGGCCTAGAGACAGCCTTGAACAGTACTATATGAGTTAACCAATACAATTTGCATCCATTGGATTTGCATTCTACAGCTATGACAGTGTTATACTTGACTACAGCACCTTACCTTACAGCCCGAATGCATACAGCTCTACTGCAATGGTTACAACAAGACAATCCTGATGTACACCATTTTGCTTGGTGTTATTGGTATTGTTTCATGTTTTATTGCACAACAGTTGGCATTATTCATTTATTGCAATACAGGTCTAATTCCACATTTATTGCACTACAGACTTTATTGTATATACGTTAATGCAGTTACTGGTATTGTTTCTTGTTTTTATTGCATTACAGTTGGCATTATTCATTTCTTGTAATACAGCTGTAATTCCACAAGTATGGCACTACAAACTTTATTGTATATACTTTAATGTAGTTAATACTTTACTCTTTCTTGCTTATTTCACTACAGTTAGCATAATACAGCTGTACTCACCACACAAATGGCACAACCTGGCCCTCTCAGCTGCAGCTGTTGGCAGAGAAGCACACCATTATGCATACTAGCTTTGCAGACATTCAGATTACATATTGTTAAAACAGAGGTAAAATTACTTATGTACTTGTGGGGAATTCCCTGCCCGAGCTTCTTGGACCCAGGTGTCCAAGAGTCCTCTCTATCATAGCTTCAGGTCATCAGGGTGGTGACAACACTGATCTCCTGTGCGGGGGATACCAGGAACACTGGTGAGGTCTCTAGCCAGCTGGTCCCAGGCCTCCACCTTGCCCTCTGAGCCCTGAAAACCTCCCTGCAGCAGCCAGCCAGCTGGTCCCAGGCCTCCACCTTGCACTCTGAGCCCTGAAAACCTCCCTGCAGCAGCCAGTCATCATGGTTTTTAAATAGGAGTCCAATCATGACCCCGGACTCCAGATTGCCCCAATGCTATCAATGCTATGCCTGAAAGCGCACATATTCACCAAAACCAGCCATAGTAACTGTCAGAGAAAGAACTCCAATAAGTTTCTGCTGTATTCCCACCTATTGGGCTTAATATAGGCTGTTTTTCCACCGTTACACATCACTGTGCAACATTCAAAAATGGCTGTGTCACTTAGCACTACACAAGCCAGTGCAGCTGAGCTGAGAAGCACAAAAACTTGCAGGACCATAGTCTTAGAGGAGCTTAACAATGTGTAAACCAGCCACTGTTTATTTTTTTGTTTCATTGAATATTATGTTAAAGATAGTAATGCATTTTATTTTTCTGTTTATTTATTTGTTTCACTGAATATTGTGATCCCTCTGTCTCTTTGCAGTAAGTGAGGGTTATTGTTTTCACTTCCTTGATATTCAGTATTGAACACTTACCCCAAAGGGTTTCTATGTGCTTATAAGTGCTAGTCACTTATCTGTGAATTTATTTCTGTTGAATATCTGAACTATTTGCCTGGTTGCTATATACCTACATCAACTTTATTACAAGCTGAGATAAGTACAAACTTTTATTGTTAAAGATACAACTGCATTTTATGTTTCTGTTTATTTATTTGTTTAATTGAATATTGTGTTAAAGATAGTACTGCATTTTATTTTTCTGTTTATTTATTTGTTTCACTGGATAGTGTGGTCTCTGTCTCTCTGCAGTAAGTAGGAGTTATTTTCACTTCATTGATATTTGGTGTTGAAATCTTAGCCTGGAGGGTTTCTCTGTGCTTATAAGTGTTAGTCACTTACCAGTAAATTTATTTCTCCTGAATATCTGAACTGTTTGGCTGGCTGCTATATACCTATATCAACTGTTTTACAAGCTGAGATAAGTACAAACTTGCAGTATTAAAGATACTACTGCAGTTTATTTTTCTGTTTATTTGTTTCATTGAATATTGTGTTAAAGATAGTACTACATTTTATTTTTCTGTTCATTGATTTGTTTCACTGAATATTGTGGTCTCTCTGTCTCTCTGCAGTAAGTGGGGGTTATTGTTTTCACTTCATTGATATTCAGTGTTGAACACTTAGCCTAGAGGGTTTCTCTGTGCTTATAAGTGTTAGTCACTTAGCTGTGCATTTATTTCTGCTGAATATCTCAACTCTTAGGCTGGATGCTATATACCTACATCAACTGTATTGCAAGGTGAGATGAGTAAAAACTTGCAGTGTTAAAGATAGTACTGCACTTTATTTTTCTGTTTATTTATTTTTTTCACTGTATATTGTGGTCTCTCTGTCTCTCTGCAGTTAGTTTCCTGAACTCCCTCCCTGTTCTTGTTGTGGTATTAATCTTGGTGGCTTTGGAATTGCCCACCCTTAATGTACATTTGTGTTTAAACACTCCTCCTGGGTCCATCTAATTTGCTCACTCAACCAAGAACAATGAGATTATATTTTGATTTCAGACACTCCTACCAGTCCCATCTGTTCAGCTCTATCCCAGCTCTATCCCAGTTTAGTGTCATTAGCTCATTCTACCTAATACAGAGAGAACATTTGAGAAGACCAATCGACTTGGGTCCTTAACCTTGAATTATCTTCTGTTTCCTCCTTTCTCCCTTTCCACTTTACTAAAAAAAAAAAAAAAAAAAAAAAAACTTTGCTAGAATCTCCTTGTGTTCTGACTGGGTGTGTTTCTCAGCTGATAAGTATTTTTGTGGCACTTTTTAACTGTTCAAAGTTGAATAAAATAATAATTGAATTCAGTTCAGAATACAGTTTGAATAAATTGCATTTATTTAAACTGTATTTGCTTTAATATTGCTACGCACTCAAGTGTGCTATCTTGCACTGCATTTGAATTGTTTTTAGTGCTGTTTTAGCTACTTTTCTGTAAAAGAAAAAGAAAATAATTCTAAGCTTGTTTCCTGCCTTTCCTGTAACTAGTCTAGTCTAGATAGAGATTTGGTGTATCCAGGACAGTTTGTAATCTTCTGAGCCCCTCAAGCCTTTCTGTGCTGGAGGAAAGCCTTCTTGCTTATTAGTGGGAGTGGTAAGCACTAGGTAGGCTATCTACCACAAGAGTGGATTCTGGCCCAGAAATTGTAGCTTATTGGCCATTTGGGCAGTTTTTCCATCTCTTTCAACTTTCTGGTCTAAAAAGACCACATTTGTGCTTGTTTCTTGCCATTCCTGTAGCTAGTCTAGTCCAGATACATTTTTGCTGTATCCAGGACTGTTTGTAAGCTTCTGAGCCCCCAAGTCTTTCTGTGTTGGGGGAAGCCTTCTAGCTTATCAGTGGGAGTGGTAAGCACTAGGTAGCCTATCTACCACAAGAGGAGTGGTTTCTGGCCCAGAAATTGTAGTTTATTGGCCGTTTGGGCAGTTTTTTCCATCTCCTTCAACTTTCTGGTCTAAAAGCCCGCATTCGTGCTTTTCCCACCTTTCCTGTAACTAGTCTAGTCCAGATACAGATTTGCTGTATTCAGGACTGTATGTAAGCTTCTGAGACTCCCAAGCCTTTCTGTGTTGAAGTGAAGCCTTCCAGCTTATCTGTGGGAGTGATAAGCATTAGGTAGCGTATCTACCACAAGAGTAGTGGTTTCTGTCTCAGAATTTGTAGTTTATTGACCGTTTGGCCAGTTTTTCCATCTCTTCCAACTTTCTGGTTTAAAAGCCTGCATTTGCGCTTGTTTCTTGCCTTTCATGTGACTACTCTAGTCCAGATACAGATTTGTTATATCCAGGACAGTTTGTAAGCTTCTGAGAGGTGCCAAAATCTGGTCTTCAATTTTCCCCTTATATCTGCTATTTCTCTACTCTCCTGCACTTTTACTAGCTTATTTGTCTAGCACATTACCATATCAGACTTCTTGTAGCAATTATTGTAGCACACAAAAGTATTACCAGCACTAAACAATCTACAAGGAAACAACTCCAGTACTTATTATTAATGCCCACCCCTCCAGGCATGTCTATAGATCAGTTTCCTGTGCTTTCTCCTATTAACCTGGTGAACTTGGGCATCCTGAGGCAATGTAGCAACTGCCTCATGTACACCGACAACCCTCTCTTCTTACCTCCCAACAGTCAGACTTGCGAGAGATGCACTTATATATCCAAATTGGAAGCCACGCACTCTCCAGCCAAGACCGGAATAGCTGGCCAACTTGCAGTACATCACATGGAACACATAGCCCTCCAGAACACACACCAGCACTGCCTTCACATAAAAACACAAACCACACACCCACCTTCATGGAGGCTCTCAATAAAAATCTACCCAAACAGCAGAGACCTCAAAGGCAGAAATGCACTCGACCACCACAACACAACACTAATCATGAGACACATGACTCTCCTAAACAGTGTTCCACTCAACCAAAGCCCCTAAGGCAAAACAGCATGCCAAGCACACTAGTCATAGGTGACTCAATAGTGAGGCACACTGATGTCCCACTCAGTAGCTTGAATAAGGAAAAAGTAACAGTCAGCTGCCTGTCAGGTGCCAGGATCCACCACTTAATGCATGCACTCAGGTCCCTCAACAACAGGTACAAATATGACTCTGTCATTATACATGTAGGTGTGAATGACCTGAGATGTACCTCCCTGGCCTACATGAAAAGAGACATGAAGGAGCTCTCAGATTATGTAGCTCAGGAGAGTATGACCCTAGCCCTGAACAGCATCATAGCATCACCTAGAATGATGTCACAGTACAGGCAGAAAATGATTGATTTCAACAACTGGCTAAGTTTCTGGTGTCATACTAAGGGGATCCAGTGTCTGCCTGCCTGGGATGACATGATTGACAAACCTCGATGCTTTGCCAGAGATGGCCTGCATCTGTCACCCTTGGGCTTCTGGAAACTGGCCAAGGCTCTTGCCACCCCTATAATGCCTTTTTTAGGCGGTGTTCCAAAGACCAAATTACCACTGTAACAGCTACAAACAAATGCAATCTGAGGGTCATGCTGCTCAATGCTAGAAGGCTAATTATCAAAATGCACTCATTCAAAGCACTCCTTAAAATGGAGAACATCAACATTTGTGCTGTAACAAAAACCTGGTTCAAGGCAGCAGAAAGCAACCCTTCACAACCAGGCTATAACTCATTCCACACCTTTCGGCCCCAGAATTTGGACCGAAGATCCAAAGGTGGTGGTGTTTCCATATTCATAAAGGATGCACACACCTCCAGACTGGTAGCCCAACATCACTCATCAGAGATAATTCAGGTGCAGCAAACATTGGGTAAGACAGCTATTCAGGTCGTAGCCTGTTATAGGTCCCCAACCATGTCCCAAGACTCACACTACATGTTCCTAAGCATCCCAGAGAATATCAGGGTCCAACCTAACACTATTATACAGGGTGACTTCAACTACCCCTCCATTAACTGGGAAAGCAACTCATGTATCAATACACTTGCCCAACGTTTCCTGGAATTCATTATTTCCGAAGCCTTGGACCAGCTCATTCTTACCCCCACTAGAGGTACCAACATCCTTAAACTGGTCATTACAAACATGGCGGCTGTTGCTCTACACCAAGAGTCAACTCCTCCCTGGTTAGATCCCACCACAAACTAATCACCTTGGAAATACACATCCCCCCCCCCACCCCACAAAGGTAACCACCATGAAAATCTTCTCTAAAGCTAACTTTGGGCTCCTAAAAACAGAGGTGGCTAACTTCACGGTGCCCATGCAAATGAAGAATAGTTGCATGACCACCGAACCATACACCAATGCACTGAACGAACATGTACACAAATGCATGGATCTCACCATACCCAATAGAACCAATATGCTGTCCTCCAAAAAAAGGAAGCCAATCTTGGTGGTCCCCTGCCATAAACAAACTCTACATCAGAAGGAGGAAACTGATGTGGAATAAGGCAAAGTCGCAAGACTGGAAAAACTCCCTTATCAGCCTCAACAAAAAGTTGAGATCCCTCATCAAATCCTCTAAAGCTAGCTATGAAAACAGAAATGCAGCAGATAGCAAAGACAACCGCAAGGCCTTCTATAGTTATGTAAAGAATCTCCACAGCAATACTCAGATTTGATCTGAGCTACTTCACAATGGTACCTCCTATACTGAGCCAGCAAATATAGCCCATATACTGGCCGACAGATTCAGTGCCAACTTTACCCCTCTCACCCCCCCAAAGGACCAATCACAATACTAGTAGATTGCCAGGCACCCAGTATTACTGCTGCACAGGTTAAAACAGCACTGTCCAAGGCCCAGAATACAGCTTCTATGGTACCTGACAATATATCTGGCTGTGTTCTATATGAACAACAGAGTGAACTGGCACCTCACCTGTGTGCCCTGTTCAATCACAGCCTCACCTCAGGCTTTGTCCCTACTGAATAGTGCCCTGCTATAGTCATTCCACTCCACAAAGCAGAAGCAACTACAGACCCTAGGATCTTTCGCCCCATTAGCCTGACAAGTCTTATATGCAAAGCTATGGAATGCATCATCATGGACTTAATAAACAAGGATATAGGGAATCTCCAAACTCTGGATCCCACACAGTTTGGTTTTGTGAAGGGTAGACCATGCCTGCTCAACTTGGTTGACTTATTTGAGTCAGTCACCAGAGCTGTGGATGAAAGCAAGGTGGTTTATATAGCCTACCTTGATCTGGCCATGGCCTTTGATACCATCCCCCACTCAGGAATCATAGAAAAACTCACTAAGCTAGGCATCAACCCCTATATCACTAGGTGGGTTTCAAACTGGCTCACAGATAGAACCCACAGTGTGAAAGTAGTTGACTCCAAGTCAGACTGCCGACCAGTTATGAGTGGAGTCCCACAGGGATCAGTCCTAGGACCCCTCCTGTTTGGTATCTACTTCTCAGAAGTTCAGGCCAACATGAAGGGACTCTGGCTGACAAAGTTCACAGACGATTGCAAATTGGGAGCCATTATTAACTCCTCAAGTAATGTTGACATCCTACAGAAAGGCCTGACTGAGACCAATGACTGGTGTGAGAACCATGGCCTTAAGCTCAATGCCAAAAAGTGTGTCATCATCCACTTTGGAAAAAACCCAGTTCCCATGAATTACCACATCGATGGAGGTCCACTGAACACAGAAGGCATTATACAAGATCTGGGAACACAGGTTGACAGCAACGTCTCTTTTGACCACCACATTGCTACTGTGGTCAGAAAGTCCTTCCATTTGGCACATCTCATTACTAAGGGTTTTGCATCCAGGAAGAAAGAAGTCATTGTCTCCCTCTACTCTTCCCTCATTAGGCCAATCATCAAGTACAATGCCCCATTTGATGTGTACCTCACTAAGAACCTGCAACAACTGGAGAGGCTGCAAATGTACCTCACAAAGAGGATCCTAGACCTTAAACACTTGTCCTATATGGACAGATTCAAAAAACTCCAACTATTCTCTGTCTCATATCACCTAGAAGCAATCTCTGCTTGACTTACAAAACCATGCCTGACCCAGCTCTGTTAGAAATGCTACATCTAAAGAAATCCCAGTCCCTCTGCATCACATGCTCCAGAGACCTCAACCTCAGGGTCTATATCACCACATCGAATGGTGATAAGTTTAAATGCCCTTTGATCGAACCTAAAAGTCCGAAAACCCTAAACAGCGAACTCATGGAACTGCGATTTTTTTTTTCCCAGGGAAAAAAATCACTGCTCCGTGAAAAAAAAATCTGAACTTTAAAGCAAGCTATGCTCCACACACCCCCCCCCCCTACTTAAATATACCAACTCCAAGATCGCACTACTGTGGAGGAAATAGCAATGCCCGAAAGATGGCCCTCTGTAACTTCGCAGTTTATGGCTTTCGGACTTTTAGGTTTGAACAAAGGGCGTTCGAACTTATCACCATTCGATGTGGTGATATAGACTTCAACCTCATTACCACAATCAACAGAACATGCTGGAGGGACAGGTTCATAAGCCAGAGACTGCCCGTGCTATGGAATAGACTTCCCCTACATGTCAAACAGAGCACCTCAAAAGCCCTCTTCAAGAGAAATCTTGATGAGTGGATGGGAAATAGAAAATTCACCCCAGCGATCACTCCAGTGGCTCTACTCGACAGAAGCACTGGGAACTAAGGTTGGTGATATGATGCCAGGGTAATTCTATGGGCTAGGCTTGTAAATGCTCCAGGGCCATTAGCCTAGTACACACCTATGAACCAATGGGTGAAACAATTGACTGCTATATAAAGGTGCTTTGTGTCCTGCCTTAAAGTGACATGGAGTCAATAACATGGTGATACTGCCGAGCAATTGAGCAAAATAACACTGTACTGCTAAACCATATAATGGATGATTAGACACTTTGATTGTGTTAGCGTTTAGTCTCAAGCAAAAGTCACCAGTAGCTGTTTAGCAACTAGTATATACTGGGGTAAGGCAAAGTGTTCAAATCACAAAGTTACTTGTGGTGAAGTGACACCTCCAAAAGAGCAAGCATTAATGACAATGTCCTCACACTATGATGCCCAAGGCTTAGCTTAAGCTATCTTAGATTGTGGTTTGGTTTTAGGTATTGAGACAGCTCTTCAATTATGTTGCCATTTACTCAGAGCAATGTCAATAAAAGCTATCCTTACAGCAAAAGGATAGTAAGGCAAATATTTAAGCTAACTAGTCACATTAGTTACAACATTATAATAAGCACATGAGTAGATTATCATAATGTTTGTAAAAGCATTTAATACTACTAACAGACAATACAGTAAAGCCGTATTTGTAAGTAATGCAGGTCGCAGGAGTTATAGCAGAAAAATGAGCCTGCAAGTAGATTTTAAAGACAGATAAGCACAAATAAAAGTGCATGAGCACTTATTGGATGAAGTGAGTGGAAAGAAAATACAAAGAGCAAAAATGTCTTTCAATATGAGACCACTTACAGCCTTAACCTTATATAAATAACTTGGTTAGTGCTACTGAAGGACAAAGATGTAAAACCATACCATTAAACAGTCCAGCATCAATCTGCAATTGAAATATTTACACCAAACCACAACAGATATTAAAGACAAAGTACAGACAGAAATAATATAGCTTTTTCAGTTCAAGAATACCTTATTAAAAAGTGGTTTATCATCTAACAAGGCAATTCTGTTCCACTAGAGACACAGCTGATGGTCATAGAGGGAGAAAACAGGATGAAGAGAAAGACACCAACTTGGGTAGAGAGCTTTAAGTGGCATGGGGCATGATGGGAGGGTGGGCATGATCATTAAAGGGAAGGAGGGAGGGCCAGGTAATTTGTAGACAGAGCAGAGGAAAACTGCTCCCAGAAAAAAGAAACAATTTGTAAAAGCAAAAGGTAAAGAAATAGCAAGCAAGTTTTTTTCTAGGATTTAGTTTACACTAAAGACAGTAAAGATAAAAGGACTGTTGATTAATCAGACAGAAATTGAGACACAGAGTGACGTACATGCGGAGATGTGATTGTCAGGGAAAGAGATTCAGTTTAGAAAACATTAAGCAGGTAAATTTGGAGAGTTTAGGTATTGAATGAGAAGAAATGAGATCTAGATAGAGTAATTCACTTATTGGCAGTTTCAGGAATAGGAGGCAGAAGGAAAGGTAAGAGTTACAAGAAGAAAGGATAGCAAGACATTGTGACTTTAAGGAGAGGGTGTGGTGCGGAGTGAGTTCTGGTGGTAAGCATAAGCCTGTACAAACAAAGTTCCAGAGTTCACTCTTAGAACATACTTTGGGTCACTTGTGTGTTAGGGACTTGACATAGAATTTGTCCAGGTAAGCAGGTACCCTTTTCCTCACTTAGTTCCAACGCCATGGGTCACAATATCGGTAGTGGTGCTTGGAAGTGTAGCTGAAGAAACCAGTAAAAACTCTAGAAAGTGAAGATTACAGTATTATTTAGGAGTGAGATAAGGAGTAAGGTAGTGTGCCTCACATTACTAAGAAGGAACACAGACAATAGTATACAGGTGAGTTATGGGTGAAGGTATGCTACTAAGGAAGAGTCAGAAAGAAGGGGAAAAAATAAAACAAAAGAAGAAGGAAAAGAAGGTTAAAAATAGTGTGGCGTGCAGTTAGTGTTAGGAAAAGTAGGTAGTTGTGAAAAGGTATATAGACCTAGAGTAGAAATGGAGGGTATTAGTTCAATAGAGAAAGTCTGCGGAGGGTTAGTTATACATAGGTAAAGAGTATAAAGAAAGGTAGGTCAGCCGGAGATCAGGTAAATATTTTTTTTCACTAAATATTTTTTTTTATTATTTCAAATAAGATGTCTTAAACATTACATGAAATAAAGATAAATAACATATTTACAATTCTAAAACATTACTAACTTCAAACCATTATATAACTATTTACATTGGTGTCTATGCAAATAACATTGAAATTCTATATTATATAAAGTTAGAAACATAAGATGATATATCTTCTTTGATATTTTCAAGTATTTCCAGTACTTTCATCCAAGAGTAATAGTAAGAAGTAGATCTTTTAGTTCTGTTCTTCACTGTTAATATTTCCATGTGAGCAACTGTTGTTGTTAAAGTCTCAAATTCCTTGAACGTAGGCGAAGCCTCATTTTTCCAGTGTATAGTTATGATTTTACGTGAAATTGCCAATAGTGACCATAGAATTTTAGTGTCTTTTTTTGGTACACAGTTTGGAATAGGAGAGTTGAATAAAATTAAAGACTTTGTTAATTGAAAATTATCATTATAAACAGTCTGAAAAAAATAATTAATGGATTTCCAGTACATATTGAGACATATACATTCATAAAAAACATGCTGCCAATCTGCTTTTATCTTGGTATGGCATCTCCAACATTGATCTTCAATAGAATACATTTTGGCTAACCTATGTGGTGTATAGAAACTTCTATGTAGATATCTCCAAGTGAATAATTGCCAGTATTTTGATAATGTAGAAAATTTGGAAGATTTTAGAATATTACTTTTTTCTTCTTCAACTGGAGGATGGTTGTTTATTAAAGTATAATAATCCCAGTATGATTTTTCATAATAGTTTTTGTTTTTATAACAATTTTATAGATATTAGACAAATAACCTGTACCCTGATAAGGCTGTTTTGTGATAAGAATAAGGTATTCAATGAGTTTTGGAGCTTCATGTCTAACTGAAGGTTGCATTTGTTCTATTTTATTTATAAGAAAATGCCTTAGATTTTGTAAAACAGCCAATTGTCTTTATTTATATTATAATTATAAATTATCTGTTCCTTTGTTAGAATTTTCCCTTTCTCTATAAGTTGATGCCAAAAGAGTAATGTTTCTTCTTTAAGTATATTTATTTTAGATCTTTGGAATGTATCTAGAATATTTGGTGTAAAAGCTATAGGGAAAATAAGAAAAATCCAAGAATTAATATTTGGTATTTTGTTTATATATGTTCTGAACACTGAAAGTGTAGAGCTTACATAGTTTGATGGCAATTTATTAATATTATTTCTTTTCCTAAAAATAATCTTTTAACATCCATATAAGGGGTGATGGTATTACTGTTAAGTTGTCTTGTATGTGATTATAATTGATTTCTATGTAAATCTGCTCATGGGCTTGTTTCCATATAGGTGTGTATGAATTATTTAACCATAGTGTTATGTTTTTAATAACAGATGAGGTAATATATAAATCAATATCCGTAAATTAATTCCACCATCTTCCCAATCTGGCAAATGTTTATTTAAGGCTATACGGGTTTATTTGGAAACCATAGAAAATTTAAAATTAGTTTATTGTATCTTTGAATAATATATTTGGGAGGTGGCAATGAAAAATTTTGTATTAAGTATAATATTTTGGGAAATATGTTTATTTTAATAAGATGTAATCTGTCTGCTGTTGAAAAGATATATTTATTCCAGTAACCAATTGTTTGTTCTATTTTGTCTAGTATTTTATTATAGTTAAATATTAGAGAATCTGTTAATTCATTGAGTAGATTTATTCCCAGATATAATAATTTACTTTCTGTTACTATATATATGGAAAATCTTTTGTTTATATTATTTTTTTTTACAATTACAGGGCATAATTTTAGTTTTGTTTTCATTAAATTTTAAGCCTGAAATATTTTGAAATTTATTCATGGAGTTAAATAGAGCATTCAAAGACTCATTTGCATCTGAGAGAGTTAATAGTATGTCATCAGCAAAGAGTTGGATTTTAAGGTTTAACATTTTATTAATACAAATGCCCTTTATGTTATTGTTTGATCTGATTTGATTTGCAAAGGGTTCTATGAGTAATGCAAATAACAATGGTGATAAAGGGCAACCTTGTTTAGTTCCCTTTTTATTGTTATAGGGCCTGATCTATATGATCCCAGTTTAACATATGCAGTAGATTTTTCATATAGTATTTGGATAAGATTATTAAAATTAGAAGGAAAGTTATATTCTTTTAAAACTAGTGAAAGAAAGTTCCAGTTAACCGAATCAAAAGCTTTATTAATATCTAATGAGATTACATTTAAATTTAGGACTTTATGTTTGCTATAATCTATTAATGTTAGTATTCTTTTAATATTATCTGAAGTATTTCTTCCTTTAATAAAACCTGTTTGATCTTTGTGAATTAAGAAAGGAAGAAAGTGTTTGATCCTATCTGCGTATATAGCCATAAACATCTTGTAGTCTATATTGAGTAATGATATTGGCCTATATGAGGAACACTGTTTTTCATCTTTATCTGGTTTGATAATTGGGGATATCAATGAATATTTCCAAGAGGGTGGTATATTCAAATCTTTATTGGCTATATCATATACTTTTAATAATAAAGATATGGCTTGATTGGGTATTAATTTATACATTTCTGGTAGCATATTGTCTGGGCCAGGTGCTTTATTTGTCTTGAGCTTTTAATTTGTGATTTTAATTCTGTCATATTGATTGGTTTGTTTATAATGTCTATTTGTTCTTGTGTTAATTTAATATGAATATTGTTTTCTAAGTTTTTTTATATCCTTAGTAGGTGTATCTTGAGTATTTATGGAATTATCAATGTTAAATTGGAGTCTGAATGCTTCTAAAATATCATTTAGTTCCGTAACTCTTTTGTTAGTATTGGGAATAAATATTTCTTTTATTTGCCTAGATTTAATTATTTTTTTGTTCTATTAGTTAAGTATCTCAGGTGTGCTGAATTAGTAGAGTATGAGTTTATTTTTATCTTTCTAAGTTAATCATAATCTTATGGTGTAGCAATTCTGTATACTTCTTATTGATTTGTGTAAGTTCTTGAACTTGAGTAGCATTACCCTTTTGTATTTCCAGTTTCAATTTATCTGCTTTGTTTTGTAAGTCTAGCATATCTTTATTCCATAACTTCCTTTTATTTATGTACCAGGATAATATCTTCCCATATGTAACTGCTTTTAATGAATCCCAGACATATATTTCTGAAATATCTTCTGTGTAATTTATTTCTAGAAAGTTTTTGATTGTTTCTTCATACAATTCTTTGAAATCTCTCAATTTTGTGATATAGGAAGGTATCCTAGTAATGGGATTTGAATAAAATGGTGTAAGCTCTATCTCAAAGACTATGGCATTATGATCAGATAAAGGACAATTTATGATTTTGACTTTGTCAATTTTTGTTATTAGGTCATTGGCAACATATATTCTATCAATTCTAGAGTTAGTTTTATATCTATGAGAATAAAATGTGAAGATTAATGAGTCTGGTTCTGCAAATTCATTTATATCTTTTAAATACAATGTATCTATAAATTTTGATAGTGCTTTAGAGATGGGTTGTTTTCTTCTTTTGGATTTAGAATCTGTATCTTTTTCATTCATTATACAGTTGAAGTCTCCTGCCAATATCAGGCTACCCTTAGTTAAATGAATTATCTCTTCAAAATGCTGTTTAACTGTTTTTAATCCTAGTCCTGGGATCCAATATAGATTTACTAACGTATAGATTCTCTTATTTAACTCTATTGAAACTAGACAAAACATACCTGATGTATCTTGATGAGTAGTAATTATTTTAGGTGTTATAGTTGAGTTGCAAGTAGTATAGCTACTCCTCTTTTTTGTTTTGTATTGAGAGTTTATTAGTACTGTGTAATTATTAATATTTAAGTTGTTTATATCTCTATCTAATAAGTGTGTCTCTTGTAAAAAGACTATTTGTGGTTTATGTAAGTTTATGTACTTGAATAGGCTTCTCCTTTTATTACTATTATTTAGACCATTAACATTTATGGATAAACATTTCATTTCCTAGTTTTGAGTTTGTTTTATGTGTGAGTTTATGTAAATATTGTTTATTCTTAGTTCCATCTTGGATACAGTATTCAAAAAGTTTTTCTTGTATGATTTTTGCATGTTTCTGAGTGACACCAAAGTGATAGAATAAAAAAACAAAGAACTTCCAAACTTGTAATTCTTAACCTTAAAAACCATTCCCTATTGCTATGAGGTGATATACCTCTTCGTTTGGTTAGTGAATCTAACCAAACAAACTTTCTACCCTCACAAATAATATTTGGATCAGTTTCTCTTATCCTCTTAGTTTTAAATAAAGATAATTGAATAATATAATAAGATAATCTAATCAGCTAAAATATATACATATATTCTTTACTCATCTTATTGTAATTCAATAATACTTACTTCTAAGCAGGTTTCAAAAAGGTACAAATATTTAGATTAAGGTAGTATCATTTCAAAATAATTTAGGGTATTAATAAACATCATGTTAAAATCTATAACTGTATATTTCATACATCTGTTGAAAACTATTTACTGACATTACTGTATAATACAGTACCATTGTTGTGCAATTGTTTTAGACTACTCAAGTCCGAAACCAGTGTTTAAATTAATATTTGCAAAGTCATATTGGAATAAAAACATGAATAGTTCTGAAACCACATCATATTTCATGTTTAACATAAACTGAAATGCGATACAATGTATAAGTATATTAATATTTCTTTAGTAGACATTAAATATGTTCCTCTGATTGCATTTTTCAGCTTTTCAATGACAATTCCCATGGCTGGAGACAACAAGATCACAATTTAGACAGCTCCCTTATCCAAGAGACCACTCATAATGTTGTTACCTGATTGTCTTGTTGCCAACACTTCCATCAACCCTCAGAGGGACCCTGCACAATGAAAACTGACACAGTACAGAGGTAAAACTGCAGCGCACTTGACCACACCCTCAAAGCAAACATCTATGTATATCACACATCAACTCCCACAGCTTAGACTAACACCCAACCAGTGCGTCTATCTGCTGACAACAAGTGCTGGAGATACAATCCTGACCTACTCAACACCAGTAATTCAATCCTATGACTGAACAAAAGTACACCGGAGAACACATCAAAACAATGGAAGCTGCCAAGATTCAAACCACCATGTACGAAAATATTACAGGCCAAAATTCCCAACCCATTTTGCAGCAAAGAGACAAAACGTATTCAAACCATGGGGTAACACCTTTACCACGTCAAAAAGGTGTCCAAGAAGCTTGTTTTTCCTCCAACATCGGAGGACAGCCACAATGATCCATGCACTGCAAGAGTACCATTTTATCCTGGCAATTGCTTCACGACTGTATATAGAAACATTTAATCCAAATCATTAACTGGCACCACAACAATATTTCTCAGAAAAGTTGTTTTACAGCCAATGACCAGACAGAACGCATCATTGAGAGGATACATTTATCAAATGTCAAGTGCCCCAGCCATAATACAAGTGTCTCCTCAAATCAATCCCCAACGAATCTACTGCCCACCAAACTTGCAGACCAATACTGGCATCCTTTCATGCAGTCACATTGAAACACAAAAATACAGGTCCGCTGATCAGGAACAACCAGGCTCTCAACTGCCAGACAACACACCCGTCTGCAGAAAGGTCCAAGAATCATAGTTGCATTGTCAAGCATCCTTGTCCACACTAACAGTAACATGATATACCCGCATACACTAGTATTGTGTCATTCTTGATAATGTAAAAGCCAGGCAATATTATAAGAAGGGTGAAGCCACAGCCAGGCAACATAACAAGAAGAGCACAGCCGCAGTCACCATTCAGATGAGCAAACGGGAACAGCATGAGCCATCTAAGGATGGATAGCCCATTGAGTACCTGCCACAATGCATGCCCATAATGCATGGCAACCCAGTAACAAATTAGGGTGTGGGCTAAGCCTCTCCCCCTTCCACTCAAATCAGATCCAACACAATACGTGTGTAGAACACAGATGCTTTGACAAAGCCCAAAGCCACATGGGATATAAACATTGTATAATTGACACACCGGGTCAAATCCACTGTTGTTATGTTACTCATTATAGTTGCCTATACAATCATTGCTTCCACTTTCTCCATCTAGTATACCATACCGCCATCTAAATGTTTGATTTGCCAAATGCACATCCAACCTTCTTGTTGCATCCCACCTGCCCACCCGAGGGCATACCTTGGCAGCAGGACATCAGTAGTATTCTGCAGGAGCACCAGCGTGGGAAATGGCAACCCTCCCCAAAACAAACCTGCCAGTTGCTTGACATTTACTAGTTTCTTTAGAGAATTTGTAAAACAGCAGTGATTTTATTTGCTGATGATTAATTTCTGCCTTTTAAACTCTGCTGTATAAAACATAGTAAGGGATAGCTAAAATGTCTGGAAATCTAAACTGATAGAAAGACAAGCAGATATATGTCCTTATCTATCAAGGTGCTAGAAGACATCAGTAGCCATAAACTGAAAGTGCTTCAAAAATAAATATCTGTGTATATTTATATGAACCTTTATATTATTTATGTTTCCTTAGAAGGAATTTAGGTTTCTGTATCTTTAAATGTGAACCTAGCTTATTTTCTGACTAGACATCAATTAGAAAGAGTCAGGGATGGCGTACACAAGTAAATGCGACAAGCAATAAGTAACTCAAGTTTCTAGTGATGTTTGTGGCTGTTAAATTGTCTCGAGAACCAAGCAGGAAAAGGTATGTGTTTTTCTTTTTCTTTTCCCTCCTCTTATTTGGTGACAAACTCATGTAGTGTGCACGCAAGCACTCTAGTTTACGGAGTAGTGTTCACAACTGTCAAACTTTGCATTTTAAACATGCTATGCCTTATTTCTCTACAAAAGAAAAGACAACAGGATATCTAAGCTAGTCACAAGCATCTTTCAACTCCGGATGTCTGGAGCCACAACACACATGACTTATAGCCTCAAAATATCACTTAAAACATATTTTTCACTGGACTATATCAGTATGTGCATATGGGTCAAAGGCAGAACATCTTTTAAGATTATTTAAAGTAGTCTTATGATACATCCTAACTGAAATACTTCATTTCAAAAGCAACACATTTCTGCCCAGCATTAGCGTTTATCCAAACAGGGACACTTTTAACTTATAAAAAGTAATACTATCAGGGATGTAACTGATAATAAGTTATATAGCAGCCATTACTATACCTATTAAGCAATATAACCATATACTGATTAAAGTATTATAAGTTAATGAAGATTTAATAAAAAGAAGAGAAAAATAAAAACAAAACACAAAGAGAGAAAATAAATAAATAAATAAATAAATAAACTATTTGGGAACATTATTATGCATTGATTACTCTGATTAAGAATATGAAAATAATAGATGGATAATAATGAAAAATAGAGTAATGTTTAAATTATGCTTAGTATATTGATGTGATTTGAGATAAATGTATTTACATTTATGCTAATTTTGACATTTAAAATATAATTGAAAACAGTACCTGTTTTGGTGTAACTTGAAGACAGTAAGAACTTTTCTTTTGTTGTCAGTATTATTATTTAGATTTTTACAGAATATAACATATGTAAGATTATTTGTCCTTTAGTTTTTTTTTCTTTTGCTCAACAGTTTTCCAATTATTTACTTCAGCATTTCTCTTCGGTGTACTTATTGTCCAGTCCATAGATTCTTCATGTGTTAGGATGTTGTTGTTGGTAAGGTATTTTATTGCTGAATCTACTGTTTCAAAGATTACTAACTTATTTCTAATAACTCTGAGCATCTATCCACGAATGTGCTGTATTGACGTGCATGAGGGAGCCAACACTGTTCCTGCACGGAAACCCATCCAGGATGCTAATTACCTCATTTGCTGGTGAAAACCATGCAAATGAGGTAAAATACTGATCCAGGAAGCAGGTAGGTAGTCGTGCTGGAACAGTATAAGCTGTAGAAATGTATTTGGTTACTAGCAGAATACATTTCTTCCAAATTGAAAATGGAGCCATGACAGCTCCAATAAAAGCATGGACCCTAACCTGTAGGCATGCCAATGGCCAAATATATGGCCATCGGCATGTTAAACTGTTCAGTTTTTAAAAAAATAAAAGTTTTTTTTTTTTTTGGCCAATCTCAGCCATTTAAACATAGGGAAGTGCCGCACAAATGGGATCGTGGGGAAAATAAAAAAAAAAACATGAAATGTCCATTTTAGGGGAAAGCTGCATTTTGCCATTATAGTCAATGTCAAACAGAATCAAAACAATGGCATGGAAGAGTGGTTGCTAAGGGGAAAGGCTCTTGTGTAGTGCAGTAACTATGGAGTAAGGCAGTGGGGTATGTTAATGAGGGGACTTATACTGAATCACAAAATTCTTTTGTCTCACACTGCACCTAATTGTGTAGACAGGAGGAGCAACTAACATAAAATGAGGGCGTGTCATGCTTACTGTAAGCACACTGGAGCTCCATTTGTCGGGTTTGTGCTTAGCTAAGCCCAGCTACGTGAGGGTGTGTGTCTGAGGCTGTATACACTTATTCCATGAACTGAGGAGTATGTTCGCGCCCAGGGGAGGGCCATTTCTTGCTGTTTACAGTAGCTAAATGGGACTGGGTGGTGCATTGGGGCTTAAACAGGAACAATATAGGAAAAGAAAAAGGAAATAGCAGAACAAGGGAAATGCAGTACAAACAGCAATATGGGATACTGCAACACACAATGGGCCATTGAAAGTACTCAGTAATACAGCTGGCAGGTGGCTGCATAGGTGAAAATGGGAGGAGATGTAAAAAAAATAAAGGGTAACAGCACAATAAAGGAGAAATGAAGTAGAAAGCACTAATATGGGACTCTTGCAACTCACAATGGGCCATGCAAAGCCCACAATAATACAACTGGCAGGTGGCTGCATAGGTGAAAATGGGAGGAGATGTATAAAAAATGAACGGCAACAGCACAATAAAGGAGAAATGAAATAGAAATCACTAATATGGGACTCTTGCAACTTACAATGGTCCAGACAAAGCATACAATAATACAGCTGGCAGGTGGCTGTATAGCTGAAAGTGGGAGAAGATGTAATTAAAAAATAATTAAAAAAAGGGAAACAGCAGAATAAAGTCAATCATGCACAAATTATCAATAATGCCTCTATCACTAATCATGGCCAAATCAAAGCCATGAGTAATATAGGTGGCAGCTGGAATGTATCATAGTCAGCCAATCATATAGGCAGCATCTGCAACACAACAGTATGAAGTATGGAAACATCTTGCAGTCTGGTTTTCCCACAAACTCTGCACCATCGGTGTATACATGTGGGGGAATTTTAACTGGAAAAATGTTAGGGGCTGCCATTGCTTTGATCCATCAGTATGTGCTAGATGCTGAGGGCATAGAGGAGGATAATGCTGACCACTGCCACAGACCAAGCAGGAGGAGAAGAGTGTTCAGACCCAGAGTAATCTACTAGGGACTACATGATCTGGAGGTAGTAGAGCACTACAGGGTGGAAAGAGACATACTTCAGCAATTCACCGAGCTGTGCTGGCCTCAACTCAGAGCTAGAACCAACAGAGGGGAACCCATCCTAGTGGATACCAAGGTATGTGTAGCCTTAAGAATCCTAGCTACAGGTACTTTCCAAAGACCTACTGGGGACATGATTGGCGTCTCACAGGCATCTGCATCCAGGGTACTCCACCAGTTCCAGGATGCCATGCTACCACATGCCGGTGAGCACATTTACTTCCCCAACACCTGTGAGGAGAAGACCAGCAATATGCATCTCTTCCACCATGTAGCAGAATACCTGGAGTTACTGGGTGTCATAGACTGCATGCACATCCACATCAAAGCACCACCCGGTGAACAGAAAAGATCTACATAAACCGCAAGGGAATCCCCTCCATTAACTGCCATGTCATGTGTAATGCCCAGGGCATTATCATGAATGTGTGTGCTGGCAGCCCTGGAAGCTATAATGACTCCCACATCTGGCATTCATCACAGCTGTACCAGCCATTTGCCAGTAGGGGCATCCCGTATCACCATATGGTGGGGGATGCTGGCTATGCACTGGAGTCATAGATGATGACACTCATAAGCAATGTACACAAACCCAAACAAGAATGCCACAATGAGGCACACGCACAAACCAGGATCATTACAGAGCATGTGTTTGGGATATTCAAGTCACGGTTCCGCTGCCTTGACATATCTGGTGGAGCCTTGCAGTACTCTCCAGCCACATGTGTACACGTTCAAAGTATGTGCCATGCTACACAATATGGTCCTGCAGAAACAGCTGCAGCAGGAACAGCACAGGTAAGGGCCACACAACCTACAACCATTGACAAGGTCACCACAGGCACAGTGGGGCTCACAGGAGGAGGCCCCTGAGCTTGCTCCCATAGGCAGATAAAGGCATGCCCAGTATGCTTATGCCTTGGCAAAGAGGCAATGCATAGCACACACACTGACACAGTAGGGAGCCTAGGGACTGACACCTCTCTGACACACACACACACGCACACACACACACACACACACACACACACACACACACACACACACACACACACACACACACACACACACACACAATAAAATGGATGACACACACATCACATTACCTCTAACTAACCATGTATAGGCAGTGTACTGTTTACATCCAACATAGGTGGCCCTCAAGCACTGTCCTCATAACTGCTGCAAGCACAAGGAAAGTCAGTCTTCTTAACAATAAATGAATGCAATAGTGTGTTTTGCTAGCATATCTATGATAATGATGCATACATGCAAGGGAATGGGGTGGCCTACTGGGAAAGCAGCACACAACTGACAGCTATGTTGGCCACCAGGAAATGTCTGGCCAAAACTGGCCTCCACACACTATGCAATAGTACCCAAGGTGGCAAATCCCACTGCAGTATAGGTGTGGGGACAACTAAGTGGGGGGTCATAGGTCACAGGCATGGATGTAAGGGTGAGGGTCCCATAACCACCCCTCACACCCAGACAACAAGTCAGCTGTAGAAAACCACAGAGAAATGTCTGGCAAAGGCACACAAATGGCAGCAATGTTGAATTAATGCCCTACAGACTCACACAGTGATAGCACAGCAAGATCTGCAGTTACAGTAAGGCTATGAAGGGTAAGAGGTCTGAAGCTCAAATGTAAGCCAGTACAATCTGACCTGGGCTCTTTACTGATATGCCTCCAGTCCCCAAGACAGGGCATGATAGTATGGTAAATGGAACCAAAATGTAAAGCAAATACCAGCACAGTCTGTGCAAATATATACAGTGGACAGGTCTGCCCCCTGTATACCCACACAAATGCAGTAACATATATGTTTGCATGGAAATAGCAGCATAGCACACATTGGCAGGGCTGTACCAATACACATGAAAACATGTTGCCTGTCCACAATATGCAGGGGTCAGTGAGCTATGTGTATGTGTGGTTAATACTGTTTGGAGCTGGCCAGCACATTCTCCTGGCAGTTGTCTTGTACTGCCCTAGGTACAATGCTGCCTTTGACAGGGCCATGTGCAGATAACTGCAGTGCCAACTGTTATGCATGTCAGTGATACCCACTGCTGTGCCACTGACATACCTGGAAGTCACAGTGATATGTGGAATATGCTACGCATATTACTGACTTCTTGAAGGATGTGTAGCAGAGATGCCAAGGCATTTGTGAATATAAGTGCTGTTTGGTACTGTTGCCAGTGGTCATTCTCAATAATCCTTTTTCTTATGTTTGCTTTTACAAATAATGGATATACCTGCAGAGTTGAATGCACTCTGTACCCACACCCATAACTCCAAACCTATGACAGCAAGATGTCTGGACAAGGGCAGAAAGAAAAGTGGAACAAAGGCATAATGATAGGCATGTGTTGTAAATATTGCCCTTACATACTGAGAAAGTTGGTGGGGTGAGGGATTTGCAGTAGTGGGAATTGTCTGAAGGTTATGTAGTCGGAAAGAGTAATGTCTGTATTATTTTGTAACATCACACTTCAATTATATGTAACTAACTTGCCATAAAAACACAAGTCTATGTAGAAAGGATGAAACCTCTAGCCAAACACCTGTAAACCTGCCAAAAAATGTACAGGTCAGAGGTATGCACACACAAGGATATGACATCTCAGGTTAGAAAGATACCACACAAGCAGAAGATCCCTAGCCAGTATATCACAAGGTTGCTGGACTATTCACACAGCTGTGTGTCATTACTACACTGGCTGTAGCTGCACCTCACAAATTGCCTTGTTGGGCAAGAATTTAAATAGCTGCTCTCATAATATTGGTCTATACATCATACAACTAGTATTCTTCTGGTAAAGCACTGTGATGATCTGAGGATGTCTAGCACTAGGTAATGACACAATACATTGTAATTTCATACTACAGATATGTCAAAAAATGTCTGCTAAACAAAACAAGAACCTGAGGAAAGTCCTGTGTACACCTGAGAGGTATGGCTGTAGCACACAAAACCCTGGACTGAAGTGCATCAATCTCTGTAATGGAGTCCCACTCTAACTATAGAAGGTAACACTGGACATGCTCTTGCACTTAAAGAATTACAGGACATGTTGGAACCCACATCGGAATATATGAATGTATTGTGTATATATATGTCCGTGCATACAGACAGCTATGTACACCTCAACTGTTCCCAAACACAAACATCAGACAGGACTGCCCTTAGCTAGTTGTAGGTGGCCCATATGCGATATATCTGCATCTGTTGCGTGAGATATACACACATATATATGGGCAACAGATAATATATGTCAAGCATACACACACACATAGATATGGGGAACTGAGAGACAGACAGGGATACAGAGAGAGATACAGGGGGACACAGACAGAGTGAGTCACACACATGGATACCCTGAATGGGATATAGTGATTTCCTGCTGTGGACAGTGGCATACCAGTTGTAAACAGTCGCACGTGACAGCATAAAAGTTGTACCCCATTATGTAAAAGTACTGAGGTTGAGTTTATAATATCACATCACCTGTGTGTGTGTGTGTGTGTGTGTGTGTGTGTGTGTGTGTGTGTGTGTGTGTGTGTGTGTGTGTGTGTGAGTGTGTGTGCATATTGATAAAAAGAAGTATTTTGATAAGTCTCCCACCCTCTGCCGTACTTTATCACTCATGCTGTCATTCCTCTTATCAGCACCTTTGGCCAGTTATCAGCCCAGTAAGCTCTGTAGTGTGTGCAATAACTGCATAACACTATAGTACATATAACTAAATAGGCAGGGGTTCTACTCTCAGAGCTGGCAAATGTGATGTGTGGGTGTATAAGTGTGTGTGTAACTATATATGTTTGTAGGAAGAAGTATTTTGATAAGTTACCAACCCACTGGCCTACTGTATCAGTCATGCCCATGTCACTCCCCTTATAGGTTCATAGGTGTGTACTAGGCTAATGGCCCCGGAGCCATTACAAGCATAGCCCATAGAAGTTCCCTGCCATTGTGCCATCGGATGTTAGTTCCCAGTGACCCTTTCAAGTAGTGATTCCTGAGGTGAACTTTCTATTACCCATCCACTCATCAAGATCTCTCTGGAACAGGGTCATCTAGGTGCTTTGCTTGTCATATATGGGAAGTCTATTCCAGGGCATGTGCAGTCTCTGGGTGAGGAACCCATCCCTCCAGCATGTTGTGTTGATTGTGGCAATGAGGTCGAGGTCCCTGCAGTGTGTGTTGCAGAGAGATTGGATTGTCTATAGATGTAGCATTTGTAAAAGAGCTGGGTCAGACATGGCTTTGCAAGTCAAGCAGAGATTGCCTCTAAGTAGGTGATATGAGACAGGGAATAGCTGGAGTTATCTGAGTTTGTCTAGGATCATCATTGTGAGGTACTTCTGTGGGCTTTTCAGCTGTTGCAGGTGTCTAGTGAGCTACATGCCAAATCAGTCATTATACTTGATGATTGGTGTAAAGAAGGAAGAGTACACAGAGATGATGACCTCCATCTTCCTGGATGCAAAACTTTTGATAATGAGATGTGCCACATAGAATGATTTCCTGACCACAGTCTCAATGTGGTGGTTAAAGGATAGGTTGCTGTCAATCTGTGTCCCCAGATCACTTATAACACCTACAGTGTTCAGTGGGATCCCATTGATGTGGCACTTAGTGGGAAATGAAATTTTACCAAAGGGGCTGATGATGCATTTTGTGGATTTAAGCTTCAGGCCATGGTTTCCACACCAGTCAGTGGCCTCAGTGAGACCTTTCTGTATGATGTCTGCATCACTTGTGGATTTAATTATGGCTCCCAGCTTGCAGTTGTCTGTGAACTTGGTCAGCCAGAGTTCCTTTGTTTTGGCCTGGACTCCTGAGAAGTACATGTGGAACAGGAAAGTACCCAGGACTGATCCCTGTGGGACTCCACTTATGACTGGTTGGCAGTCTGACTTGGAGCTCACTACTTTTACACTGTGTTTTTTATCTATGAGCCAATTTTCAACCCCCTTAGTGATATAGGGGTTGAGGTCTAGTTTGGTGGGTTCATCCATAATTTCTGACTAAGGAATGGTAGCAAGAGCCTTGGCCAGATTGATGTAGGCTGTATGCAATGCCTTGCTGTCATATACAGCCCTGGTGACTGACTCAAAGAAGTCAACCAGGTTGAGCAGGCATGATCTCCCTTTCACAAAGCAAAACTGTGTGGGGTCCAGAGTTAGGAGATTACCTATATGTTTGGTGATCAGGTCCCTGATGATGTGCTCCATAGCTGTACACATCAGACTCGTCAGGCTACTGGATGATAATTCCCAGGGTCTGTAGATGCCATACCTTTATAGAGAGGGATGACTGCAGCAGTGTGTCATTTGGGAGGGACAAAGCCTGACGTGAGGCTGTGAGTGAACAGGACATAAAGATGTGGTGCCAGATATCTTTGTAGTTCATGTAGAAAACAGCCAGGGATAATTTGGTGTCCCATGGAAGCTGTAGTCTTGCCCATGAACAATGCAGGTGTAACCTGGTTGGAAGTAATCCTGGGTGCCTGGCATTCTTCTGGCATTCAGATTGTTCCCCTAAAGGGTGGGAGGGGTAAAGCTGGCACTGAATGTGCTGGGAAGAATGTTGGCAATATCTGTTGGTTCAGTATAGGAGGTAGCATTGTGCAGTAACTCAGAGCACTTCTGGGTATTGGCATGGATTTTCTTGATATCACTAACAAAGGATTGGTGATTGTCAGTGTCTGCTGCAATTCTTCCATCATAGGCAGCTTTAGATGATGTCATGAGGGATCTCAAGTTGTTGTTGAGGCTAATAAGGGAGTTTTACCACTCTTGGGACTCCACCTTTTTCTGCAACAGTTCCTTCCTTCTGTTGTACAGGTTATTAATGGCAGGAGACCTCCAGATTGGCCTCCACTGTTTGGAGGAAAGTATCATGGTTCTGTTGGGTATGGCTAGTTCCATGCATTGATGTACATGTTTGTACAGTGCATTTGTGCATGATCCGGCAGTCATGCAGGTATTTTCCATTAGCATGGGTGCTGTGAAGTTAGTCACGTCTGTTCTTATTAGTCCAAAGTCAGCTTTGGAGAATTTTTTCAAGGTGGTTAGCTTTGTGGGGGGTGTGGGTGAGATGTGGATTTCTATGGTGATTACTCTATGTTGGATCTGACAAGGTAGCGATTGACTACTGTTGTCAAGCAATGGTCCCATATGTTAATAATAAACACAGGTCAAGGATGTTGCTTCCTCTATTGGGTGTCAGAATGAGCTGGTCCAGAGCATTGGAACTGATGAATTCCAGGATGCATTGGGCCAGTGTATTGCTGCTTGAGTATCTTACTCAGTTAATGGAGAGACAGTTGAACTCTCCTAGTATGAGAGTTTTGGGTTGGACCTTGATAGTTTCCAGGGAGTTGAGGAGTGTGGATTGAGAGTCTAGGGATGTGGATATGGACCTATAGCAGACTATGATCTGGATTGCACTGTTACCCAATGTCAGTTGTAGCTGAAGTATCTCAGATGCATTATGCTGGGATACTACTCTGGATGTGTGCATATCCATTACTAATATGGAGATACCACCACCTTTGGAGCTGTGGTCCATGTTTTGGGGCTGACAGGTGTGGAATAGGTTATAGGCTGGTAGAGCACTGGGTGCTGTCTGCTGCTGTAAACCAGGTCTCCATTACAGCACAAATGTCAATGTTCTCCATTTTGAAGAGTGCTTTGAGTGGCTGCATCTTGGGATATAGATGTCTAGTGTTGAGCAGCATGACCCTCAGATTGCATATATGTATAACTGTTACAGTGATAATTTGATTTGGAATACCACCTAAAAAGGCACTATAGGGGTAGCAAGACACTTAGCCAGTACCTGGAAACCCAGTGCTGACAGATCAGGCCATCTATGGCAAGCCATTGCAGTCTATCAATCATGTCATCCCAAGCAGACAGATACTGGAGTGTCACCAGACACTTAAGCCAATTGTTGAAGTTAATCATTTGTTGTTTGTACTGCGGTATCATTCTGGGTGACAGTAGTGTACTGTTCAGGGCTACTGTCATACCTGCCTAGCCCACATAATCTGAGAGCTCCACCATGTCTCTTTTCATATAGTCCATGGAGATGCATCTCAGGTCATTCACACACACATGGACAATGACAGAGTGATACTTGTAGTTGTTGTGATGGTGACCTGACTGGGTGTGTTATGTATTGGATTCTGGCACTTGATAGACAGCTGACTGTTATCTCCTCCATGTTCAACCTGGTGAGTGGGACATCTGTGTGCCTCACTATTGATTCATCTATGATTACGGTATCAGGCAAGGTGGTTAGCCTTTGGGGCTTAGGTTGAGGGGCACACTGTGTAGGTGAGATATGTGTCCTGTGGTCTGTGGTGTGTTGTGGTGGTTGGGTGGGTGTCTGTCTTGGTGGTCTCCGCTGTTTGGGTAAATGTCTATTGAGTGCCTCTGTAAAGGTGGGTGTGTGATTATTGTTTCTATGTCAGAGCTGTGATAGTGGATGTTCTGGAGGGATATGTGTTCCATGTGGTGTGTTGCAGGTGTTGACTCTTTCCTCTTGACCAGCTAGTCCAGTCTTCGCTGGAGAGTGCATAGCTTCCAATTCAGTGATATAGGGGTATCTCTCACAAGTCAGAGTATTGGGGGTTTAGAGGAGAGGGTTGTCTGTGTACATGAGGCAATTGCAAATGTGGCTCAGAATGCCCAAGTGCACCAGGTTAATGGACAAAAGCACAGAGAACTGCATTTTAATCATGCCAGGAGGGGTGGTCATAACTACTAATTACTGGAGCTAATTCCATGAGGAATGACTACTGCTGATGGCTCTCAGGTGTGCTAGAATAATTTATAAAAAAAACTGTTGAAGTGCAAAGCTATTAAGCTATTTGAAGTGCAGGAGAGAAAAAACTAGCAAGATCTAAGGGAATAACTGAAGGCAGACTTTCTGGCACCTGTAACAGTTTACCTCAACTGTGCAGTTATCAGCACCTTTGGCCAACTCTCAGCCTAATAAGCTCTGTAGTGCATGTGATAACTGTGTAACACTATAGTACAAATAACTAGATAGGCAGGGGTCTAATCCCAATACTGGTGTGTGTGTTTGTGTGGGAACCATATAGTGTGCGTGTAATACCATTTTGAGTTGTGTACCACCCTGTAAACTTCCCATCACTCTACTTTACTAGGCCAGCTGATGTCATTCACCTTAGAAGTACCTTGGGACTGGGTGGAATTATGTAAGCACTGTGGTGCGTCTGATAACTGTGTAACATTATAGTAGAAATAAGTAGGTAGATAGGGGTTCTAATCTCACTATTGGCAACTGTGTGTTTGTGTGAGAATCATATACTGGTTGTGTTATACCATTTTGAGTTGTGTACCACCATGTAAACTTCCCATCACCCTGATTTACTAGGCCCACCGATGTCATTCACCTTAGAAGTAACTTGGGACTGGGTGAAATTATGTAATCTCTGTGGTGCGACTGATAACTGTGTAACACTATCGTAGAAATGTCAATATCAAGGTGCAGGTATTCCACGACTATCGAAGCCAACCATCAACCAAAAGAGTAAAAAAATCAATAAAAAATATATTCTACTTGAACAGCAAAACACTTTATTCCATGGGTTGTTAGCGCTTTCACGTCTACTCTGGATGCTTCTTCAGACTTTAATGTTATTTACTTTAATTTATACAGCGTGGTAACAGCATCAGCCTCACATGCAGCATGTTAAACCATTGTGCACACCATACCAATCCTCTGTACAGATGTCTATGGAATATCCAGATGTTTGCAACTTATATGTGGTCTGTGTCCCTTAACAATGCCCATGTATGTGATATTGTTGCCAAATCAGCCACAGTGAGTGTAGTGACACACATGCCAGCATCAGGCATCATACCTGACTGAAACATCATGCTGATACAATGTCTGCTACACTATCACATGTCCAGGCCTGTAGGAGAAATACATGACTCCACATCCTATTTCTGGTGGGTTATCTCACCATCCATGAAGGCTTTCAGAACATTACATGTTGCAAGAGGTTTGTGTTATGTCCCATGCATATAATCTATGTGGGGCATGTCATGTGTATGTAGTAGTACAGTACATTAAGGTGGACATGTAGGTTTACTAATCTGTCTATTGCCAACTGTGTTTATGTTAATGTGTGCACATCCCCTATGTTAGTCCTTACTGTGTGTATGCAAAGAATCTCCCATTTTGTCTGCCTGTTCCACCCGGTGAGCTCAGGAATACATTCCACAAACTTGTCATACACAGTATCATGCATACCCTCATCAACTGCATCAGGGTTGAGGTTGAGTGTATGAGAAAGAAATGGCAGGGCCAACAGGTGTTGACAGTGAATCTCTTGCAGTTAATGTAATGGCTATGCTTGTGAGGGACCTGCTGACAGTACTGCAGTAACCTGTTCTGTATGTATGAGCCTGTGGCACTACACAACACAGAGCTGACATGTCTGAAGGCTACTTTCTGTGATGAGGGGTATGTATGGAAGGTCACACTGTCTGACAACAGTGTTCCTCACACATTGTTGCATGCATACACACCTGGTACATTTACATATAAAGCTCTCCCTTGACTATGACATGGTTGGTGTATTCCCACTCTGCCATACTTCCACTCACTTGAGAATGTCTGCAAGGCCACAGCCTGCAGACACACAGACACCTGGAACACAAACAGAATACAGCATTTCAGATTACATTCAGTCAGTGGTACTAACAGCAATAATGCATCCTGGCTAATAAGGTACATACACCTGTATGTGTACCCATAACAAATACAAGCAGACAGCAACTTACATAGTGTTACAAAGCTGCACTTAACAATATTCACTCTGTGCATTAGACCCATATTAGCATGTCCCTGCATCGATGGTATGGATGTGGCATAGGTATCATCATATGCACAGGGTGTGGTGTGGGTTTGCCAGAGGCCTAGGCAGGGCCATACAGTTGACATCATGTGTGTGTGTTTGAAGGGGTAGCCAATGGATGGGCTTTGCAGAGGTGCTGTGCGTGTCTGGAGGTGACCTGACTGTGATACAGATGTGTGTGTGTGTATGTATGCACACAGTCACACCATGTGGCTGCCCTACACAGGGGTACATTGGACAGCTGTGGACCGTACATGGCAGGGTATCCAGTTCATCATCTCCAGCCATGGACATGGGAACTGGTCCTGCCTCATAGGTTTATAGGTTCATAGGTTGGTACTAGGCTATCGGCCCTAGGGCCTATACAAGCCTAGCCATAACAATTCCTTGGCTATTTCTTCACACAGTATTTATTTCCCTGGACCCCTGTCTAGCAGGGCGACTGATGTGATCCCTGGGGTGAATTTCCTATCTCCCATCCAATCATCAAGGTTCTTTTTGAAGAGGACCAAAGAGGTGTTCTGCTTGACATGTATGGGCAGTCTTTTCCAGAGTCTGGGGAGTCTCTGGGTCAGGAACCTATCCAACCAGCATATTTTGTTCATTGTGATGACAAGGTTTAGATCCCTGGAGCATGTGTCTCTGAGTGATGCAGATTTCTTTAACTGTAGCATGTCCAATAGCTTAGGGTTTGACATGGCCTTGTATGTTAAGCAGAGATCATCTCTGAATAGACAATATGTTACAGAGTATAGGTGGAGTTTTTTTAGATGGTCAGCATAGGGCATCTGCTTTAGGCCTGTGATTCTTTTAGTGAGGTATTTCTGCGGCCTTTCCAGTTGTTGCAGATATCTTGAGAGGTACATACCAAATGGGGCATTGTAGTCTATAATGGGTCTAATGAGGGATGAGTACAGTGAGACAATTACCTCATTTTTTCTGGATGAAAATCCCTTAGTGATGAGGTATGCCACATAGAAGGATTTCCTGACTGTTGTGGCGATGTGGTTATCGAAGGTGAGACCACTTTCCACCTGTGTCCCTAAGTCTCTTATCATACTTTCGGTGTTTAGTGTACTGCCACCTATGTGGTAATTCATGGGTACATGTTTATTCCCAAATGGGATAACTATACATTTCTTGGCATTGAGCTTGACCCCATGGCTCTGGCACCAAGCATCTGTTTCTGTAAGGCCCTTTTGTAGAATATCCACATCATTTGGGGATTCAATAATGGCTCCCAGTTTACAGCCATCTGCGAACGTTGTTAGCCAGTGCTCCTTAGTGTTGGCCTGTACTTCAGAGAAGTAGATGCCAAACAAGAGCGGTCCCAGGACTAAACCCTGAGGTACTCCACTTGTCACTTGTCTGGAGCTGGATTTGGAGTTGGCTACTTTTATAGTGTAGGTTCTGTCAGTAAGCCAGTTGGCAGCCCATTGAGTGACGTAGGGATTAATGCCCAGTTTAGTAATTTTATCTATGATTCCAGAGTGGAGGATGGTGTTGAAGGCCTTGGTGAGGTCCAGATAGGCTGTGTGGACCACCTTACTCTTTTGATGGCTCTGGAGACTGATTTGAAGAAGTCAGTCAGGTTCAGGAGGCAAAACCGGCCCTTCACGTACCCAAACTGCATGGGGTCTCGTGTTTGAAGGTTGCCAATGTTTTTGTTTATAAGTTCCATGATAATACGTTCCATGGTCATACAGATCAGGCTCATCAGACTGATGGGATGGTAGTTCCCGGGATCCAAGGTGGATTCCCCCCTTGTTGAGTGGGATAACTGTAACTGTGCAGCACTCAGTGGGCTCGAAGCCTGAGGTGAGGCTATGATTAAACATGACACTAAGGTGAGGTGCCAGTTCATTTTGTAGTTCATGTAGTACACAGCTTGGGATGTCGTCTGGTCCCATGGATGCTGTATTCTTAGCTTTGGAGAGTGTGCATTTTACCTGTGTAGCCATTATTACCGGGATTTGGCAATCTTTTGGTATTGAGATGGGCTCTTTAGGGGGTGAGAGGGGGGGTGAAGTTTGCACTGAATCGATCTGCCAGGATATTGGCAATATCTTCGGGATCAGTATATTTAATGCCATTCTGTTGTAGCTTAGAGCAGATCTGAGCATTGCCATTTAGATTCTTGACATAGCTATAGAATGCCTTGTGGTTGTCTTTGGAATCTTTGGCAATTTTATTTTCATAATTAGCTTTGGAGGATTTTATGAGGGATCTCAGCTTCTTACTGAGGCTGTTAATGGAGTTTTTGCCATCCTGGGATTTTCATCTTTTCTGCAACAGTCATTTTTTTGTAAAGTTTGTTTATGACAAGGGACCACCAGATTGGCTTCCTTTTTTTTGGAGGAGAGCATTTTGGTTCTATTGGGAATGGCACGATTCATGCATGAGTGGATCTGCTCATACAGTGCATTAGTGTAGGATTCAGCAGTCGAACTTTCAGTTCCCGTCTGCATGGGTGTCATGAAGTTTGTCACTTCTGACTTGAGTAGCATGAAGTTGGCTTTGGAGAAGTTTTTTATGGAGATTGCCTTACTGGGGAGTGGGGGTGGGATGTGGATGTTAAGGGTGATTAGCTTATGGTCAGACCTGACCAACGAGGGGGTGACCATAGGTGTGGAGCATCAATTTCCCATGTTGGTATTGACCAGGTCTAGGATATTGGAGCCCCTGGTGGGACTAAGGATTAGTTGATCCAGGACATTGGAATTTATGAATTCCAAGAACCGTTGGGCAAAGGTGTTGGTACATGAGTAGTTTTCCCAGTTAATGGCAGGGTAGTTGAAATCACCCAGTATTATGGTGTTTGGTTCTATCTTAATAGCCGTGGTGGTGCAGTGATAGCATTGTCGCCTCACAGCAAGAGGTTCTCCCGTTCGATTCTCGGCTGGAGCGCCTTCTGTGTGGAGTCTGCATGTCCTTCCCGTGGTTGAGTGGTGTTCGAGAGACATGTGTGAATGGGAGTGCCTTCGTTGAAGGTTGGGCATTGGGCTGGCAGCTCGGCACAGTAAAAATCTACTGCCAATCATTAACGGACAAGAGTTCCGCTGTGGTGACCCCTAACCGTGAAAAGCCGAAGGAAGAAGAAGATTTTCCAGTATGTTTAGAAAGCTTTAGTGAGAATCTTGGGACATGGTGGGGGATCTGTAGCAAGCTACAATTTGAACTGCAGTCTTACCTAATGTTAGTTGCACCTGGAGAATTTCAGACGCATTGTGTTGGGCAGCCAGCCTGGTGTTGTGAATATCCTTGGTGAATATGGACACTTCTCTACCTTTGGTGTTTTGGTCCTGGTTTGTTGGCCGAAAAGTGTTGTAAGTGTTGTAGTCTGGTATTGCAGGGGTGCTCTCTGGAGCCTTGAACCAGGTCTCAGTTACTGCACAGATATCGATGTTCTCCATTTTTAGGAGTGCCTTGAGAGAGTGCATTTTGAGGTTTTGACTTCTAGCATTGAGTAACATTACCTTCAGATTTTGCATGCTTGTACCTGCCACGGTGGTGGTTTTCTCCTTTGAACTTTGCCTAAAAAAGGCAGTATAGGGGAGGCAAGAGCCTTAGCCAGTAACCTGAATCCCAGGGGAGACAGATGCAGACCGTCTTTGGCAAAGCATCCTGTGTCTGTCGACCATGTCGTTCCAGGCAGACAGATACTGGATCCCCTATGAATGACACCAGAAGCTTAGCCAATTGTTGAAGTCAATCATTTTGTCCTTATACTGTGGTATCATTCTGGGCGAAGGCAGGATGCTACTCAGGGCTAGGGTCATACCTGCCTGGGCCACATGATCCGAGAGCTCTTCCATGTCTCTTTTCATGTAGTCCAGGGAAGTACATCTCAAGTCATTCACTCCAATATGGACAATGACAGAGTCATATTTGTACTTGTTGTGGAGTGACTTGAGTGCATGCGTTATGTGGCAGGTCCTGGCACCTGACAGGCAGCTGACTGAAATTTTCTCCTTGTTCAGCCTGGTGAGTGGGACACCCATGTGCCTGACTATAGAGTCACCTATGACTAAAGTGTTGGTTATGTTGTCCTGCCTTAGGGGCTGTTGTTGGGTGGCACACTGGTGTTGTGAGCTATGTGACACTGGTTGTGATTGGTGTTTTTTTTTGCGTTTCAGCTTCGGAGGTCCTTGTTGCTTGGGCAGGTTAATTTTAAGGGTCTCCACATATGCATGTTTAGTGTTGCTATGTGTGGGTGTTGGTGGAGTGGGTTTAGAAGGGCTATGTGTTGCTTGAGGTGTAGTGCAGGTGTTAACCTTCTCCTCTTGACTGTCTAGCACAGTCTTGGGTGGAGAGAGCTTTGCTTCTAGTTTGGCTATGTAAGTGCATCTCTCGCTGGTTGTAGAGTTGAGTGGTAGGAGGAGAGGGTTGTCTGTGTACATGAGGCAATTGCTGAATTGCCCTAGTATGCCCAGATTCTCCAGGTGGACAGGCAAAATCACCAGAAACTGACCCTTGGATATGCCTGGTTTTGTGCTTTTTTTTGTAAAGTACACAAGCTGTTTTCCCTTACCTTAGCAAGGTACTTTGCAATTATAGGCTGTTTAGTGGCTACAATTAATTTCTCTTTATTAACAAGGAGAGTTGAGTGCTTGTATCATTTTAAGACTCCCTAGTGCTTTCCAGCAGGTTTTAAAGCAAGTGCTAGTCACAGGGATGCTTAAAGATAAGATGAAAAATAAAATGGTTTATCCTAAACACTGCAGTGTGCACTAAAGGAGTTGGATGTGAAAGTTGGTAACTTAAGTTTTACCTGTCTATAAAGTTAAGTTTTAGTGGAGAGTCACTATCTTTAAAACAGCAACATAGTCTGAAAGGGGGTGGTCACTTTTGTATTCTCGTACTATGGAATACAGTAGGATGGCCAATAAGTTTAAATAGTTGTAGGGGAGTGGCACCACCAAGCCCAAGCCCAGATTCAGTATTGCTTCTTGATGGTAACTGCTGTCTGCTGGATCCATGTCCCTGATGGGACCAGACAAGACCACATGCCCATGGCCTGCTCCTGTGTGATGTGGACAGCAACCCCCCTTCGGTAGTGCTGGTGTCACTGCCACTATAGGAGTGTGAAGGTGCATGGCCCTGTAGACTTTCAGCTGTTGTTGGTGCTGACCTACATCCACATGGCTGATGCCCATCTCCCACCATAAGCTGTAGCACAGACATGCCATGGTCGAGGATTGCCAGTCTCATGCCACCGTCTATTCCTGACCTCAGTATTTTGATGTGTGGCCTTGACAAGGTCCTGTATGTCACCGCGTACATCAGGATGGGTTGCATCCACCACCCTGAGTATTTGTCTGGTGTGGAATTCACTACATGCCTGTGCATCCATGACAGCCCAAAACATGCATCTGTTTACTCCTGCTGTGGCACTGGCAACAGCAAGATTGACGAGTAGTGGTCTTCCTGTGAGCATCCCTGTCCATCCGCCTGTGTGTGACCTCGCCTGCACTCTGGCCATGGCCAGTGTATACACTCACACCTGCCATAATCACCACACTAGCCTGTACAATGCCACCACCTGCTAACTGTCCATCATATGTGGCTACTTTTGATGGGGTATGTGTGGACATTGTCACTGTGTGCGGAGATGGTATGGACAAGAGTGGGATGCCAACCAATGGCACAGATTCAGCCCCTGACAACCCCACCTGTACCTCACTATTCCGATCATCATTGTCAGAGTCTGCAGGGATAATGACATCAGTTTCCAAGTAGGAGGAAACCCAAACCCCATCACCACCTGTGAGGGGAAGACAACATATGTAAATTAATACCTGCACTCTGAGGTTGGCTAGTACACACACGCACACACATACACACACACACACACACACACACACACACACACACACACACACACTTACAGGTGAGGTGGCACAAATCTTTTACACAGACCACACATTGCCTACATGTTGACATGCATAACACACGGCCCTCAACATCATGCATTGCAGCCAGTTTTACTACATGTAACTGACAATATATACCTCTGGGATACGTGAGTAGTGTTAGTAGGTGATGGCCCTTCCCTAGCACAGACTGCATCCATGTACACATCATTGTTGTTCATCTGTATAGCACAGTGGCAAGTACTACAGAACATACCTTACAACTGTACAGATCCTCACTGGATGTGTAGATGTCTGGCTCATACGTTTGCTCTGTTTCTCACAACCCCTGTGTTTCTATGATACATAAATGGGATGATCTGAGGAGTGACATCACTGATTAATGACATACATTTGAGTGTCAGACCTCCAAACCAGCAGTAAATGTATGGTCACACAATTCCTGTTACACCATTAACCTTCTAAGCTTACAGTGGATATGATAAGCATACACAACTCTGTTAACATGCCATGTTCATGTAATATATGAGATGGCATCGCAATAATGGATTCAAATATGCTACCCAGCTTTCATGTGACATATGACCTGTGCAATCCAATCAATAAACAAACAAATGTGTTACGTGTAAAATATAATGACTGCAATATGTTCAATATGGTGTTTGCATAAGTGTACACACCCTTGAAATGATACTTTGTTGAAGCACCTTGTAAGTGACTCTTCTTGTAAAGGTGTCTATCAGCATGGCACATCTTGACTTGGCATTATTTGGCCACTCTTATATGCAAAGGTCACCCAACTCTGTCAGATTGCAAGGGCAGCTCATGTGCACAGCCTTCGTCAGGTCACACTGGAGTATGTCTAGCTGGTGTAGGTCTAGGCTCTGGCTGGGCCAATCCATAACCATTAGTGTGTTCAGGTGGAGCCTTTCTTAGGTAGTATTGGGTGTATGCTTCAGGTCTTTGTCATGTTGAAGGCTGACACCCCTCCCCATCCTCAGCATTCTTGCAGAGGCCTGATGGATTTTGGCCAGATGTGGGTGTTGTTTGAAACTGTTCTGAATAAACACTGATGTGACTACAGGCCCAGTTCTGGCTTTGGAGCAGCATCCCCAAAGCAGGCCACTGCCACCAGCATGATTCACGATGGGGATGTTGGTGTTCAGGTTAAGAGGGATGTTGCTTGTACACCACACATACCTTTTGGTATTGTGGCTGTGAGGTCAATCCATAGTCTCATTACACCAAAACACATTTTCACACATGCCTTTGGGAGACTTAATGTGCTGTATTGCAAATTGTATCCACTCCTGGATGTTTTTTGGTGTAGGGAAATGCTTCCATCGTCTGACCATACACCATAGGCCAGACGTATGTAGAATATGGGAGAATGTTCTCACATGTAGTACACAACACCAATACTTGCAAGAGATTCCTGCAACTCCCTCAGTATTGCTGTATGTCTCCTGGCAGCCTCCCTGAGCAGGTTTTGACATGTCTTGTCGGCATTTTTGGAAGGACGTCAGGTTCTTTTCAACGGCACTGTTGTCCCATGTTCAATCCACCTTTCAACAACTTTCTCCACTGTGTTCCATGGTGTATGCTATGCTGTGGTGATGTTGTTGTACCCTACTCTTGACTGATACCTTTCAAATATAAGATCCCTTTGCTCCTTTGTAAGTTGTCTGCAAGCCATGGCTGTTGCTGTTGTAGGCAACTGAGCAAATGTCTTAAATATCCTACTTGGACAGCCGACTGTTATTTCATGTAACTCAGAGTGCCTTTACTTGATGGCAGATGTGTACCCAAGCAGACTGAATACTGTCAGTAAATCACAAGCTGCTGCAATAAAATATTATTTGAAGGGTGTGCACACATATGCATCCAGCTTTTTGTAACTCTTGTATACTCCATGTTTGGTGCCCAACAGATTGATTGGTTTTACAACTGAATTGTACATGTCATAGGTCACATTAGAGGTTGGAAAAGGTGTGGACTGACATGTTGTGATCTCAATTTGTATATATATCGCAAACACCTGGATTCTTAACAGGGGTGTGTACACTGTTTATATCCACTGTATGAGAGTAATGTTTCACACATGTCCCTACCTTAGGCTGTTTGTTCCCCCATTTTGTTTGTCTCTGTTCAGAAGTCTTGCACTGACAGGTTGCAAGGTATGCTACAGGGATGTTACATTCTCTTCAGATAGGCCCCTGTGGTGACCACTGTGATCCAGTGCAGTTAACCCCACCTCAAGTGATCATGCAAATAAAGCAATATGGCTATGAGTGACAGTTTTGTGCATGGTACGATGCATGGCCTTCACATGCCTGGGGTATTGGCAAACCTTAACAGAACAATTCCATACTCACCAGCTTCAGCCTTCCATCCCACATGCACATTGAATGGACCTAGGTAGTTGTGGGAGAGAAGTATTGTCAGCAGACTCACATGTGGGATTGATACAGGATGGAGGCAGCATGTCTGCACATTTATAGTATAACTCCCGATACTACACAATTTGCTGTCCTTCACCATAGATGTGCACTTCTGTGCATTAGAAAACCCTATCTACAACTGCAATCTGACCTGACACATGTACACAGATACTCTACAAATACAAGTATGTCTGCTACACTAGTCTAGTAATCTGCACTGGGGCCTTACCTGCACACTCCTTGTCCATTGTCTGGGTGCCACCCATCTCCAGCATGTGGGGGGTCTGTTCCCTGATGTTGTACTGGGATGGGTGCCCCAAGGTTGCCAAGGAGCTCCTCAGTGGGTGTCAGTGGGGGCTACATGGCTAGGCTCCCACCTGTGGCTGTGCAGTCCCTGGCCACTGCAGCGGCCCTTTGCCAGGCATGGCGTATGAGGTCATTTGCACAATCCTGGATCTGCTCATATGTATGTGTGTGCAGGCCAACATCATTTACCCTGAGGACTAGGTCATCCCACAGGCCTGTTCTCTCCCATAGATGTTGCTGGCTCCGGTCAAACATTATGGCATGGTTCTGTAGTATGGCTTCTATGATTATATTTGTCTCAGTCGCTGAGAAAGTAGACCTTTGCTGATGCGACATTGCACCTGGAAGACATAAAAAGGGAAACACATCACAAGACCTCATACATTTGGCAACAGTATGTACAGAACCTGCACATCTACCTTGAGTACTGTTAGCCACCACTTACAACCACAACATACCCCTGTAATCTATCAGCACTGTATCTGCATGCATTGCACTGCTGGTCCTGATGTGTCCTATTCCCCACAACGAGGGCTAGTTAATTTCATAATCCTCTACTCCTCATTCATGTCTGTGTAGAGGGATGACATCGGCCATCTTCAATGCGGATGGGGTGTGGATGGTGCCAAGGCTTGGTGTGACTACAGTGTGTAATGGAGCTGGGACCACATGCCTGAGTTCATGTAGGATGGAGACAGAGATGTTATCAGATCCCATGGATACTTACGTTTGTTGCCTTTCAGTAGGCAATATGTACCTGTTCACTGGTGATGAGGGGAGGGGTGTGTGTGCTGTGCATATCCACCTATAGTGATGTTGAGCCAGGGTGTGATGTTTGCCCTAAACCTATGTGCAGCAGGTTGGCTGTAGCTATGTTGTGTGTGTATGTGGTCTGATTGACCACCATTACAGGGTGGGTTGGTTTGTTGCCTCTGAGAAGATCGACATATGTGAAGATGGCCTTGTGACTGGCTTTGGTAGATGTGTCCAATTTGTACTCATAGTTAGCCTTATAGTACTCCACTTGTGACCTTATATGCTTGATCAGACAAAGGCTGACTTGATGCCAAATTGGTGCCAGCTCCTAATTTGCCCTGTACAACCAAAATAGGGACCAAGTCTGTGGTTTGTGTATTGCTGCTGTCCAGCAAAGGGGATTACTCTACTTTGGTGGAGGCAGGTTTTACGAGTAAGGTATTGCTGAGTCCATACAGCTATGTTGGTGTTCATATAGCTGTTTGTAGTAGGCATGGACACACAGTCATAACACAGCTGGACACATATCCAATTTCAAACAGATAATCATGCTTATTGTAGTACCCATGGCTGTGTCAGGGCAGTGCAACAACCAGTAGCTGTAGAAATGTCACTCTGTTGGATTCACAGTAACTAAGATTACACGTGTACAACATCTACAGCTTATTTAACTGACATTTTGCATTCCATGTCTGTTGTTATGAGGCAGTCAGATACACCTACTCATGCTGACATGTGCACAGATAATACCTGATATACATTTCTGTTCTGTGTCAGTATGGCACAGTGTATTCACACTCTTGCTGCCCAGTCATCCCTCTCAACCTGTTAGAACAGGACATCTGTAGGATGCCACACATACATGGGGGCAATGGAACAAAATTAGTGTCACTGTCTTAATATTGCTGTAACACACATGCGTCATTGAATAGCACAGAAGCCTTTGTATTGACAGACAACATACCCTGGAGGATGTACAACAGTCATGCAGCAGAAAGAGAGGAGAAAGTCTGAGAGTGTGGTAGTGAGGGTAAGACCTTTTAATGTTGGCAGTATGACTGGTATAGGGACAGAGCTAGCTGATATGATGGCCATAGGAAGGTGCATATACTGTGTGTGCAACAGACCAGCTGGAAGGGGAGTATGGCTAGGTGTATCAGAGCAAGGTCACAATTGTGCTATCAGGGTGTGGATGGGAGAGGAAAGGGAGTAGGGGTTATCATGATAGAATAGTCTGCTAAGGGTGGGTTTGGAGGATGACATGAGTGTCTGATAGAGTTGTGTTTATGAATCTGGAAATGGATGATGTAATGATGAATGTTGTTAATGCATATGCTACGCAAGTTGGTTGTGCAGTGGATGAGAAAGAGAAATCTGAAGTCAGTTGGATGATGTGGTGATGACTGTACCGAAGGGCGAGAGAGTGGTGATTGCAGCAGATTTCAATGGCCATGTTGGTGAAGGAAACAGAGGGGATGAGGAAGGGATGGGTATGTATGATGTTAAGCACAGGAATGCAGACAGTGAGATGGTAGTGGATTTTGCAAAAAGGATGGACATTGCTGTGGTGAATACATACTATAACAAGAGGGGGGAACATAGGGTGACATAGTGGAGGGAGATGCACAGAGGTGGAATATATCCAATTTAGGAGGGCCAGTTTGAAGGAGATTGGAGACTGTAAAGTGGTGACAGGGGAAAGTGTAGTTAGGCAGCAGAGACTGTTGGTTTGTACAATAACATTGATGACCAAGAAGAGGAGGAGTGTGAGGGCAGCACCAAGGATCAGATGGAGGAAACTAGAAAAGGGTGAATGTGAGGTGCAGTTCAGGGAAGAGTTAAGACAGGCACTGGGTGGCAGTGATAATTTACCAAATATCTGGGTAAGTACAGCAGAGCTAGTAAGGGAGATGGCTAGAAAGGTGCTTGGTGTGACATGTGGATGGAGGAAGGGGTACAAGAACACCTGGTGGTGGACTGAGGAAGTACAGGACAGTATACAGAAAAAGAGGTTGGGGATGAAGGAGTGGGATTGTTGGAGAGATGAGGAAAGAAAACAGGGGTATGAGGAGATGAGATGCATGGCAATGAGAGAGGTGGTAAAGGCTAAGGATGAGGCATATGATGACTTGTATGATAGGTTGGACACTAAGGAGGGATGACAAGACTTGTACCGGCTGGCTAGACAGAGGGACTGAGCTAGGAAAGATGTGCAGCAGATAAGGGTGATAAAGGATAATGAGGGAAACGTACTCATAAGTGAGGAGAGTGTGTTGAGCAGATGGACGGAGAACTTTGAGAGGCTGATGAATGAAGAGAATGAGAGAGAGAGAGAGAGAGAGAGAGAGAGAGTGTTAAATGATGTGGGTATGGTGAATCAGGAAGTGCAATGGATTACCAAGAAGGAGGTAAGGATAGCTCTGAAGTGGATGAATATTGGAAAGCCGGTTGGTCCACATGACATACCTGTGGTGGCATGCACGTGTTTAGGGGAAATGGCAGTGGTGTTTTTCACCAGATTGTTTAATGATATATTGTAATGTGAGAGGTCACATGTGGAGTAGAGAGAAAGTGTTTGGGTACCATTTTAAGTTCGATGTGCAGAGCTGTAGTAACTACAGAGGGGTAACATTAATTAGTCACAGCATGAAGTCATGGGAAAGAGTAGTGAAAGCTAGGTTAAGCAGGTGCGGTGACGAATAGTGGTCAGCATTATGTTGTCATGCCAGGTAAGGGCACAACAGATGCAATGTTTGCTCTGAGAGTGTTGATGGGTTAGTACAGAGAAGGCCAAGAGTTGCTTTGTGTCTTTCTGGACATAGAGAAAGCATATGACAGGGTGCCTAGAGGGGAGTTGTGGTATTGTATGAGGAAGTCATGAGTGGCAGAGATATATGTAAGACTGGTACAGGATATGTACAAGGGTGGTGTGACTGCAGTGAGGTCTGCGGTGGGAGTGACAGATGCATTTAAGGTGGAGGTGGGATGACATCAGGGATCAGCTGTGAGCCCTTTTTTATTTGCAATGGTGATGGACAGGTTGACAGACAAGATCGTACAGGAGTCCCCATTCACTATGATGTTTGCAGATGACATTGTGATCTGTACTGAGAGTAGGGTACAGATTTAGGAGACCCTGTAGAGATGGAGATATGCTCTAGAGAGGAAAGGAATAAAGATAAGCAGGACTAAGAGAGAATATCTGTATGTGAATGAGAGGGAGGGTAATGGAATGTTGAGGATGCAGGGAGTAGAATTGGCAATGGGGGATGACTATGAATGATTGGGATCAGCATTTCAGAGTAATGATGGCTGTGGAGGACAAGTGAAGATGAGAGTAAAGGCAAGATGGAGAGGGTGGAGAAGAGTGTCAGTACTGATTTGTGACAGACAAGTACCAGTAACCATGAAAGGGAAGGTCTACAACAGGGTAGTGAGACCAGCTATGTTATATGAGTTGGGGACAGTGTCATTGACAAAAAGGCAGGAGTCACAGTTAGATGTGGCAGAGTTACAGATGTTATAATTTGCACTGGTTATGATGAGGGTGGACAGGATTAGCAATGTGAATATGACAAGGTCAGCCCATTTTGGATGGTTTTGAGACAAGGCCAGAGAGGCAAGATTGCATCAGTTTGGACATGTGCTGCAGAGAGATGCTGAGTATATTGGGAAAGGATGGTAAGGATGAAGCTGCCAGGTAAGAAGAAAAGAGGAAGGCCTCAGATAAGGTTTCTGGATATAGTGAGTGAGGACATGCAGGTGTTTGGTGTGACACAGCAGGATGCAGAGGACAGGCAGAAATGGCAACAGATGATCCACTGTGGTGACCCCTAAATGGAACAACCAGAAGAAAAAGAAGGAGATGTTGTAATGTCAGTCTTCACAGATTTGCCAATGATTTTCCAGATATAACACAACTGTATGAGTAAAGGACTGCAATTATGAGGCACACATATGGTCAGTGTGCATAATACCGGACAGTTTAATGGTATGAGCTCAGTATATCACATGCAGGTCAACACACACATGTGCAACAGTACTTTACTATGCAAATACCATGCATAGGTTTCTCACATTTCTGAGACAATCAAGTATATCATAGTTGTATTCACAAGTAAGATATGGATATGTAAAATAACAAAAAAGCAAGCAGGCTGTAAGTACTCCAAACCACACTATTTATTGTGAGCGCTTTTGTCAGAAACAATGCTCCAACTTCATCAGACAAAAGAAAAGACACCAGCCAGCTTGCTTTTTTGTTATTTTACCAGTTTGTTCTTTTTTGGCGTTCTTTTAAGATATGGATATGTACAACATCCCAGCAGCTGGCCTAGCATTGCCACAGTCAGTATTGTTCAACACACACACTGCAGTAGTAGTCATATGTGAGCCATCCTTTCCTGGGGTGACTCAGGGGCCTGAGCTATGATCTATGTCACTGCAGACAGACCCAGATGCTATGGCCATTGGTTCTGATCAGCAATATATCAGTACAGCAAATCTTGTTGAGACATATATGTTACACTTCCTATTTCCCATTCTTACATACCCCCTACTGCAGTCCATTACATGCTTACTTGTTTGACATGCCTGTTTGTTTTATTCAAGTGTAGGTGGTTATGTCCTGCTTGGGTTTTAGTTTTCTTTTCACTGTTTCTCTCTCTCTCTCAAGAATGTGGGGTGTACATCTGTTTTGCATAGGCAGCAACTTGCCTTTTGTAGGTAATGCTAATGAGCAGCTGATGGCCTGTGCACCAGTTGGTATCCCCCACTTGATAATTGCATGCAGAACAACTGTGTTGTTATTCATATAGCCAATGGCATGGCAACACACTCCTATCATTGAGTATGTCATGTGAGTGTTGGCCCTTTTCCTTGCCAGTGAGGATAACTTCATGGAGGGGTGTGTACAACAGCATCACAGAGGGTATTTGGAAATACCTCTTCTGACCAAAACTGTGGAGCCAGGCCAACAGAAAGGGGAAAATGTTTCAGACATAGGGGCAGAATGTAAATATTGCTGTTATACATTTGGATTAATGCTAGTCTGACAGGATTTGTGTGGACATGGAGTTCCTTAGTGATTTTAACTCTGGTAGTGTTATGTGTTTGACATAACTCTAAGCTGTAGGGCTATCTGCAGAGTGGCCAGAATTTGGACTCCTATGTTTGTTGTGTTCCTCAGACATTTTTGTCTTTGGAAAATCAGTAGCATACTCTGGCTATTGCTTTATGTAGATGGTAACATCTATTTGTTTTTCTGACTTTATATCCCTGAGAAAAGATATGTTGCAACAAACTCTGTAATGCCAGCAACTTTTTCAGTGTATAACAGCAATATTTCATGTATGGCCATGTATGTGGGCTTCTGTCTACCAATTATGCAGGGCTTTGTCCAGATGTCATACAGTAGTAGTTCGATAGGTATACTTGTCTATCATTCTTTAGTGCTGTAATTCCTGCTGAGGGGAATGGCTGGGAAACATGTTGAAGTCTGTACATTCAAGAGATAGGTGTATAGAGAATGCTCTTAGATGGCTTTGTAACATATTTTATGTGGGGACAGTAACACATGTTTTAAAACTAGGCTGTTAGAACATGTCAGACATATTACTGATAAGAAATAGGTAAATTCTATAGCTGTACATTTGAATAACTCTCATCATGGGGACAGTAGTGGGTATCAAGGTATCATTTCTGAAAACATATGTTCCTCCGTGTGAGGAAACATTCATAAAAGGAGAATTGTTATGTACAGACTGAATGTATTAATATTAACTGTGATACTTTATCCTGTAGGGGGTAAAATGACGAGTGTAATTGGAGGCTGGGTATTCAATTATATATTTAGGTGTTAATTGCTTATTGTGATTAAGGCATGTATTTCTGGTAATGTTTACTCCTTGAAGGCTTTGGCCAAGACATCAGAGTATAATAAACATGCGTGAATTACTGGCTGGTTGCATTTTCCTTTTCTATGTTCAGGCATTTTATTTGTTTTGCTAAGAGGTTGTTGTATGTCTGGCCATTGTGTATGGCCTGCCATGATTTTGTAGCAGTGTACTGTTCACTTATTTATTTGGACTGTGGGGGGGGGGGCAGATGTGAGTTTCATGGGTGCTTTTCTATCCAACTGTGCATGATACCCCAGTTGTTGGTGGTCTATCAGCAGCATAAGTTTTTATGGACATTTTGGGACATGTATGCACATCTGTGTGTGTGTGTATATATATATATATATATATATATATATATATATATATATATAAGATATATATATATATATATATATATATATATATATATAGAGAGAGAGAGAGATGTATGTATATACATATGTGTGTGTGTGTGTGTGTGTATGTATATATATATATATATATATATATTTGTATACATGCACACACACACACACACACACACACACACACACACACACACACACACACACACACAGACACAGACACACACACACCCATGCGTATATATATATATATATATATATATATATATATATATATATATATATATATAAAATATAATATATATATATATATACATATACATACATACACACACACACACACACACACACACACACACACACACACACACACACACACACACACACACACACAAAACACACACACCTCAGTATTTACTGGTAATATATCTATATATTGTTGTACACATATATATGGATCTCCCTATACATCTTACTCTTTCTCTCTATGTATGTTTCTATTCATATATATATATATATATATAGA
>NC_056751.1:678940947-678988447 GCF_019279795.1 Protopterus annectens | reverse complement strand
ACAGAGGGGTTAAGGTGATTTTGTGCAGGTTTGAGAGTGTTTGTGTGGGTTTGCGCAATGGTAAGCATTGCTAACATACAGTTAAATGAATAGGCACTTACACCGTGTAGACTTCACGTACCAGTGTGCAAATTTGCTTAGTATTAATATTTAAGCAATGCTTAAACCTGCTAAGCATAGCTTAGGCCTGGTAACCAGCGATCACATTCCAGTCTGATAAAATGGCATGGTAATGACATCTTTAGTAAGTGTATTTCATTTCCTGTACATAACATGCTTCTGTGTGCTGTCATTACAGTAGCAAGGGGTGTGACTATACTGTATGGGACACCTGGGTATACATGGGTAGTACTACAATTTTTTTTCTCTTTGGATTTGTTTCATACATGGGTAGTATCCCAGATTATATGCAGTCACACTTGCATGTTACATCAGCTACAGTGTGCTGGTTGACAGAAATAGTTTAACACATATTGTAGCATTACATTAGTACTTTTAACAGTGTTTTTTCAAGTAAGAGTAGATTGCAAATTGTAGTACTGGAACCATACACCCCTGCATGCAAAGCTGGACTCTGAGTACTGAGTATCTTATTCTTGGTGTTTGAGCTGTATGCTTATATGTATCTCCTATTGGATATTGATCTGATATGCTGATATTAACTGTATACTACTATGTTTTTTGGACATGTCATTGAGGACTGCTGTCATGTAGTAATGGCATACCTTTCAGTTTCAGCCATGTATCTTTCAAAACATTCAAACTAATGCATAACCTGTTGGCTATCTACTTTCTGTCTGTCCTCTGTACAGATGTGCAGATGTCAGGTATTGCTATGGCCTTACCACTATGTAGGTGCCCACACTGTATTGTGCTGTGGGCGTGGACACTGCTGCTAGTTCCAACATATGGGACATTTCTAAATGTGGGCCTTTCCACATTTCCTTGCCTGTATGAGGGACATTACAGAGGTGGTGGCCTACATATTCACATACAGTGTGGGGCAATATGTCACAGGACAGGATGTGGTAACAGCCAAACAACATGGGGGATATATCCTCACATTTATGAACAGATTCTATGTCAACAGTGCTGTTATACACATGGTGGACTGATAGATTGACAGGGTTTGTGTGGACATGCACTTAGTGTTTGACATCACGACTCACAGTGATATGTCTCTGACATACCTCTCCACTGGCACGCTGTCCACAGACTGGCCTCATGTCTGCCTGTTATTTTTTGTGTGCTCATCAGACAGTTGGTGTCCTTGATAAATCAGTTGTGGACTCTGGGGAATGCAGTCAGTAAATACTCACATCTATTGGTATTACCAAAATCATATTCCACATAAAAGATGTTACAACAAACTCAGTGACATCTGCAACTCTCTTAATGTATGACAGCAGTATGTCCAATCTAGCCCTGTGTTTGTGCCTCTGTTCCCACCTAGTGATATAGGGGTTGATGCCGAGCTTAGTGAGTGGGGAAAGTTATCAAAGGTTTTGGCTAGATCAATGTAGGCAGTATGTGTCACCTTGCCTTCATCCACAACTCGGGTGACTGATGCCAAGAAGCTGACCAGGTCGAATGAGCAGGTATGACCTACCCTTCACAAAGGTAAACTGTGTGGGTTCCTGAGTCTGCAGATTCACATATCCCTGTTTATTAGGTGCATGATGATCCATAGCTTTGCATAACAGACTTGTCAGGCAGTTGGGGTGGTATTTTCCAGGGTCTGTAGTTACACCTTGTTTGTGGAGAAGGGTGACTGTAGCAGAGCACAACTCAGTAGGGACAAAGCCTGAGGTGAGGCTGTGCTTGAACAGGGGAGAACAGGTAAAGTGCCAGGTCACTCTGTAGTTCATGTAGAACACAGCCAGGGATATTCTCAGGTCCCATAGAAGCCATATTCTTGGCCTTGGACAGTTGTGTTTTAACCTGTGCTGCAGTAATACTGGGTGTCTGGTGGTGTACTGGTATTGTGATTGGTCCTTTGGGGGAAGTGAGCAGTAATGTTTGCACTCAAGATGCCAGCCAGTATATTGGCATTATTTGTTGGCTCAGTCTGGGAGGTACCATTGTCTAGTAGCTCAGAATAATTTTTGGTATTGCCATGGAGATTCTTTACATAACTGTATGAGGCCTTGTTGTTGTCTTTATTATGTGCTCCAGTTCTGTTCTCATAGATAACTTTGTGGTATTTGATGAGGGATCTCACTATTCATTGAGGCTGATAAAGGTTTATTTCTTGTATTGGGACTCCACCTTATTCTATATCAGTTCCCTCCTTCTGTTGTACAGTTTCTTTATGGCAGGGGACCATTAGATCAGCTTCCTTTATTTGCAGGTGAGGGTCCTGGTGATATTGGGTAAGGCAGCATCCATGCATTTGTGTATGTGTTCATAGCACATTGTTGTTTTTTTCAGCTGTTATGCAACTAGTCTCTGTTTGCATGGCTGCCATGAAGTTAGCCACCTCTGATTTTTAGAAGCCATAGTTAGCTTTGGAAAGGCTTTTACCTGTGAAAGGGGGGAGGAGGGCTGTGGATTTACAAAGGTGATTAATTTGTGTTTAGATATAACAAGGGAGGAGTTGATTATTGGTGTAGAGCAACAGTTGCCCATGTTAGGAAGGACCAGGTTGATGAGATGGGCAAGTGCATCAGTACATGAGTAGCTTTTCCAGTTAATGGTGGGGTAGTTGAAGTCATCCAGTATGATAGTGCTAGGTTGGACACTCATATTTTCCAGGGTGTTTTTGGACATGGAGTGTGAGTCTTGGGACATGTATGGGGAGCTATAGCAGGCTACAACCTGAACCACTGTCTTACCCAATGCCAGCAATGCCTGCAAGACCTGCAATGCATAATGTTGGTCTACCACTCTGGAGGTGTGTGCACCCTTTATGAATATGAAAATACCACCACCTTTGGAGTTTCAGTCCAGGTTCTGCAGCCAAACGTTGTGGAATGAATTCTAGGCTGGTACTGCAGGGGTGCTTCCTGCTGCCTTTACCAGGTCTCTGTTACAGCACAGATGTCATTGCTCCCCATTTTAAGGAATACTTCAAGTGAGTGAATTTCCAGATTTAGAATTCCAGTGTGCAGCAGCATGACTCTCTGATTGCATGTCTTTGTGGCTTAAATATATATATATATATGTGGATATGAATGGGGATATATATCTATATCTGTATATATATATATATATATATATATATATATATATATATATATATATATATATATATTTATATAATTTATAGATTTGTCCACATATATGCATCGCCATACATATGTTGTTGTTGTTGTCTTTTGGCTTTTCCTGGTTAAGGGTCGCCACAGTGGAACTCTGGTCCGCTAATGATTGGCAGTAGATTTTCACGAACGCTGAGATGACAGCTGGACGTTCAACCTTCAATGAAGGCACGCCCATTTACGCATGTCTTTTGAATGCCCACACAACCATGGGGAGGACAGGCAGACTCCACACAGAAGGCACTCCCCACACTCCAGCCTTGAATCGAACGGGAGAACCTCTTGCTGTGAAGCAACAACCATAAATACATGTATATATAGACTACCCGACTAATTCTACTGACTCCTTTCCCTGCTGTTGGATGACTGTACTAACTGACATGTTTGGAATGTCATCACTAATTTGTAGGGCTCAGCTGGTGTAATAGTACATTGCTTTGATCGCAGTTTACAAGGCCCTGGGTCCAGGACTTCGCAGGCCTTATTATTTTCTTGCAAGGCAGAATAGTTCTGATGTGGAAGAAGGGATCAGGGCAATAATTACAAGATTTCCCTAGTATGGGCCCCTTCACAATTTACACAGGCTTTGGTCAGATTTGTTGCAGTAAGAGGTTCAGAGTGTGGATCTGATGTCCAACCGCAATAGATATATGTATATAGGTTCATAGGTTCATAGGTTCATACTAGGCTATCTGCCCTAGGGCATTTATAAGCCTAGCCAGAGTGTGTTTGGCTTTCGGCACCCATTTTAAATTAATTTTGCTATGCCCTTTTTCGAGGTTAGTATACTGTGCCTCTGTCTAACAGTGACACATAAGTGATACCCGGGGTAAACCTACGATCTCCCACCCACTCATCAAGATGCCTCTTGAAGAGTGTCAATGAGGGACTCTGCCTAACCTGGACTGGGATTTTATTCCAGAGTGAAGGGAGCCTCTGGGTTATGAATCTGTCCCTCCAGCATGTCCTATTTATTTCAGTGCTGAGGTTCAAGTCTCTCAAGCGTGTAGCTCGATGGGATTTGGATTTTCTGAGGTGCAGCATGTCCATTAATTCCGGATTGGACATGGCTTTATACGTCAGGCACAGATCGCCTCTGAGCAGGCGGTATGCCACTGAGTAGAGCTGGAGTTTCTTTAACCGGGCAGCATATGGCATCTGTTTGAGCCCTTTGATCCTCTTGGTGAGGTACTTTTGGGGTCTTTCCAGTTGCTGCAGGTGTCTGGTAAGGTACATCCCAAAAGGGGCATTGTACTCAATTATGGGCCTGATGAGAGATGAGTAAAGAGGCACGATGACCTCCCCTGATCTAGATGTGAATCCCTTCATGATTAGGTGGGCTATATAAAATGTTTTTCTAACCACTTTGGCCACGTGGTTGTCAAATGAGAGATTGCTATCAACTTGGGTCCCCAGGTCCCTAATTACTTCTTCTGTACTTAATGGATTTCCACCTATGTGGTAATTTGTGGGCACTTTGTTTTTGCTAAAGGTGATGACTATACACTTTTTGGCATTTAGTTTGAGGCCATGGCTCTGGCACCAGTTGTCTGTTTCTTTGAGGCCCTTTTGGAGGATGCTTGTGTCGGCTGGAGAGTCGATTATGGCGCCCAGTTTGCAGTCATCTGCGAACTTGGTCAGCCACAGTCCTTCCGTATTGGCCTGTACCTCCGAGAAATATATACCGAACAAGAGAGGTCCCAGGACTGAGCCTTGTGGGACGCCACTTGTAACTGGTTTGGAGTCTGACATGGCTCCAGCAATTCTAACCATGTGTGTTCTGTCCTTGAGCCAGTTTGCAACCCATCTAGTGACATAGGGGTTTATATTTAAGCTGGTGAGCTTATCTATAATGCCCGAGTGGGGTATTGTATCGAAGGCTTTTGCGAGGTCCAGGTAGGCTGTGTGGACCACCTTCCCCTCATCAATGGCCTTGGTGACTGTTTCTAAGAAATTGACCAGGTTTAAGAGGCAGGATCTGCCCTTAACAAAGCTGAACTGGGTAGGATCCAGTGTCTGTAGGTCTCCAATATCTTTATTTATGAGGTCCATGATGATCCTTTCCATAGCTTTGCAGACCAAGCAAGTCAGGCTTATGGGGCGATAGTTTCCAGGATCCGTTGAGGCACCACCTTTGTGGAGAGGGACCACTGTTGCTGTACGCCACTCTTTGTGTACATATCCTGTAGTAAGGCTGAGATTCGACAGTAGTTTTATGTTTGGGTTTAGCTCTTCTTGGAGTTCACGTAGGACGCAGCCTGGGACACCGTCTGGTCCCATTGATGCTGTGTTTTTTGCTTTGGAGAGGGCAGCTCTTACCTGAGCATCTGAGATGTCAGGGGGGCAGCACTCTGCTGGGATAGATATTTGCCCTTTTGGTGGGGGAGGGGGGGAGAAGTTTGCACTGAACCTGTCAGCTAGGATGTTGGCAATGTCTGTGGGTTCGGTGTATTTTTTGTCATTTTGGACTAATTCTGAGCATATCTGGGAATTCCCACCCAGGTTCCTAACATAACTAAAGAAAGCCTTGTGATTATCCTTAGTGTCCTGTGCAATTTTTCTCTCGAAGCTGGCCTTAGACGAATTTATCAGTGCCCGTAGTTTTTTGCTAATACTGATCAGAGATGCCTTCCCTTTTTGGGATTTTGCTCTATCATGTAGTAGCTTCCTCCTTCTATTGTATAGTTTGTTTATGGCTGCGGTCCACCAGACAGGACGTCTGCCTTTGGAGGATCGGGTCTTGGTTTTATTTGGGATTGCATGATCCATGCATTCCTGAAGGTGTTCATAGAATGTGAGAGTGGTAACAAGTTGTTCCATAGCATTTGAGTTTATAAATTCTAGGAACCTTTGGGCTAGGGTGTTGGAGATAGAGTAATGCTCCCAGTCTATGTTTGGGTAGTTGAAGTCGCCCAATATAATGGTGTTTGGAGAGACCTTCATATTTTCCAGTGTTCTCAGGAAGGCCGAGTGGGGTTCCTGGGTTTGGGAGGGTGGTCTGTAGCAGGCTATAAACTGGAAGGCAGTTTTACCCACTGTTAGTTGCACATGGATAGTCTCTGATGCTTCGTGCTGTGCCACCAACCTGGAGGTGTGGGTATCTTTGACGAATATTGATACTCCCCCTCCTTTTGTGGTACGGTCCAGGTTTTGCGGCCAAAAAGCATGGTATGAGGTATAACCTGGTAGTGCTGGGGTGCTCTCAACAGCCTTGAAGAAGTTTTCTGTTACTGCAAAAATATCGATGTTCTCCATGCTAAGGAAAGTTTCGAGTGTGTGCATCTTGAGGTTTAGACTTCTGGCGTTGAGTAGCTTTACTCTTAGTTTCTTATCCCTTGTGATACCTATGGAGGTGGGTTTGTCTTTTGAGCCTTGCCTAAAAAAGGCACTATGGGGGTAGCAAGAGCCTTTGCCAATATCCAAAAGCCCAGGGGTGACAGGTGCAAGCCATCCCTAGCGAAGCATCATGGCTTGTCGAGCATGTCATCCCAGGCTGACAGGCATTGGATCCCCTTTGAATGACACCAATACTTAAGCCAGTTGTTGAAATTGATCATCTTGTCTTCATATTGTGGCATCATTCTTGGTGAGGGTAAGATGCTACTCAAGGTCAGGGTCATACCGGCCTGGGCTACATGCTCAGAGAGCTCCTCTATGTCTCTTTTCATGTAGTCCAGGGAGGTACGTCTCAGGTCATTCACACCAGCATGGACAATAACTGAGTCATATTTGTACTTGCCTTGGAGTGACCTGAGTGCTTGGGTTTTGTGGCGGATCCTAGCACCCGAGAGATAGCTCACTGTGACCTCCTTGTTCAGCCTGGTGAGCGGGACGTCAGTGTGCCTGACGATAGAGTTATTTATATATATATATATATATATATATATATATATATATATATATATATATACATAGATATATATATATATATATATATATATATATATATATATATATATATATATATATATATTTATATATATATATATATGTATATATATATATATATATATATGTTAGCTTTATAATTTCAAAATACTGAAATACCGAATTTCAGTACTTTGAAATCATAAAGTCGAACGTCCATAATCCTGACAGCACACAATCGTGAAAAACACAATCATGAACACATACAAACCATACACCACACAAGACATACATCATCCAACCCACACTACAACAAACAAAACACACACAAACACAAAAACACAAACAAACAAACCTACACTGCATGTAAGCAGGGGGGCAAGCACCCCCCATGTGGGGGGATGCACCCCCCCCACCCCCCTTACTTATATATTCTAACTCCGAGATCACACAGACACAAAAAGGAAACACACACTCACATAGTTCACAGTCACTCGCACACACACAAACATCACACATATACATACATCCATACATTCAGGCACACTCAAACTCCCACACAAAACCCTTACAAAACACTCACTTACCTTCAATTGCACCTACATCCATACATGATACACTCCCAACACCACACTCCACATATCATAAGCCATAACTGCAAATTTAAGATATTCAAATTCGCAATTATTTACTTTCACGATTTTCAGTTTTCGACTTAATGATTTCGAAATACTGAAATTCGGTATTTCAGTATTTCTGTATTTCGAAATTATAAAGTGAGCCCATATATATATATATATATATATATATATATATATATATATATATATATATATATATATATATATATATATATATATATATATATATATATATATATCTCGGTATACATACATATATATGTATATATACATGTATATGTATATATACACACACACACATATATATATATATATATATATATATATATATATATATATATATATATATATATGTATGTGTATATATATATATATATATATATATATATGTATATAAATATATACACATATAAATATATATATATATATATATATATATATATATATATATATATATATATATATATAGATATATACACACACACACACACACACACACACACGTATATATATATATATATATATATATATATATATATATATACATACACACACATATATATATATATTTATTTATGTATGTATATTTATATATATATATATATATATATATATATATATATTTATGTATGTATATTTATATATATATATATATATATATATATATATATATATATATATATATATACATAAATATATATATAAATATACACACACATTTACAAATATATCTATATATATATATATATATATATATATATATATATATATATATATTTAAACATTTTCCCTGTTGTTGAATGACTGAGCTGCATGATATGTTTAAGAAAACATCAAAAAACACCAGACATATTTACAGCTCAGATAGATTAGTGGTAATTTGCTGTGGCTATGGTGTTCTGGGTGCTGGGTTCATGACTTGTAAGAGCTGATTATTTTGTTGCTGGGCAGAACAGGGGCTGTTGGATACAGAGTGATTAAGGCACTTTTAAGCAGTTGTAAGCGGGTTTGCGTGGGCTTGTGTGGCGGTAAGCAATGCTAACTTCCTGTTAAATTTGCTTACAGACAGCCTTAAAAGTTCTTAATCTGTGTATGCATTGGTTAGCACCAATCAAGCAGGCTTAATTCCACTTACTACTGCTTAAAGCAGCTTACTCTTGCTTACTCCACACTAATTTCTTTAAAAGAAAAAAAAAATGGGTGATTGGAAAGTGGTGAAAAAGGTGGCATGCAGAGGGAAAGACAATAGGGAAAGTAGCTAGGGATGTGCAGGACGGGTGTAGGGAATGTCCATAGCTGTCCATTTCTTCTACAGCAACAGCTGTGCATATATACTGAATTTGGAGGTATATTTGGACACTCAAACCCCTGAGAGAGTGGTGAGGACAACAATATTGTGTTGTGAAGCCAATTAGACCAGATTACATGTGTCCAGTGGACATGTGTTCAAAATGGACAGCTATGTATAGGGTAAGATTTTTTTGGGAACGGATTGCCTTTTTTTTTTTTTTAACGTGAGAGTGGGATGTTGGGGAAGGATAGTAGGTATATTTGGGGAGGTAGGTTGGGTAGGAAGATGGGCAAGATGGACAAGAAAGCATACAGGGGTGGTATATGACACATGTGAGGAGTAAAAATGGCCCTCAAGCTGGTGTAGCAAATCTCCAAACTCCTTTCGGAGCTTGCTACACACCAATCCCCGGACCTGGCTTCGGGTGACGGTATTCTGTCAGGGCCCAGTCCCGGGTGGGGTGAGCCTCATCCCCTGAGGCAGTTTCACCCAAAGGTGGTGTAGGACCAGCGGACGAAGAGGTCCCTGGGTGGGTCCCAGATATGCTGGGGTCCAGTGCCAAGGCCAGATGAGGTAGTAGACGTGGGTCTGCTGGGACCGGCCTCCCCAAACGTGCTATGATGTTGCAGTTTTAGAACATATGTGGGTTAGTAATAGTCAACACAATCCAGGATTAGTTATAACAGCATGCATAGATATTCCCATTAACCCAAAACAACAGATTTGGAACAGTTGCATAGCAAACAGAACACATGCATATATTGAACCACAGTGGCCATTACAACAGCATGCAGGTTACATTGATAGCAACAGGCCATAAATGATAGTATTTCAACATGGAACATTAATAGAAACACATTTCAATATTTGTTGAACAATAGGACATATGTCCCAACACTAGGTTTGGTGTAAAACATACCCATTTATTTGTGTATTTAGATTATTGTTGCAGATATGGTGGAGGATGTCAATTAATAACTTGTATATCCTTGCAGTACTCACAACTTTAATGATCATTGCTCTAATCATTACTCTACAGGTTTTATTACAATACCCTATGGCCTTGGTTTGGGCAGTGGTATGTTTGTACACAGTTTATAATTCAACCTTCTTATAGATACTTTCTACTTCTCTTACCTGGAAGACCTGTGAGGGGAATGGTTGTTAACACTACCTGACTGTTTCTACACATATTCACAAAATCCTAGTTGAAATTATGCCTACAGCTTACTACCACTCCCAGGATTCTAACCATGGCTGTGTCTGCTAAAAATACGATTTGTGGTTCATCAGAGTGGGCTATTGAGAAACTGCTGTCTTTTCATTCAGTGTTTTCTAAGTCCCTCTTGGTTGTATAGTGTGACCTTGTAATTACAACATTCTTATACAGACATTCCTAGACATATTTTTTTATGTAGCACAGTGTGGGAAACTGTGCTTAACACAACATTACTATTCAGATATCAGATCTTGTTGAATGCAACATGTCAAGACATACAATACCAGAGTAAACACAACCAGTCCAGGATTCAGAACTTTATTGTCAGGCAGTTACAGGTCTCTTACCTGGAACACCTGTGGGGGGAATGTTTGTTAACACTACCTAACTTTATTGCCAGGCAGTTACATTTGTATTTAAATATGACCTATATGGGACTATTACTGTCGTATTGTCTGGTTTATTCTGTACAAACCATACACATTTTGTATAGTGCCATGTAACATTTTACTCCTTTATATTTATTTGGTATGACTACTACAAGCAGGATTGTTACTCACCAGCCTCACAATACAGCCTTGAAAAACCTGCTGGCATGGGCTTCCTGGTTCACAGCTCACTCAGCTAGAGCTGTAATGAAAAGAGAAACATTTATGCATCCATCACATACACAGGCTGGACTTTGGTAAACAGTTATTGCTATGAATACTTACACACTGCTGGGACATCACCCCTCTCTCTTGCTTCTTGAACCCACTGTTCCAAGAGCTCCCTCTTCCTCTGTTTCAAGTTGGCATAGTGGTGCCAGACTTGCTCACCAGTCCAATGGATACCAGAGGCACTGGTGAGATCTTTCCCAGGCTTCTGCTTTGTATTGGGAGCCCTGGTACTTGTCCTGCAGCAGTCACATGTCATGGTTTATTACCATGAGTCCTACCATGACCTTGGACTCCTGTATGCCCTAGTACTGCACCTGAAAGTGCATGCCCTCTCCAACACCTGCCATACTGCTTACAGTGGGGAGCTTCAACCAGTTATGAGCTGTATTCTTGCCTGCAGGGTTTAAATATGGCCAATTTCCTGCCCTTTGCCATGATTGGACAGTTTTGAATATGCTGAGCTTAGCTAAGCCACAGGCAAACCTGCTTAGCTAAGGTTGGCAGTGCTTAAAGGGGCAGGTTCAGCATATATAGATATGATACAGATGCCTTGTTAGGTTGGAAGAGTAATAATTTAGTTTTGTTTGGGTTCAGGATTAGATGGACATTGGCTAACCATGTTTCAACAGAAGTGAAAGATTCCTGTGTTTGAGAATGAAGAGTTGATAGAGAAGTGGCAGCGCAGATAAGTGTTGAATCATCTCCATACTATATTATAGAACCATGTGAAGTAGCTGTGTGTAGATTATTAGTAAAGAGGGAGAAAAGGAGAGGGCCTACAATAGATCCCTGGAGACACCAATGGATAAAGGAAGGCGTGGAGATAAGTCGCCCTGTATAAAACAGATTGTTGATGGCCAGATAAATAGTTATGAAACCATGCTGTTGCAGATGGTGAGAAGGATAGTTCAGTTAGAATGGGACAGCATATCAAAAGCTTTTGATAGGTCTAGAAAGATGGCAGATACAAAGTTTTTGTTATTCTTGTGATGGTTTATGGTATTAGTGAAGGATAAGAGAGCTGAAGTGGTACTATGTGATGGGCGAAATCCATGCTGAGTGTTTGCGAGAAGGTTATTTGCTAGTAAGAATTTCATGACCTGGAGATGAATACACCTTTCGAGTAGCTTAGAAAGAGTTGAAAGAATAGCAATTGGCTGATAGTTTGTCAGCTCTGTGGAAGGTCCCCCTTTATGAAGTGGGATTACATGGGAAATTTTCCACAGTTGAAGGACCTTGTTTTCGAGAATGGATCTATTTATAAGGATTGATATTGGGAAGGCTATAGAGTCAGCTGCAATTTTGAGGTATTCACTGGGTAAGTTATCTATGGCAAGTTTAGTAGGTTTTAGTTTCTGTAGTAGTTTTTTATAGCATCTGTAGGAACTGGGGAGAAAGAGAATAAGTTACTTCCTACATAAATATGCAAATAATTTAACTTGTAATGATTACACATGGAAGATGGCTTTGGTGAGGCTCAAACCATTAATGACTGCATACAAAGCGCATATTCTACCCACTACACTATTGCACCTATGCCTATGTCAAATGTCTATTACTATTTAACTTATCATGTCGTTTCAGCTGGGCTAAGCATAAATAAGCAACTGTCACACCCACGCTGTTACTCTTAAACTTTATTGCACATGTGAAAAAAATATATATTTGTTGCGTTTTTTACTTTGCACCATTCAGAATATCCATGCTAATGCTAAACGTGTTATTCTATCAACTTTCTAAGTTTGTCAGGACAATTGTCCCTTATGGCTTTGTCCAGATTTCTTACTCTGACGGGTTGAGAGTTGTGCATTGTATACTTCATACCCTGCCGAAAATTCATGCTAATGCTAAACCTATTATTCTGTCAACTTTCTCGGATTGTAGGGACAATTGTCCCTTATGGCTTTGTCCAGATTTCTTACCCTGACTTGTCAGGAGGTGTAACGAGTGATCTCGCTCTATTCAAATTGCCGTACGGCAATTCTGGTGTGCAGGTGGCATGTGTATTGTGAGAGCACTGCTCTTAGATACACACCCCTTTACTCATACACAGAATTGTGTCCTTATTACAGCATGGCAGCATGCCTTCATGAATATGCATGGCGCGCTGCCGTGCTGCACGGGAATGGTCCCTTCCATTCAGGAATAAGTTATTCCTGCAATGAAGTTTACTGAATCTGGGGGAGTATTTTTACAAGCAATATTGCAACAGATAAATAGTCATGCATAAAGAATAACAAATAAGTTTGTCATATTAGAGAGAGTGAGGAACTTGTTAGAGGAGGTAGAAAAAATAAAAATTAGATAAAATATTGGTAGTGGGTAGGGGGAATTAAAAGTGGGTTGTTTAATTTGGGATGGAACATGGAGAAATCCATGAACTTGCTAAGGGTGTTTTGAGAATGTATTTTAAGGTTATTTTGTTGGCTGTGGTTCTAATGTTAAGGGGCAAACTGTTCCAGGTTTTAGCAATGAAGTTGGAATATAGAGAGTCTCCAGTACTGTTTTTACCTCTGGTTATGTTGATTAGTAATATATTACTGGATCTTACCATGCATTTGTTTGAGTACTGGATTAATATGTCTTAAAGGGCTGGTGTTTTTTCAGTTTGAATTATTTGATGGGCCATTGTGAGTTGGTTGAGGGTGAGCAGATTTGGTAGTTCAAACCAGGGTAGTTGTTTAAGGGCCTGGCAGTGATGAGATTGATAGGTGAGACTGGTTGTGAATTTTGCTATTTTCTTGTAACAGCAATTTAGTTTAGTTAAGTCAGATTTGTTATGGTTAGTGAAATGTGGGATGCATAGTGAAGTGTGGAGACTAGGTGGGTTCTAGCAATAATTGTTTTAGTATTGTTGGTGAGGTATTTATTGCACCTGTGTAGTGTTCCAAATTTTTTATGCACTTTCTTTATTGTTTGGGCAATGTGCATATCAAATTTCACATTTCGATCAATGATGACCTCAAGAAGTTTAGTTTGGGTTACAGGAATAATGAAGGTACTGCTATTCGAAGTGATTGCAAAAGGAGTGGTGGGAGTAGTGGCTTTGGTGGGAGTGAAACATCAGTTTAGTTTTGTCTGGGTTAAGAATGAGCTGAGAAATGGCTAGCCAGTTTTCAACTGCAGTAAAGGATTCTTGTGTTATTTTTTGAAGTTGTTGGAGTGATGGTGGCAGAGCATATTAGGGTCGAATCATCTGCATATTGGACTAATGTGGCATGTGAGTTGGCAGTATGAAAGTTGATGGTAAATTTGTTAAAAAGAAGTGGTCCAAGTTACAGAGCCTTGAGGAAGTCCTAAAGTAACAAGCAGAAGTGGAGATATGATGTTTTGCTATTTTACTGCCTACGTACGAACTGAAAAATAGTCTTGGAACTGTGTAATAATGGAGTAGCTCAGATTTAGATCGGAATGTGTAGATAAGAGTGTATTGTGGGAAACTGTATCAAAAGCCTTAGAGAGATGTAGAAAGATCGAAAAAATGAGTTTACCTTTGTTATGGTGATAGCTAATGGTATTGGTGAATCTGAGAACGGCTGTTGTAGTGCTGTGATAAGGGCGAAAGCCATGCTGAGTGTTTGGCAGAAGTTTGTTGTCTAAGAGATAATGTAGGATTTGTGAATGAATGCATTTTTCTATGATTTTTGATAAAGGGGATAAACTGGTAATATTGTAATAGTTTGATAGTCCTGTAGAATTCCTTCCTTTATGTAGTGGTATTATATGAGATATTTTCCAGATGGAGTGTATGTGGCAGTCTGATATAGATTGCTTGATTAGTATAGAGACTGGGAATGAAATGGCATAGACTGTAATTTTAACAAATCCAGAAAGTAAATTATTGACTCCAGGTGTAGAGGGTTTGCGTTTATTTAGGAATTTTTTTCATAGTATTTGTTGGGATTGATTGCAGAGAGAATTTGTTACTGTGGGCTGTGAGTGAGAGGTTTGGAGGAAATGAGGACCAGTTCTTATTTGTGAGGGCTAGGATAGATTCAGTAAAGTATTTATTAAACTGTATGGTGATACTATCTGCAGAGTTACCGGTCGTTGGATAAGGGGTACCAATTTTGCCTGGTTGTAGAATTTTAAGATGGCAGACCAGAATTTTTGTGAGTTATTTTTGTGTTTTGAGTGTTGGTGTAGTGATTTTTTTTTATTAAACTTGATTTGTTTTTTATCTTTATTCCTTAGTTCTATATAATTTTGTTGATTGGTCAATGTTGTATTGTGAATCCATGTCTCCCAAGCTTTAAGTCTTTGTTTTAAAAGTGATATTGAACCTTAGTGTGGAAGATAGACAGTTACAATTCTATCAACAAGGTTTCCCTAATTATTTTTTGTTTTGATATCAATAATGTTGATTAATTTTTTAAAGTATCATAAAGTTATACAACACTTTAGCATTTCCTCTGCTAACCAAATTGAATTGTTTAGCTACTGTTTACTGGGTATAACTTCAGAAAATTGCATTGGAACCTGAGGCTATTGAAATAGGATGCAGCTATGAAAAGGGGCCATACATTACTACATAAAACAAAAGGAAAAAATAGAATTGCAGGGGGACGGTATCAGTGATGTGCTGCAGCTGGTACTGGTGCAATTTACAAGGGGCTTAAGTAGTTTAACACTATTGTATTGTACATACAACTATTAAAAGCTTGTGGATGAGATTTTAGGGAACCAAAAAGACATGCAAACTCCTGAAACATGTCCTACATAGCAAAAAACTGTTTCAATCAGTTGGGAATTTGACTGAACAGTTAAACTTGCTTACAAGCATATATATTTTCATTCATGCAGTGCTGGCAAACATGAATACTTTACTGTGGCTTGCTGTAGTGCTGTCTTCATGTGAGGGTGTCTATGTCCTCTGTGCAACAGTCTGTATAGCTGTCTTGTGTGTCTCTGTACTGTGTGAGGGAGTCTGTGTGAATGTTTCTTCAGTCTTGCTATAATGGTGTCTTTGTTTTGTGTTGGTGTCTGTCCTGTATGTGGGAGTCTATGTGGATGCTGATGTTCAGTCTTGCTGTAGTGCTGTCTTCATCATGTGTGGGTGTCTGTGTCCTGTGTGCAAGCATCTGTGTAGCTGTCTGCCTTGTGTGCCTCTGTCCTGTATGAGGGTCTGTGTGGGTGCCTCTATTCAAGTCTCGCTGTAGTGGTGTATTTGTCTTGTGTGTCTATGTCCTGTGTGTGGGAGCTAATGTGGGTGCCTTAGTGTACCTGTGTGGGACTAGCTACCTTGATGCGGTTACGAGGCTTGTTGTAATGTAACAACTTTGCTATTAAATTTCAGTCAGTGTGTGGGTGTACTTCTGAGTGGCTATCTTGCTGTGGTACAGGGACTTGTCATAATGCAACATTGGTACTAAATGCCAGTCAGTGTGCGTATCTTGGCACTTCCTAGTCTTTTTAATGGTCTGAATGTAGTACTACTCTGCAGTGATGGTGAAACAGTGCAGGATAACCTTAACAGGGAAGGGGTATGATGGCAACATGGTCAGACTTTATATTCTCCTGGGTAAGGCCTCCAACATAAAACTTGTTGGGGCCCCCAAAATGCTAGCACTGGCCCTTGCTGTCAGGGGCTTTCCATTCTGTTGCATCATTGCAGTCATACATGTACACTGTCCAGAGGCCTAGACCCTGTCCAGATGCATGGCTCATATATTTGGTCTGTTCCCCAGACAGTTGTCCTTGGCTTATCAGTAGGATACTCTGTGGAATGCAGTCAGTAAATGCTAACATCCATTGGTGTTACTGACTTCATATCCCTCAGAAAAGTAATGTTACAACAAAGCCGGTAACACTAGCAACTGTCTACATTTATCACAGCAATGTGTCCAGTATACCCTTGTGTTTGGGCCTCTGTCCCCAATTATATCAGGCTTTGTCCAGATGTCATGCACTAAGAGGTTCAGAGGTATGCAGTATCATTATTTATTGCATTCATTCCTGCTATCATCCCAGTGATGTCATAGACCCCCTGACATGTAACAAGGAAGTGGCCATAGCTATGAGTCCTGTGCCTATACATTCTGTGGGAAACTATACATCTGAGAAGTCTGTGTATGTCTGTCCATTGTTAAAAGGCTGTCAGGATTGAGTAGCAGTGTAGCTCATTACAGCCGAGTGATGTCTGCAGATGTTTCTGCAGTTACCTCCTACTGTGCCTCTAGGCGTCAAATATTGCCTGTTCATATTTGCATTAATAATTCCAAAACCATGCTACATACAAGGCATCAGAATATTTTATCTTGAAGCATACATGATGGCAAACACAATTGTATTGATATACAACCTCTGTCAATAAGTATTTGTTAGAATTGTAAGGTGATAACTTCATTTTTAAAGGCTGAAGCCACACTCAGTTGGAGTTAAAGGTATGCACTCAAAAGAGCTCTACTGGAGGGAATGAGGTAGTGTGTACATGTTATTAGGGCTGTGTAGGCAGGGGGTACATGTGAGTGCAATGGGCCCTTTCTATCTGACTGTGCATGCTGCTCCAGTTTCTGTTTCCCTTTTGCCTGTATATGTTTGTACATGCAGACCATAACATGTCCAGTAACACCTCAGGATTCCCACTACACTGACTTGGGGCAGTATATGCAGGGGTAATGTGTGAGGTCGCACCAAATAGAAAAAGACAGTAAACTCACCCCTACAGACTCTACAGTCCCCTTGCACATACACACATCACATATGTACAAACACCACCACTTTCAACACTTACACACTCATACTCTTACCTACCTACCCTAACCAACACCTAAAACTTCCAAACATACTCACATACACTCAAATCCCCACCCAAAACCCTTAAAAAATATATTCACTTGCCTTAATCTCCAGCCATATCCACACGCGACAACTTACATCAGGAACACAGTACATCCAACATCACGTAGCACACCACCACTACCATAGATTCAACATTTTCGGATTCGCAGTTATGAAGTTTTGCTATTTTGGAAGTTCGGCTTTATAGTCTCGAAATACTGAAATTTGATATTTCAATATTTCGAGATTATAAAGTGAACCCATATAACTATATAATGACTATACATTTTCATATATATGTTTCATCAGACACACACACACACACACACACACACACACACACACACACACACACACACACACACACACACACACATATATATATGTGTGTGTGTGTGTGTGTGTGTGTGTGTGTGTGTGTGTGTGTGTGTGTGTGTGTGTGTGTGTATGTCTATATATAACACATGACTGGTTCCACAAAGCTTTCTCCATAATGTATGCCTCTGTTGCATGATATGTTTGAAAAAACAACAGTTTTCCCTCCAGCTCCGATGGTATAGTGGTACATTTCTCTGATTTTAGTTCCCAGGATCACAGGTTTGACCCTTGAAACTGTTGTTTTTATTTCATTAATGTTAAATGACCAGAATGCATGATATGTTTGTTAAAGCATTCCCAGTTTCTCATACCTGAGATGGTGTAGTGGTATTTTGCTGAGATTGTAGAGGACAGCATCTCGGGTTTGAGACTTGGCAGGGCTGACTATTTTGTTGCTGGGCAGAACAAGGTCTAATGGATAGAGAGTGATTAAGGCATGTTTAAGCATATTATACTTATAAATTTTTATTATAAAATAATATTTATATAAATGTTATAATTTTACATTTACCTTCCATGAATCCCCCTATGTGTTTTAATTAAATTATATTCTTGTGTGGCTATACTGTATGGGGCACTTGTGTTTATATGGGGGTTTCACATCTTTTCTACACTGACATCTCACTTTTGGAACTGCTACACAACCCTGGATGACAAAAAAGTTGCTACATAATTTAAGTATACTAAAATAATTTTAACACTACTTCCACATAGGAAAACAAATTGCTTGTTTTTGGACTCGAACCATGAACACCCACAGATAAAACTGCAACTCTAACCACTTCACTACCTCACCTTGGAAAGCTCACCAGTCTATTTGCATTTAGCTCCTATGGGATGTTTAAGCTATGCTAAGCAGAAAGCCATAATGTGCACGCCCAGTTAGCTACACTTAAACATTCATTAGGCTACTGGAAAAAAGTTATATATTATTATGTTATTATTAGGTTACATGGTTGTGTATTGTGGTCTTCTGACAACTACTTTGGAATGCAATCATGAAATACTGGCATTGATTTGGCTTTCAGGTTTCTATACCTCAGGGACTCTGCTAATGCATATCCTATTCTCTATCAACTTTCTACGTGTGCGAGGGCAGTTTTTCAGGTGTGTTCCTAATGTAGTTTTATTCCCCCCATCATTTGTGCTTTTGTTAACATGAACAGCTGTGAGGGAATGTTGCCATGCATTTGCTTTCAGATTTCTACCCTTACATGATTCATGCTGCTGCATGACCTGTTCTCTATCAACTTTGTATGTTTGTGGGGCTCTGTTTGTGCTTTTTCACTTTTGGTTGATTTATCTCCTGTTATGTGTGCATTTCCACACATTTCCTGCTTTATCAGGTTGCAAAAGTGCCATATGGCACTTCAGCAATGCAGGGTGTGTGTCACAGAACCTGTAACACACCCCCTGCATTGCTTTCTTATTGCTGTTTTAATTTCAGTATCTGTGGACACTGAAATGATCATTTAATCATTTCAGTGTATGCGAACACTGAAATAATATTAGAGCAAAGCTCTCAGCTAGAGCGTCTTCTGTGTGGAGGCATGCGTGAATGGGCATGCCTTCGTTGAAAGTTATGCATCAGGGCTGGTAACTCAGCACGTAAAAATCCACTACCAAACATTAGTGGACCGGAGTTCCGCTGTGGCGACCCCTAACCGGGATAAGCCGAAAGACACAACAAGACTTAGAAATTGCCGTATAGCACCTTCTGAGTGCAGGGGGCATGTTTAGTGTCCGTGCACTACTCACACATGCCCCCTGCACTTGTTCACAGCTGAGGTCTGTGTTGATTAAACACCAGCGTGCCTTCATGCATATGCAAGGTGCACTGCTGTTCTAAACATACATGAACCACTCCTTGCAAGAATAGTCTTATTCTTGCATGGAGCTTTATGAATCCCAGGGAATGTTTATTACACTACAATACTTATATATCTTCTACAGATTCAGCCAGGGCTACATCACTTATGAACCTTTTACAGTTCAGCCTGGGTGACAACTAGTTACCCTGTTTTACAAAATCAATTCAATTACGCAGCAGTAAAAAATGCAGTCTTAATATTTTAATATTTTACTTTATTCTGCTGGATTAGGTCAACCATAGCACGAATCTAAACATCAAAACATTAGAAGTCTAGTATAGGACAAAGAACAGCTTGGTCTGAACAATTTAGCAATAAGGCTATGCTACTTCAAATACCTAGGATGTGGTTAGTGTTGGTAGCAGACCCAAATGGTGAGGGTGCCAGGGACTATCGTAGTATAAAAAATATATATATAAGAACAGTGAAAAACTATCTAATTCAAACTGGCAGCTCCTTTATTCAGTGAAGTTTAGCAATATGTAAGCGGTATGCAGTAAGGCAAAAGTAATTCTACAGAGCTAGGCATCAGAAGAAGCAGTTGCAATAAACATTTCTTTTTTTAATGTTTTATTAGTTTTACCAATGGAATAATGGTCAATTATATATAACAGTAGAAACATAAGTCATAAAATATGTACATTATTTACATTTGACCTGAATAAATTAAATTATAAAAAAACAAATCAAAGTGTGAAAATTTTGCATAAAATGAAAACAACTTTCTTTCTCTTTCTTTCCTTGTCATTAAATGTCTGTTGAAATCAATTTTAAAGTGTCAATTAGAGATAAAATCTTATTTCAGGGATTCTTACTCCAAACGTTTGGTGCTATTTTCAGTTCCTTGATCTTGGCTTCCATCAAAGCTGTTTGTTTCAGGAGACACAAAAATTCTTCAATTGTTGGTTCAGATGGTGATTTACATTTTCTTGTAATACATTTCCTTGCTACAGCTAACACAGTCCATAATAGATATAAATCGTTGTTCAGTTCTATTTTTTCATTAACATTTAACAAAATTAAAGATTTTGTTAATATAAATGTATCTGTGAATGTAGCTTGAAGAAATTTACTTATTTCTTCCCAATATTTTTTGAGTTTTATACAATCATATAGCATATGTATCCAGTTTGCTTCACATTTTTGAAAACATCTCCAGCATATAACTTCTTTGATAGAGTTAAACTTGGCTAATTTGCTAGGTGTAAGAAATTATCTATGCAGAAACTTCCATGTATATATCTTCCAAAGTTGTGAATTAGATGTTAATTTTATGGAATATAATAAGTTAGTTTTAGTTTCCATTAATAAATTTATTGTGTGACCCTTTGTAATGAAATTCCAATAATTTTGATGAGTTTTAACTTTAGAATTCATTAATATTTTATAAGGTTTTGAAGTTATAATTGTCAGGTTATGATTGTTGTAAATAATTTCAAACATTAGTTTTGTTATTTTGGGGCTTGTTTTGAATGACAAATTACTAATTATTCTGCATATATCTTGTGCATGAGATATTACACTTTGCAATACTAGCCAACCATTGTTTGAGATGTCATATGTATTTAGTATGCGTTGAAAATCTAATACTTTCTGGTTGTTTACACAATGTTGCCAACAAATATTTTTTTTTTTTGTCTCCCAACTGGTAAAAATATTATTATACATCTTGTTAGTGACATTTTTTTAGAAGTAAATGGTATTAGTAATTTGATCCACAATTTTATATCTGTATTGATGTTTATACATTTTCTAAAGGAGTTATAGGTATAGTTTATATAATTTAAATTAATTGGTTTGGGTATATTATACCGAAGATTAATACTTTAAATAGGCCACATTTTATTATTTAGATTGTTTAACATGAGGTTTTTAGTTATATTATTGTCATTAAAGAATACAGTGATGTGAAGAGTTTTCCAATTGGAAGAATAATTTGGGTCAATCCAATTTATAATTGTTCTAAAGGATAGGGTTTTGATGTATAATTCTATATCTGGGAAATGAATCCCTCCTTTTTCCCAAGGTCTTATATGATGTGTATAAGCTATTCTGTTCCTTTTAGGAAACCAGAGAAATTTTAATAAAATTGTGTTTATCTTTTTTAGAATTTGTTTATTTGGTATCATAAGAATAGCTTGAGCTATATATATTATTTTAGGAAGTAATATCATTTTTATTAATTGCAATCTATCTTCAAATTTCAGATATATTGTATTCCATTTTGCAATATGGGTTTTTAGAATGTTTGTGATTTCTCCATAATTTGTAGTTAGTGTTTTTTCTACACTTTCACATAGGGTAATTCCTAGATAATTTATTATAGAGACTTGTTTACCTGTTATATAATTGGTGTTTGGTAAATGAAAATTATTTTTGTTCAGAATCATATATTTAGATTTTATTTTATTAAAATGAAGACCTGAGATTGAATATAATTTCTCGACTTGTGCCTCTAATTCATTTAAGGAATCTTTTGAAACAGATAAGGTGAGAAGTATATCATCTGCAAATAACATAATCTTGGAGTTAAACTGACCATAAATGTCGATGCCTTTTATTTTAGAGTTACTATGTATTGAGGAAGCAAATATTTCCATGGCTAATGCAAATGGAATTGGGGACATCGGACAACCCTGTTTTTATCTTTGGTTATCTCTATGGCTTTTGAAGTGAATGGACCAAGTTTTACATAAGCAAGATTATTTTTGTATATATGTTTTATCAAGGTGATAAAGGGAATGGGAAAATCAAAAAGTTCTAAGGCCTTGTATAAGTACTCCCAATTTAATGTACCAACGGCTTTTTTGATATTTAGTGATACTAAAAGAGCTTGTTTTTTTTATCTGTGTTTATAATATCTATAAGAGTTAATATTCTTTGAATATTATTATAAGTACGTTTATTATATATAAAACCTGTTTGGTCTTTATTTATGATGTGGAATCAGGGATTTTTTAATTCTATTAACTAATATGGACATAAACATTTTAGAATCATTATTAAGTATTGAAAAATAAACACTTCTGCTAGTTATCAGTAAGTATAACTCATTATAATCAAAGTTAAAAAGTGAGGAAAGGGGAATGAATACTGACTATTAGAGTTGCAGCATGAAGGATACAGTTAGGATGGTTGAAACAACTGACAGCTTTATAACGGTGTTTGTGTCCTGCCTTACAGCAACATGGAGTCAATAATTTGGTGATACTGCCAAGCAATCGAGCAAAATAGCAGTGTAGTGCTAAACCATATAATGGATGATTAGGCACTTCAATAGTGTTAGTGTTTAATCTCAAGCAAAAGTCGCCAGTAGCTGTTTAGTGAGTAGTATATACTGGGGTAAGGCTAAGTGTTCAAATTGCAAGGTTACTTGTGGTGAAGTGACACCTCCAAAAGAGCAAGCATTAGAAACAATTTCCTCACACTATGATGCCCAAGGCTTAGCTTAAGCTATCATAGATTGGGGTATGGTTTTAGGCATTGAGACAGCTCTTCAATTATGTTGGCATTTATTCAGAGCAATGTTGGTAAAAGCTAGACTTACAGCACAAGGACGGTAAGGCAAAGTAATATTTCAGCTAGCTAGTCGCATTAGTTATAGCTTTGTAACAAGCATATAAGTAGATCATTATAATGTTTATAAAAGTATTTGATATTACTAACAGACAATATGATAGAGCTGTATTTGTAAGTAATGCAGGTCGCAGAAGTTATAGCAGCAAAATGAGCCTGCAAGTAGATTTTAAAGTCATGTGAGCATGAATACAAGTGCATCAGCACTTATTGGATGAAGTGAGTGGAAAGAAAATACAAAGAGCAAAAATGTCATTCAATATGTGACCACTTACAGCCTTAACCTAATATAAATAACTTGGTTAGTGCTACTGGAGGACAAAGATGTAAATCCAAACTATTAAACAATCCAGCATCAATTTGCAATTGAGATATTTACACTAAAGCACAACAGATATTAAAGATAAAGTACACACAGAAGTAATATAGCTTTTGCAGTTTAGGAATACCTTATTAAAAAAGTGGTTTATCATCTAAAATGTTAATTCCGTTCTACCAGAGTCACAACTGACAGTCATGGAAAGGAAAACGGGATGAAGAGAAAGGCTCCAAACTCAGATAGAGTTGTTAGTGGCGTGGAGCATGATGGGAGGGTGGGTATGACCATTAAAGGGAGGTAAGGAGGGAGGGCCAGGTAGTTTGTAGACTGAGCTGGGGAAAACTGATCCCTGAAAAATAAACAATCTGTAAAAGCCAAAGGTAAGGAAACAGCAAGCAAGATTTTATCTAGGATTTAGTTCACAGTAAAGACAGCAAAGATAAAAAGGCTGTTGATTAATCAGGCAGAAATTGAGACATAGAGTGATGTACATGCATAGATGTGATTGTCAGGGAAAGAGATTCAGTTTAGGAAATTTAAGCAGGTAAATTTGGAGAGTTTAGGTATTGAATGAGAAGAAATGAGAACTTGATAGAGTAATTTACTTATTGGCAGTTTTAGGAATAAGAGATAGAAGGAAAAATGAGGGTTACATGGAGAAAGGATAGCAAGAAGTTGTGACTATAAGGAGAGGGTGTGGATGGGGGGCAGGGAGGTCTGGTGGTTAGCAGAGGTCTGTACAAACAAACTTCCAGTGTTCACTCTTAGAACATACTTTGGGTCACTTGTAGTGTGTTGGGGACTTAACACAGAATTTGTCCAGGTAAGCGTTTACCCTTTTCCGTGCTTATTTCCAATGCCAAGGGTCACAATATTGGTACTAGTCCTTGGGAGAGTAGCTGAAGAAACCAGTAAAAATTCTTATTATAAAAAGTGGTTTATCATCTAAAACAGTGATTCCATTCCACCAATTTCATGGCTGATAGTTATGGAGGGGAAAACGGAATGAAGACAGCTATGTCATGAGTATCTGATTTTCTCTTTGAAAGAATAATCACATCCGAGATTGCCATACATTTTCATTATATTCAGCTATAAATAAATGCAGTCGGAGGGCCATGCTGCTCAGTGCTAGAAGTCTAAATGTCAAGATGCACTTGCTTGAAGCACACAACAAAATGAAGAACATCAACATCTGTGCTGTAACAGAGACCTGGTTTAAAGCAGCAGAAAGCACCCCTGTGCTACGAGGCTATAACTCATTCCACACCTTTCGGCACCAGAACATGTACCGAAGCTCCAAAGGCGGTGGTGCAGCCATATTTGTAAAGGAAATGCACACCTGCATAATGCATTTGAGATACTCCAGCTACAACTAACATTTGGTAAGACAGCGATTCAGGTCATAGCCTACTATAGGTCCCCAGCCATGTCCCAAGACTCTCACCCCACATTCCTAAGCAACCTGGAATCTATTAAGATCCAACCCAACACTCTCATACTAGGTGACTTCAACTACCTCTCCATCAGCTAGGAAAACTACTCATGCACCAATGCACTGGCCCAGCGCTTCTTGGAATTCATCAGTTCCAATGCCCTGGACCAGCTCATTCTTACACCCACTACAGGAAGCAACATCCTTGACCTGGTTATTATTAACATGGGCAACCATTGCTCTACACCCGTAGTCAATTCCACCCTGGTTAGATCCGATCACAAACTATTCACCATGGAAATCCACATCTCACCCACTCCCCCTCAAAGATATCCACCATGGAAAAACTTCTCCAAAGCTGACTTTGGACTCCTAAAAAACAGAGGTGGCTAACCTCACAGCACCCATGCCAATGGAAAATAGATGCATGACTGCCAAATCATACACCATTGCTGTGTACAAACATGTACATAAAGGCATGGAACTAGCCATACCCAACATAAGCAAGATGCTCTTCTTCTTCAAAAAAAAAGAAGCCAGTCTAGTGGTCCCTTGCCATTAATAAACTCTACAACAGAAGGAAGAAACTGTTACAGAAAAAGGTGAAGTTCCAAGACTGGAAAAATTCCCTTATTAGTCTCAACAAAAAGTTGAGATCCCTCATCAAAACCTCCAGAGCCAGCTATGAAGGTAGAATTGCTGCAAATACTAAAAACAACCACAAAGCCTTCTATAGTTATATCAAGATACTCAAAATGGCAATACCCAGATTTGCTCTGAGTTACTGTGCAATGGTATCTCCTATACTGAGCCAACAGATATTGTCAACATACTGGCTGACAGATTCAGTGCCAACTTTACCCCTGTCTCCCCCCCTAAATGACCAATCCCAATACCGGAAGAATGCCAACTATCCAACATTACTGCAGTACAGGTTAAAGCTGCATTGTCTAAGGCCAAGAATACAGCTTCCATGGGACCCGACAATATCCCTGGCTGTGTTCTGCATGAATTACAAAGTGAAATGGCACCACATCTGTGTGCTCTGTTGACTCACAGCCTCACCTCAGGCTTTGTCCCTACCAAATGGTGTACTGCTACAGTCATCCCTCTCCATAAATGAGGAGCGACTACAGACCCTGGAAATTATCTCCCCATTAGCCTGATAAGTCTGATATGTAAGGCTATGAAGCATATCATCATGGACCTAATTAACAAGGGTATAGGGAATCTCCAAAACTCTAGATACCATGCAATTTGGTTTTGTGAAAGGTAGATTATGCCTGCTCAACCTGGTTGACTTCTTTGAGTCAGTGACCAGAGTGGTGGATGAAGGTAAAGAAGTTCATACAGCCTACCTCAATCTGGCCAAGGCATTTGATACCATTCCTCACTCAGGAATTATTGATAAACTCAGCAAACTGGGCATACACCCCTATATCGTTAGGTGGGTTGCAAATTGGATCACAGATAGAACCCACAGTGTGAAAGTAGCAGACTCCAAGTCAAACTGCTGACCAGTCATGAGTGGAGTCCCACAGGAATCGGTCCTGGGTCCTCTCCTGTTTAGCATCTACTTCTCAGAAGTCCAGGCCACAATGGAGGGACTCTGGCTGACCAATCATAGAGTATAATGCCACATTTGGCATGTACCTCACTAAATAGACACCTTCAACAGCTGAAGAGGCCACAAAAGTACCTCACAAAGAGGATCCTAGGCCTTAAACACATGTCCTACATGGACAGACTCAAAAAACTCCAGCTATTCCCTGTCTCATATCGTCTACTAAGAGGTGATCTCTGCTTGACTTACAAAGCCATGTCTGACCCAGCTCTGTTAGAAATGCTACATCTAAAGAAATCCCAATCCCTCAGCACCGCACACTCATAAGTTCATAGGTTCATAGGTAGGTCATTCTAAGGGGCCCAAGGGCCTACGTAAGCCTAGCCAACAAGGTTCCCTGGCTTATGCCACCCAAGAAAGTTATTTTCCTGTGCCAATGTTGAGCAGAGACACAGAAGTGATCCCCGGGGTGTATTTCCTATTTCCCATCCACTCATCAAGATTTTTCTTGAAGAGTGCTAATGAAGAACTTTGCTTGACATAGATGGGTAGTCTGTTCCAGAGTATGGGAAGACTCTGGGACAGGAATCTATCCCTCCAGCATGTCCTGTTTATTCTGGTGACAAGGTTTAGGTCCCTAGAGCATGTAGCTCAGAGGGATTGGGATTTCTTTAGGTGTAGCATGTCCAACAGCTCTGGGTTTGACATAACTTTATATGTTAGGCAGAGATCACCTTGGAGTAGGCAATATGCTACGAAGTAAATCTGGAGTTTTTTGAAGGGTCAGTGTAGGGCATTTGTTTGAGGCCAGTAATCCTCTTTGTGCGGTACTCCTGTGGCCTTTCCAGCTGCTGCAGATGTCTTGTGAGGTACATTCCAAAAGGGGCGTTGTAGTCTATAATGGGTCTAATGAGTGTCGAGTAGAGGGGAACAATGACCTCTTTTTTCCTGGATGAGAACCCTTTTATGATGAGGTGTGCCACATAGAAGGAGTTCCTGACTACTGTGGAGATGTTACTATCAAAGGAGAGACTACTGTCCACCTTGGTCCCAAGGTCTCTTATCACGCATTCGGTGTTAAGTAGATTGCTGCCTATGTGGTAGTTCATGGCTACAGAGTTTTTACCAAAGGGGATGACACTGCACTTTTAGGCATTGAGCTTGAGGCCATGGCTCTGACACCAGGCATCTGTCTCAGTGAGGCCCTTCTGTAGGATGTCCACATCATTTGGGAACTTGACTGGCTCCTAGTTTGCAGTCATCAGTGAACTTTGCTAGCCAGAGGCCTTCTGTGTTAGCCTGTACTTCAGAGAAGTAGATACCAAACAGGAGAGGTCCCAGGATGGAACCCTGTGGTACTCCACTTGTCACTGCTTTGAGGTCAGATTTGGAGTCTGCATCTTTTACAGTGTGGGTTCTGTCAGTGAGCCAGTTGGCAACCCATCTTGTGACGTAGGGATTTATACCTAGTTTAGTGAATTTAGCTATAATTCCAGAATGGGGGATGGTGCCAAAAGCCTTGGTGAGATCAAGATAGGCTATATGAACCACCTTACCCTCATCTACAGCTTTGGTGACTGCCTCAAAGAAGTTGATCAGGTTCAGGAGGCATAATCTGCCTTTCACAAACCAGAACTGGGTGGGATCCAGAGTTTGGAGGTTAGCAATGTCTTTGTTTATGAGCTCCATGATGTTACGTTCCATGGCCTTGCAGAGCAGGCTCATCAGGCTAATAGGTCGATAGTTCCCGGGATCAGTGATGGCTCCCCCTTTGTGGAGTGGGATAACTGTTGCTGTGTGCCATTCAGTGGGCACAAAGCCTGATGCGAGGCTATTATTGAACATGGTGCATAAGTGGGGAGCCAGTTCGTTCTGAAGTTCGTGTAAAATGCAGCCTGGGATGTTGTCCGGTCCCATGGATGCTGTGTTTCGGTCCAGGTTACATGGCCGAAAAGTGTGGTATGAGTTATAGCCTGGTAGTGCAGGGGTGCTCTCTGGAGCCTTGAATCAGGTCTCAGTCACTGCACAGATATCGATGTTCTCTATTTTAAGGAGTGCCTCGAGTGAGTGCATTTTGAGATTTAGACTTCTATCATTGGGTAGCATTACTCAGTTTTTGCTTGCCTGTTCCTGTTATGGTGGTGAATTTATTATTTGAACCTTGCCTAAAAAAGGCACTATAGGGGCAGCAAGAGCCCTAGCCAGTATCTGGAATCCCAGGGGTGACAGGTGCAGGCCATCTGTGGTAAAGCATCATGGTCTGTCGCCCATGTCATCCCAAGCAGACAGATACTGGATCCCCTTAGAATGATACCAGAAGCTTAGCCAATTGTTGAAGTCAGCCATTTTGTCCTTGTACTGCGGTATCATTCTGGGAGATGGCAGAATGCTACTCAGGACTAGGGTCATATCTGCCTGGGCTACAAGATCGGAGAGCTCTTCCATGTCTCTTTTCATGTAGTCCAGGGAGGTACGTCTCATGTCATTCACACCAACATGGACAATGACAGAGTCATATCTGTACTTGTTGTGGAGTGACCTGAGTGCGTGGGTTATGTGACGGATCCTGGCACCCGACAGGCAGCTGACAGTAAACTTCTCCTTGTTTAGCCTGCTGAGTGGGACATCAGTGTGCCTGACTATAGAGTTACCTATGACTAGTGTGTTGGTTATGTTGTTTTGCCTTATTGCCTTATTGGTTGAGTGGCACACTGAGTCTGTGGGCTATGTGTCATTTGGGTTGTGTTGGGGGATGGAGGTTGCTTGCGTTTCTGCTTTGGAGGTCTCTGTTGCTTAGACAGATTATTATTGAGAGCCTCCGCGAATGTTTTTGTGTTACTATGTGTGGATTTTGGTGGTGTAGATTTAGTGAGACTGTATGATGAGTGTGGTGTGGTGCAAATGTTTACCTTCTCCTCATGACTGTCAAGTTCAGTCTTGATTGGAGAGAGCTTTACCTCCAGTTTGGCTAGATAAGTGCATCTCTCACAGGTTGTAGTGTTGGGTGGTAGGAGGTGAGGTTTGTCTGTGTACATGAGGCAATTTCTACATTGCCTCAAGATGCCCAGATTCATCAGATAGACAGGAGAGAACACTGGGAGCTGACCCTTGGACATGCCTAAATAAAAAAAAATATTTTCCTCTAGATAAGTGAGGAAAGTGAGTACAAGAGCTGTTTTTCTCTAAGCAAGTGAGAAAAGTAAGTACAAAAACTGTTTTCCTCTAGGTAATGAGGAAGACTGAGTGCTATAGTAATTAGTAGCTTATTTAGTGCTTACAAGTTCTGAATAAGTGCTGAGCATGAATAAGCAAATTTAAGTGCTAAAACTAAGAATCTGTATCTGCACTAGATGAGTTACAGGACAGAAACAAGTGCAAATGCGGGCTTTCAAATCAGAAAATTGAGAGAGATGGAAGAGATTGCCCAAACGGCCAATAACTACAATTTCTGGGCCAGAACCACTCCTTATGTGGTAGACAGGTTACCTAGTGCTTACCACTCCCAATGATAAGCTAGAAGGTTTCCCTCCAACACAGAAAGGCTTGGGGGGCTCAGAAGCTTACATACAGTCCTGGATACAGCAAATCTGTATCTGGAACACTAGTTACAGGAAAGGTATGAAACAGGCTTACAGTTTTTTTTTACAGAAAAGTAGCAAAAACAGTAGTAAAAACAATTCACATGCAGTGCAAGCTAGCACACTAGAGTATGTAGCGATATTAGACCAAACACAGTTTAAAAAATGCAATTAAATTAAAAAGGACTAAAAGCAAGTGCAGAAAGAGTTTATTAGGTAGAATGTGGTAAAGAGATGGGACTGGGGGAGTGTCCCAGATCAAATCTACAGTAGGGTGGGCAACTGCAAAAGCCACCAAATTTAAACTACAAACCAATAATAGGGAGGGTGGGTGGAACAAAACAGTTTCAAAAAAGATCTAAGCAACAACTAACAGTACAAACTCTACAACCAAAAAATATACAGTCTCTCAGAACAGTGAGACAACAGTTTCAACAGAGATCTAAGCAACAATTAACAAACTCTATAACCAAAAAAATATACTCAACTCTATATATTTTCAGATAGTCTAGAAGGCAGTCTTTCAGAACACAGGTTCCAGCAATTAAAAAAATAAGAGCTCTCCAGAGACCTCAATCTCATTACCACAATCAACAGAACATGCTGGGGGTACAGGTTCATAACTCAGAGACTACCCATGCTCTGGAACAGACTTCCCATACATGTCAAGCAGAGCACCTCACTAGCCCTCTTCAAGCGAAATCTTGATGAGGGGATAGGAAATAGAAAGTTAACCCCGGGATCACTCCAGTGGCTCTACTTGATAGAGGCACTGGGAACTAATGACAGGCGACACAATGCCAGGGCACTTCTATGGGATAGGCTTGTAAAGGCCCCAGGGCCATTAGCCTATTGCACACCTATGAAACTATGAACCTATGAACTTAAACAGGAAATTATAAAAGAGAGATGTCTATAAAAGAGAGATGTCCTCTTAAAACGAGCTGTACAAGGTTCTTAGAAGGTTGTAGATGGTTGGTTAAATGGAATCGAACTGAGCAGCACTTTAAACATTTGAACAGAATGTGAATTAAGTAAGCAACATGACTCTTATCCGTCCTTGATTTTGCAGAGTGTTTTTGGTTTTACCTCATATGTTTGGTTTCTTTCTCATAAAATGCATGGTTTTCTTTCAACTGAAACTTCTCTGTGTGGAAGATTTTCAGTCCATATATTTCTAGTTAATCACTGTATATTAATCAGATCAGACAATAGTAGTAGAAGTAGCGAACGTAAACTCGTCAAGTCAAAAAGTAATAATAGAAAATATATAATTCTACAGCATTACTAAGTATTCGAAAGTAATCCAAGCAAGGCAGGCAGTCTGTTTCCAGTCGAAAATCCTTTATTAAGTACACAGACAAGTGATTGAAGAATGTAGTAGTTATTGCACGGAATATGGCTGCCGAGTGATCCTGTAAACATGGCTAGGGGCGTGCACGAGCCTGCCAGAACTATTCTGACATGGACACCACTGAATAATGCTAATTACCTCATTTGCTGGTGAAAACCATGCAATTGAGGTGAATTAGAGATTCAGTAAGCAGACAGGCATCTGTGTCAGAGCAGTGTGTGCTGCAGAAATGTATTTGGTTACTAACCGTGTACGTTTCTGAAAAAATCAAAACGGGGGCATGACAGCTCAAAGTAAAGCATGTATTTTGAGCATTAGGCATGCCAATGGCCAAAAATATAGCCATCGGCATGCAAAACCATTTCAAAATTATAAAAATCAAACTTTTTTTAGTCTATTTTGGCTGTTTAAGTGGAGCTCAGCAGTGAGCAAACAAGATCATACAGAAAATAAAAAAAAAATGTAAAAAGACTATCCTATGTGAAATATGAATTTTGCCATCATAGTGGATAGCATGCAGAACCAAAACAATAACAGGTAGCACTGGTAGCTAAGGAGATGGGCTCTGGTGTAGTGCTGTAACAAGGGACTAAGGCAGTGGGGTATGCAAATGAGGTAAATTTATTGAATAGCAAAATGAGAGACCATGTCTGCCTGCACCAAACCATGTAGGAGCCATAATGTTGTAGTGTAAACAGGAGAAGCAGCTGACATGAAAAGGGGGTGTGTCATGTTTGTTCTAAGCATACTGGAGCTTTGCAGCCTCTATTTGTGCTCAGCTAAGCACACCTAAGCAAGGGGGTGTGACTTAGCTAGTTCAGGAAATGCTGAGCATGTTCACATCCATGGGAGGGCCCTTTCTGATCAATACTGTTTACTATAGCTACATGGGTTTGTGTGATGTGCTGCAGGGCTTAAACACAACAGAAATAATAATAATAATAAAAACAAAAAAAACAACAGGAAGTAGCAGAAGTGTTTGCATTTGAATAGTGGGTTTGTGTGGTTCACCACGGGGCTTAGAAGGGGCATAAATGGGAAGAAAAAAATGGGAAATAGTGGAATAAAGGCACTCAAGTACAAATAATATAGCTGGAGGGTAGAATGTATCATAGTGAACCAACCACACAGGCATAATCTGCAGCACACCAGTATAAACTATGCAAACACCTTTCAGTCTGGTTTTTCCTATAAACACGGCACCATTGGTGTAGACACTCAGGAGAATTTTAACTGACAAAATGTTAGGAGCTGCTGTCACTTTGATACATCAGTGTGTGCTAGAGGCTGAGGGTGGTGAGGAGGATAATGCTGACAACCATCCCTGACTGAGGAGGAGGAGGAGAAGAATGTTCATACCCAGGGCAACCTACCAGGGGCTACATGATCTGGAGATACTAGAGTGCCACAGGGCAACTCATCCAGCTGTGCCGGCCTCACCTCAGACCCAGAGTCAACAGAGGGGAACCCATCCCAGTGGAAACCGGGGCATGTGTAGCCTTAAGAATACTAGCTACAGGTACCTTCCAAAGACCTACTGGGGACATCATGGGGGTCTCACAGGCATCTCCATCCAGGGTACTCCACCAGTTCCTGGATGTCATGCAAACGCATGCTAGTGAGCACATATATTTACCCAGCACCCATAAGGAGAGGACCAGCAATATGCATCTCTTACACCATGTAGCAAACTACCCAGAGGAACTGGGTGCCATAGACTGCATGCACTCCCACATCAAGGCACCAACTGGTGAAGAGGGTAGAGTCTATGTCAACAGTAACGGCTATCACTCCATCAACTGCCAGGTTGTATGCAATGCCCAGGGCATTATTATGAATGTGTGTGCTGGCAGCCCTGGTAGTTATCATGACTCCCACTTCTGGCATGCCTCTCAGCTGTACCAGGCATTTTCCAGGGGGGACATCCCATATGGCCATCTGGTGGGGGATGCTAGCTATGCACTGGAGCCATGGAAAATGACACCAATCAGAAATGCACACACACACACACACACACACACACACACACACACACACACACACACACACACACACACACACACACACACACACACACACTTAAGAATACCATAATGAGGCACACGCACAAACCAGGAACATTAGAGAGTGTGTTTGGGATGCTCAAGTCACAGTTCCACTGCCTTGACATATCTGGTGGAGCCTTGCAGTTCTCTCCAGCCACATGTGCACACATGTTCATAGTATGTGCCATGCTACACAATATGATCCTGCAGAAACAACTGCAACAGGAACATCATAGGGAAAGGCCACACAGCCACCCAACATTGCCAAGGCCCCCACAGGCATAGTGGGACTCAGAGGAGGAACCCCTTGAGCCTGTTCCTGTAGGCAGATAGAGGCATGCCCAGTATGCCCAAGCCTTGGCAAAGAAGTAACTCATAGCACATACACTGACACTGTAGGGACCCAGGGACTGACACCTCTCTCTGACTCACACACACAGTAAAATGGATGCCACACACATCACACTACCTGTATCTTACCATGTATGGGTTATGTACTGCATGCTTCCAACAGACTCAGCTCTCAAACACTGTCCTCACAACTGCCACAGGCGAAAGGTAAGTCAGTCTTCTTAACAATAAATGAATGGAGTAATACATTGTGGTAGCATTACTATGGTATCTCTGCATGCATGCAAGGGAATGGGGTGGCCTACCAGCTGACAACAGACAACTGACAGCTATGTGGGACAACAGGAAATGTCCACCCAATACTGGCTTTCCCAGAGAATGCAATAGTCCCCTAGGTGACAAATCCCACTGCAGTATATGTGGGGGGCTAACAAACTGGGGGGGGGTCAAAGGTCACATGCATAGATGTCAATGTGGGGGTCACAAACTCACCCCTCAGCCCCACCCAGCAAGTCAGCCATAGAAAACCATTAAGAAATGTCTGGCAAAAGCCCACAAATGGGGACAATGATGAAATATGCCCATACAGACTTACACAGTGATATCACAGCAGGTCTTGCAGTTGCAGTATGGCTCTGAAGGGTAAGAAGTCTGAAACCCAAATGATCTTTAGTGATATGCCTGTAGTCTCCAAGACAGGCACAATACTATGCTAAATAGAATAAAAATGTAAAGGGATATCAGCACAGTGTGTGCAAATGTGGACATTTGACAGGTGTGCCCCCCTCCACACACACACACACACACACACACACACACACACACACACACACACACACACACACACACATGTTCCCACAGAAATGCAGTAACAGTAATGTTTGTAGGGTATTAGCAGCAGAGCACACATTCCCAGGGCTGTCCCAATCAACCTGATAACTTGTTGCATGTCCACAATATGCAGGGGTCAATGAGCCATGTATATGTGTGGTCAATATTGTCAGTATGTGGCCTGCACTTACTCGTGGCTGTCGTGTCTTAGTGGCCTAGGTACAGTACTGTGGTTGACAGGGTCCATGTTCCAAGAACTGCAATGCCAACTATTCTGCATGTCAAATACAGCTATAGTAGGAGTTGTACACACTGTCCATACATGATATATGTTACTGCAGGAAAACAGGACAGGTCAGGGACAGGGGGCCACACATCTGGACAGGACACAGCTCAGAGTAACCTACAGAGTGCCTAGAATACCCCTCAACTGTACAGACTTTTTGAGAATGTCCAGAGGTTTGCATCATATGTATGGTCACTTTATCATGAAATTGTAGTTTTCTGACAAATCATTGGCAAATCACAAAAGACTAAAGTCAGAAAATAATGATAGGTTGTAGTTTCAGACTTTATACCCTTTAGGAAAATGCATGTTAATGCAAAACCTGTTATTGTATCACCTTTCTAGGTTTGTTAGGCCAATAGTTAAAAATGGTCCCTATATGTAGGCCTTTGTCCCCAAATTACTTATGGCTTTGTCCAGATGTCTGGCTCTAAAAATTCTGGAGGTATGGTGCCTAGTAGAACAGCAGGTACCTAAAGGTCAGTGTACTGCCAGGTTATAAAGGCTGCCAACTTACTGTGTCAGCACTAACAACATGTCACTGGCCAGCATCCATACCCCTGGAATGACAGGTTGTCACAGAAGGAACACAAGTGTGCCTTGTATATATGTTCTGTTTGTTCTAACATTGCATTTGCTTGCCATCTATTTGCAAAACAAGAAAGGGTCATGTCAAAACATCACTGGCAGACAGTGGGGAAGCATATGTCATATCTATAAGAGAAAGCAAGCAAATAACAAACTGGTCTCCCAATTGTCTATGTTTGGCAGAACAGTATTAACACCATGTCCCCATGTGTGGGCTTTTGTCTGACTGTCATATATGGGCTTGTCCAGATGTCAGTCTGTGACTGACAGCGAGGCCAACATGTAGCCTCATAATAACATATATTAACACAAACTGTCTGAGGACCACAGTAAATGTAGTGGTGCAATGATGGACAACCTTCTAAATAAGTACACTCAGATGTGTGAAGTCCACAACCTTGTGCGTGATGTTACAGCATTTACTCCACTCACATCAGAATTACAAATACATAAGAGCAGCCACTGTGGGCAAGAGCTGTGACTGGTCTACAGAAGGACAAAGGTACACACATAAGGGGATGGGGAACCACTGGCCAGACAAATGGAGAATGTGCACACCGGAACAAATTGTATAATAACATAGGTGCCATGCAGTGTATGGAGTCAGTAAACATCACCTACAAATACAAAACACACACCCATGTAAATGGAGGTCCGCAACAAAACAAAAACCCAAACAAAGGACACCTCAGAGGCAAAAACACATGAGAACTCCACAAACCTACACACCACAGAACATGTAGACTCCACACATCAGGGTCTTGCAAACACTAAGGCCTTATTCCAAACCCCAAACACCTACCCTACACAGATAGGCTAACAGCACTGTCCCTCTACTCCATTCCATACAGACTCTGCTGAGGTGACCCCTGTCTGGCATACAAAGCAATCCAGACCCTGTCTTGATGGGACTGTTGTACATCTGGAAGTCAAGGCCCACTCGATCAACCTGTAGGCGCAGCATCAACCTGGTCTGTGATATCAATATGGCTTGTTTGTGTGAAATATACATGTCCCACACTCTCCCCCATCTGTGAAATACACTCCCTGTCCACATTACGCCAAGCACCTCAATACCCCTAGTGATGTGCTCCCTGTATAAGTGCATGGAAAACACAAAATGCAGTCCTGTGATTCCACCTGTGTCCCTGCTGGACAGGGGCTCTGTGTGCTGGCATGTCTTAACATGGGCTACACTGTCATCTGTATGAGTAATAAGGGTTTCAGGGCCAATATTCTACTAACGTCATATCAGACTATCAACCTATACACAACTGTCTGTCAGTGGTTCACCACATTATTCTGTACTGCTCTGTCACTGACATACCTGGAAGCCACAGTGCTATGTGGAATATACTACACATATAATGGACATTTTTGCACAGTAGAATGCACTCTGTACCCACACCTATACCTCTCAACCTCTGACAGCAAGACATCTGGACAAGGTCATAAGTAAAAGTGGGACAAAGGCCAAGCTTATGTAGACTGGATGAAACTTCTAGACAAACATCTGGACAATCTGGCAAAAACTGTACAGTTGAGAGTTATGGTCACACCGGGATATGACTTTTCACACAAACAGGAGATCCCCAGACAGTATATCATCAAGTTGCTGGACTATTTACATAGCTTCATCAGTCAATCGGCTATAGCCACATCTTGTATTTCTCTGGTAAAGAACTGTGATGATCTGAGGATGTCTGTCACTAGGTAATGACACAATACATTCCAGTATCAGCCATCAGATATGTCAGAAAATGTCTGCTAAAACAAGCCCTGTATCTTTAGCAACTTCCTGTTTACTTTTGAGAGGTATAGCTGTAGCACACAAAACCCAGGAATGGAGTACAACTATCTCTGGAATGGAGTTCCACTCTTACTATAGAAGGTTATACTGGGCATGCTCCTACACTTAGAGAATAACAGCCAGTGTCAGAACCCCCATGTTGGAACCCACATCGGACTAAATAACTGTATTGCACATATATGTCTTTGCATACAGACAGCTATGTACACCTTAACTGTCTCTACACACACCCATCAGATAGGATTACCCTCAGTTAGCTGTAGGTGGCCCATATGTGATATATCTACATCTGTTGTGTGTGATACACAGACATATATATGGGCAACATATAGCAATATGTCAAGCATACACACACACAGATGTGGGAAAGAGAGAGACAGACAGTGATAGAGAGAAAAATACAGGGAGACATACACAGAGAGTGAGTCATACACAGGGATACCTTGAATGGCATAGAGTGATGTCCTGCTGTGGACAGTGTCATCCCGGTTGTAACCAGTTGCACGTGCCAGCATGAAGATGAGCTACATTGTGTAATAATACTGAAGTGGGGGTTGTAATATCACATCACCTGTGTGTATGTTTGTGTGTGTGTGTGTGTGTGTGTGTGTGTGTGTGTGTGTGTGTGTGTGTGTGTGTGTGCGTGCGTGTGTGTGTCTGTAGGTTTAATTATGAAGAAGCCATTTCCACTCAGTGTACTTCCCACTGCCCTACTTCAGGAGATCTGCTGATGTCATTCACCTTAAAAGTACCATTGGAGACCTGTCAGCCCTATAACCTCTGTAGCACATATGATAACTGTGTAACACTATAGTATAAATAGCTAAATAGGTAGGGGTTCTAATCCCAATCCTGGCAAATGTCAGTTTGATTGTGTGTGTGTGTGTGTGTGTGTGTGTGTGTGTGTGTGTGTGTGTGTGTGTGTGTGTGTGTGTGTGTTTGTAGGTAAAATGTTTTAGGCCATTCCCAACTACTACACTTCCCAGTGCCCTACTTTAGCAGTCCTGCTGATGTCATTCCCCTCAGAAGTACCTTTGGACAACTCTCAGACTTATAAGCTCCTTGGTGTGTGCAATAACTATGTAATAGTATAGTACAAATAACTAGATAGGCAGAGGTTCTATTCTCAATTCTGGCAAACGTGTGAAGTGTTTGTAAATGTGTATGTTTGTAGGATGAAGTATTTTGAGGACTTTCTCACCCGCAACACTTCTCAGTGCCCTACTTTAACAGTCCTGCTGATGTCATTCACCTTAGAAGTACCTTTAGACACTTGTCAGCCCTATAAGCTCTGTAGCATGTGCAATAACTGTGTAACACTATAGTACAAATAACTAGATAGGTAGTGTTTTAATCCCAGTCCTGGTAAGTGTGTATGTGTGTTGTTTGTAGATGAAACAGTTTTAGACCATTCCCAACCACTACACTTCCTAAAGCCCTACTTTAGCAGTCCTGCTCATGTCATTGCCCTTAGAAGTACCTTTGGACAAACTTCAGCCCTATATGCTCCGTGGCACATGTAACATGTAGTAACAGTAAAGTACAAATAACTAGATAAACAGGGGTTCTACTCTCAGCTTTGGCTAGTGTGTGTGTCCATGTGTGTGTGTGTGTGTGTGTGTGTGTGTGTGTGTGTGTGTGTGTGTGTGTGTGTGTGTGTATAAGTGTGTGTGAAGGTATTTGTACATCTGTATGTTTGTATGGTAATGTATTTTGATGCCCTTCCCACCTAGTACATTTCACTTTGCCATAATTTACAAGGGCTTTTGATGTAATTCACCTTAGATGTACCTTTGGACACTGTTAAATCCTATAAGCTGCGTGGCATGTGTGATAACTGTGTAACATTGTAGCATAGATAACTAGATAGGTATGGGTTCTAAACTCAACACTGGCAACTGTGATACTGTGTGTATGGGTAGGAATCATATCCTCCCTGTGTGTGTGTGTGTGTGTGTGTGTGTGTGTGTGTGTGTGTGTGTGTGTGTGTGTGTGTGTGTGTGTGTATGTTTGGGTGAGAATCATATCCTCTGGGGGTGTGGGTGGAGACATGTACCACCCAATACACTTCCCATTGTCCTACTTTACAAGGCCTACTGATGTCATTCACCTTAGAAGTACCTGTACACTTGTCAGCCCTCTGAGCTCTGTGGCATGTGCAATAACTGCATAATACTATAGCACAAATACTTAGATAGGGAGGGGCTCTAATCTCATTACAGACAACCGTAGTAGTGTGTGTGAAGCATATCCCCTGTGCCTGTTGTATGTGTAGCCTATACCATTTTAAGGCCTGTTGACCCCCTACCCATGATATTACTTTAAAAAGCCTGTTGATGGCATCTGCCCCACATGCACCATGTAACACTATACAGCCCATACCAGTCATCTGTACAGATGTACATGGAATATCCAGATGTTTGCAACCTGTACGTGGTCTGTGTCCTCTAACAATGAGCATTCCTGTGATATCATTGCCAAATATGTCACAGTTACCATAGTGACACACATGACAGCATCAGACATTGTACCCAACTGACACAACATGCTGATACAAAGTCTGTCATTCTATCTCTTGTCCAGGTTTATAGGAGCAGTAGATGAAACCAATCACTATTTCTGGTGGGTTATTCCACCATCCATGAAGGCATTCACAAGATGACTTGTTGTAAGAGATTGTGTGTTATGTCCCAGACATATAATCTATGTGGAGCATGTCATGTGTATGTCGCACTATAGTACATACAAGTGGATATGTAGGGTTGCTAATGTGTTTATTGGCAACTGTGTATGTGTTTCTGTATACACATCCCTTGTGGCTGCCTTTATTATGTGTATGTGATGGCTATACCATTTTGTGTGCCTCTTCCACCCTGTGAACTCCCCCATTGCCAACCTAGTTTCAGCCCATACAGATGTCATCCACCTTATAAGCACAGTTACACAGTTTCTAACACAAAGCCACTGCAGTGCATGTAATGGTTGTATCACTGTGTATTATATCTAAACAGATCAGTAAGTCATCTACTCTGAGAAGTGTCAAATCCATGTGCATGTGTGTATCAATGCATGTCCCCATGCAGCAGTGCATGTGTGTGTGTGTGTGTGTGTGTGTGTGTGTGTGTGTGTGTGTGTGTGTGTGTGTGTGTGTGTGTGTGTGTGTGTGTGTGTGTGTGTGTGTCAGATGGGTCTACCATGTTAAGGGCCTCTGAACCCACCATTGGCAATCCTAACAGCCCCTGCAATTGTCACCTACTTGAATAGTAGTGTCTGCCACTGCAACACTACATTACCTCTGTGCTATTTGTGTTATATGTCTAGCACTATCATTCATAAGATTGTGCAGGTAGGGGCTGTGCTCTGCCATTCAAAAGCTGCCTCATGTACATGACTATGACTCTGTGTGCACTACCAGCATGAGAGGCCAGACATGCATATCAGTTAGCAGGCACACATGCTGGTGATTGTCAAGTTAGACTAACACAGGCTGTCCTGTGTCAAGAATACATACCCCAAACCTGTCATACACAGTACCAGGCATACCGTCATCAACTGCATGAAGGTTGAGTGGATGGGACAGAAATGACAGGGGCATCAGGTGAATCTGTTGCAGTTAACGTAATGGATAAGCTTGTGAGGGACATAGTGCCAGTACTCAAGCAACTTCATCTGTATGTGTGAGCCTGCAGTACTACAGAACACCCAGGTGACATGAATGAAGGCTAGCTGGCTGTGTCAAGCGGTATGCAAGGTCACACTGTCTGCCACAATTGTCCTTCACATACTGCTGCATGTAAACACACCTGGTAAACGTACATATATAGCTGTACCATGGGTATGAAAAGGTCACTGTGATTTCACTCCGCCATACTGATCATTGCTACTGTCAGCAGTTCGACAGCCTGCAGACACACAGACACCTGGAACACAAACAGAATACAGTACATGACACTACAGTCAGTCAGCAGTACTAACAGAAATAATGCATTGTGGCTAAAAAGGTACATATACCTCGATGTGTACCCATAACTATTGCCAGCAGACAGCACCTTGCACAGCATTACATTACTACACTGTACTATATTCACCCTGCGCATCAGACTCATATGAGCATGTACCTGCATTGATGGTATGGATAACAGGGATATGGCACAAGTATCATCACATGCACAGGGTGTGGTGTGGGATTGCCAGAGGCCTACACTGGGCCATATGGTTGACATTGTGTGTGTGTGTGTGTGTGTGTGTGTGTGTGTGTGTGTGTGTGTGTGTGTGTGTGTGTGTGTGTGTGTCTGGAGGGGTGGTGTTCAACTGGGCCATGCAGAGGAGTTGTGCATGTTTGGTCATGACCAGCCTGTGATAGAGATGTGTGAGTGTTTGTATGCACACAATCAAGCCATGTGGATGCCCGACACAGGGCTATGTTGGACAGCCATGAACCGTACATGTCAGGATGTATGGTTCACTGTGTCCCACCTGGGACACAGGAATTGGTTCTGCCAGGAGTCTCACTGGAACCACCAGGCCCAAGGACAGATGCAATACTACTCCACGATAGTGACTGCTGTCTGCTGGATCTACATCCCTGATAGGACTGGCAAGGACCACGTGCCTATGGCCTGCTCTTGTGTGGTGTGGACAGCACCCTCCCTTCAATAGTGCTGGTGGTATTGCCACTATGGGACTGTGAATGTGCATGGCCACGTGGGCTCACAGCTGATCTTGTTGCTGACCTACATCCACCTGGCCAATGCCCTACTCACACCACATGCTCAAGCACACACATTGCACGGTTGAGCAGTGACAATGTCTCATCCCACTTTCTATCCACGACATTGGCAAAATGACGTACGGCATCACAAATGCCATGGAGGTCGTCATACATGGCAGGAAGTGCTTCATTGATAACTCTGAGCATCTGTTTGGTGTTGCCGTCAGTATGTGCCTGTGCCTCCATGACTGTAACATGCCTCTGGTGACACCTGCTGTGAAACTTGTGACAGGTCTCAATGTGCAGCCGTCCTCCATCGAGCACCCCTGTCCATCTGCCTGCATGTGAACTTGCCTGCTCTCTGGCTATGGCTAGGGTCTACACTCACAGTTGCCATAGTCACCACACTAGCCTGTTCCAAGCCACCACCCTCCAAATGTCCATTATCTGTGGCTGCTCGGGGCTGGGTATGTGTGGGCATATTAACTTATGTGTGAGGACATTGTGGTTGAAAGTTGGATACCAGCCAATGGCACAGATTCAGCCCCCGACAAACCCACATATACCTCACTATGACCAACATCATCATGGGAGTCTGCTAAGACACTGACATCAGCTTGTGAGGGGGAGAGATACCAACCCCCATGTTCACATGTGAGGGGAAGACGTATGCAAATTCATACTCTGCACTATTATGTTTGCTGATACACATACACACACACACACACACACACACACACACACACACACACACACACACACACACACACACACACACACAGACTCCTGGTAAAGTCTGGCACAGCTTTGCCACCTATGGGCTCTTCAGGCCAGACCTTACAGGAATTCTGACTGCCACAATCCATCTCTTTAACAGCTGCTTTAAGACCCTCAACAATGGGAGACAAATCCTACTGTGTGATGGGCCTATTAGCAGAATGGTAAGTGTGACCAAGGCTATTGGAGTGAGCTATACAGTGTCACCAAGTGCAAATGCAAGCACCGTAACAGCTGACTTACTGCTATACTGACCAGACACAATGACAAGGTTTAACAATGTGATAATAACTAATGAAGGAACAAGAGAATACTCTATCAATGCAGTACCTACACAGTTTAGACTCACTGAGATTCATTTCAGACAACATTGCAAGACAGTCTGCAATACCTAAAGGAAACATGTAAAGTACTAGGTGCATAGGATCATAAAATGATACCAGATTATTGGCACAGATACCATCATAAGCCTAGCCCAGACATTCAACAATGTCCCTTCAAAGCCAGTACCTATTTCCCCTGTCCATCTGGGACACAAGAGGGATCCCAGCAATGTCTTTTCCATTTCCTATGCAGACATCCAGCTTCTTCTTCAAGAGGCTATACAGGTACTCTGCTAGACATGGGGAGGGAGTGTATTTTACAGACAGTGTATTGTGTGGGACACTACACTATCCCACCAACAAGTGCTATACATGTCAAAGACCAGGAGAGGGCATTGTGTGTGTGTGTGTGTGTTGCATGAGTGGGGTTTGTCTTATGGATGTGCAGAAATACCATCAAGGCTGGATTGGAAATAAACGTGTATGCCAGACACAGGTTGCCTATGATCAGTCTGTATGAGACTGAGTATGGGGACAGGGCTTTCAGCCTATCTGTATGGGATAGGCATTGCAGACCCTGGATTTACCTGGTCAGGAACCTCTGTTGTCTCTGCAACTGCTGCATTTGATATATGTCAAAGGACCCATTGTACTCGGTAATGCATCTGATAAGGGTGGAGTACAGGGATGTTGTGGCCTCCTGGTTCCTGGATGACATACCCATATTTGTGAGGTGGGCCATGTAGACAGCCTTCCATACAATGGTGCCCACATGGAGGGAAACTGTCAGGTTGCTACCAACCTTGGTGCACAAGTCCTCTTACATTTGATTAATGCTTAGTACATTGTTATTACTGTCATAATTAGTATGGATGACATCTATGACAAAATGAAGCATCTCCTGGCATTCAGTTTGAGGCAATGCTTCTGGCACCAGTCATTAATTTGGGTAAGGGCTTGTTGGAGGATGCTTACATCAGTAGGGGAATGTAAGACAGTGGCCAGCTTGCAATCATCTGTAAACCTGGTCAGCCACAGACCACTGGTTTTGTCTTGTACCTCAGAAACATATATCTCCAACAATAGAGGCCCCCAGGCCAATCCTTGAGGTACACCATTCTGTAAGAGTCTACAACTAGAGATGGCTTCCTCTACACTGAACGAGTGGGTACTATCATCAAGCCAGTTAGCTACTCATCTGGTAACATACAGGTTGATGCCTAGCTGTGGAGACTTATGTATCATGGCCGCCTGGGAATTATTGTGAGAGTTTTGGGCTAGGTGAAGGTAGGCAGTGTGCACCATCTCCCCTTGTCCTTGTGTTTGTTGACCGCTTCAAAGAAGTCGACCAGGTTTAACAGCCTGGTATCCCTTTGACAATACTACACTGTGTGGGCTCAAGCATTTTGAGGTTGCAGATGTCCCTGTTTATAAGGTCCTTGATTTTGCCTTTCATGCTCTTGCAGATCAGACTAGTTAGGCTGATGTGCATATTATTGGCTGTGTTAGTGGATTGATCCACCTTTGTGTATAGGGATCACAGTGGCTGTCCTCTGTGCAGATGGGAAAACACTGATGCTCAGGCTTTGGTTGATTACAGTGTGTAACGGAGCTGAAAGCTCATGCCTGATTTCATGCAGGATGCATCCAGGGATGGTATCAGGCCTATGTAGACTTCTGTGTGTTGCCTTTGAGATGGCATTATGGACCTGCTTCCTGATGATGGTAGGGGGGGCAGCTGCTGTGCATGTCCATGTGTACAGATGGGGGGACAGAGGGGTGATGTTTACACTTAACCTGTCTGGAGCAGGTTGGCTATATCTATACCATATGTGTATGTGGTGTTATTGACCACCACTACAGAGCAGATTTGGGTATTGCCTCTGGGATTGCAGACATATGTGTGGAAGGCCTAGTGATTGGCCTTGGTGGGTGTATCCAATTTGCACTCAAACTTAGCCTTAGGGTAATTCAACTGTGACCTTATTTGCATGATCAGACCAAGGTGACATTGCTTCCAATTAGGCACCTGCTCTTTCTTTGTCCTGTCCAGCAATTATTTCCACCTATTGTGGAATTTGTGTAATGCTGCTGTCCACCATAGAAGTTTACCCTACCTTGAAGGAGATGATTTTGTCCTTTCAGGTATTGCTGATTCCATACAGCTATGGAGGTGCTCACATAGTATTGTGGTGTAGGCTTGGACACTGCTGCTAGTTCCAGCTGATGGGATGGTGACTGTAAAGCTACTTATACCTGCTCTGCAGAGATTTATATTCAGTTTTGGAAAGTGTTTTTTGTTTGACTGTGACAAGGGTGGAGGCAGGGAAGATGCACTTGGGATGTCTCCCGTGTGTCATACTGTTTGGCCAGCCTGGAGGTGTGTATGTGTATGACAATGTTTAACACTCCACCTCCTGTGGCTTTGCAGCCCTCCATTTGGGGTCTAAAAATATGGTGGGATGAGTAACCTGACAAGGTTAGTGTGCCCTCCACAGATGCAAACTAGGTGTCAGTGACTGCACAAATGTCAGCAACCTTCAGGACAAGGTATGTTTACAATGACATTAGTTTCATGCTAAGACTCCTAGCTCCTGTTGGCTCAAGACATCTGGACAAAGGCACATATCAATGGTGGGCAAAGGCCGGAAAATAGTGACACTTTATAAATCTAGCTGTAACACACTTAGTTGCTATCAAAGAGGGTTTTGCATTCACAGGTATACTCCACAGGATATGGCATCTGTCATTCAAATGTATGCTATTATGTTATGACTTCAGTCTTTACTGGGTTGCCAGTTATTTGCCAGACAATATACAACTGTATGAGGCATTGACTACAAATATGAGGAAAACATGTGGTCAGTCTGCAAAACTCTGGACAGTTGAAAGGTGTGAGCTCAGTATATAACATACGGTTCAACACACACTTCTGTGCCAGTTGATTATTATACATATACCCTATATAGGTGTCTTACATGTGTAAGACAAGCATCTGTATCATAGTAGCATTTACAAGTGACATATGAATATTTACAACATCCCAGGTAGCTGGCCTAGCAGTGTCACAATCAGTACTGGACAACAGACACTCCACTAGTAGTCATATATCAGCTGACCTTTTCTGGGGTGACTCAGGGGCCAGAGCTGTGATCTATGTCACTGCAGACAGGGCCAGCAGGAATGGCCATAGGTGCTGGACAGCAAAATGTGAGTCCAGCAAGTCTTGTTGACACCTATTCTTTAACTTTCTATTTCACATTATTGCACCCCCATTCTGCATTCCATTACATGCTTAATTGATTGATATATGTGTTGTAATGCTGAAGAGTTTCCTCAGAATAATGCAAATGCTTAAGTTTGTGTAGTCACAGTCTGTCTTTGTATAGATGGGTTCAGACCTAATTTGCACAGGCAGCAGCTTGCCTTTTGTAGGTAATACTCATGAGCAGGTAATGGCTTGTGCAGCAATTGGTGTCTCCCACTTGCTACTTGCATCCAGAGCAGCTGTGTTGTCTTTTCATTAGCCAATGCCATAGCAACACAGTGCTCTAATTAAGTCCTTCATGTGGGCCTTGCCCCTTTGCCTTGCCTGTGAGAAGGACATTATGGAGGTGTGGGGGCTACAGCTTTACAGAAGGTAGGTGGAAATACCTCTTAGAACAAGAGATGTGGAGACAGCCCAACAAATGAGGGACAAAGCTCCAGAATCAGGTACAGATTGTAAGTAAGTATTGCTGTTATACACAAAGAATATTGCTAGATTAACAGGGTTTGTCTGGAAATGCAGTTTCAGTGTGACTTGACGTCTGACAGTTGTATGTCTATGACATATCTCTCAACAGTCCAGATGTCTGCAAAATGCCCAGAGGTTTTCCTCTTATATTTGGTCTGTTCCTCAGGCAATTTAAGTTTTTGAGAAATCAGTAGGATAATGTGAGGATTGAAGTCAGTAAATGTTGACACCCATTTGTGTTTCAGACATC
>NC_056751.1:678930947-678935947 GCF_019279795.1 Protopterus annectens | reverse complement strand
GAGACAAGATCGGCCCTTCATAAACCCAAACTGGGTGGGGTCCAGTGTTTTAATGTTGCTAATGTCCTTGTTTATAAATTCCATGATAATACATTCCATGGCCTTGCAGATCTGGCTCGCCAGACTGATGGGGTGGTAGTTCCCGGGATCCAAGGAGGTTCCCCCCTTGTGTAGTGGGATAACTGTAGCTGTGCGCCACTCAGTGGGCACAAAGCCTGAGGTGAGGGTATGATTAAACATGACACTTAGTTGAGGTGCCAGTTCATTTTGTAGTTCATGTAGTACACAGCCCGGGATGTCATCTGGTCCCATGGATGCTGTATTTTTAGCTTTGGAGAGTGCATTTTTTACCTGTGTGGCCGTTATTACTGGAATTTGGCAATCTTCCAGTATTGAGATGGGCCATCTAGGGGATGAGACGGGTGTGAATTTGGCACTGAATCGATCTGCCAGGATAATGGCAATATTAATGCCATTCTGTTGTAGCTCAGAGCAGATCTGAGCATTGCCATTTAGATTCTTGACATAGTTATAGAATGCCTTGGGGTTGTCTTTGGAATTTTTGGCAATTTTATTTTCGTAACTAGCTTTGGAGGATTTTATGAGGGATCTCAGCTTCTACTGAGGCTGGTAAAGGAGTTTTTTGCATCCTGGGATTTTCCTCTTTTCTGCAACAGTTTTTTCCTTTTGTTGTAAAGTTTGTTTATGGCTAGGGGCCACCAGATTGGCTTCTTTTTTTTGGAGGAGAGCATCTTGCTTCTATTTGGGATAGCACGATTCATGCATGAGTGGATGTGCTCGTACAGTGTCTTAGTGCAGGACTCAGCAGTTGAACTTTCAGTTCCCGTCTGCATGGGTGTCATGAAGTTTGTAACTTCTGACTTGAGTATAATGAAGTTAGCCTTGGAGAAGTTTTTTATGGAGATTTCCTTACTGGGGGGTGGGGGTGGGATGTGGACGTTAAGGGTGATTAGCTTATGGTCTGACCTGACCAACAAGGAGGTGACCATAGGTGTTGAGCATCGATTTCCCATGTTGGTAATGGCCAGGTCTAGGATATTGGTGCCCCTGGTGGGACTATGGATTAGTTGATCCAGGGCATTGGAATTTATGAAAAAACCAAGAACCAAACCACGAAACCAACCAGAGGAAATGGAAGAAAATTGTAGTCTAACAGCAGTTTATTCAAGTTGAATGTCACAAACACAAACAGAACACGAGTTAACCTAGGCTTCGTCCGTAGCACTTCATCAGAACAAGAGTAAAAGTAACAGCTGGAGTTTAAATATCCTTCTCATTCACTTAATGCTTCATTTAATCAATCAGTGGATAGACCATTTAAAGAAATATTACTGTAAATTTAAAATGAATAGTTTCTGTTATAAATAACAAACCATTGTAAATATATTAAATATAGGAATAAAAACTCTTGTGATGTAAATTACCACAACATTATATATTAAATACATAAAAACCATAAATATATAAATGTATAAATATTTAAATGAATGTGTATATGTATATAAATATAAATATATATATATATATATATATATATATATATATATATATATATATATATATACATATATATATTCACACACAAACCATAAAAATACATGTTAAGCATCACTTTAAAAACCTTTATAAAATTCATTAATTTCTTCCTAAAATGCGTTTCAACTTTAATAAAAGAGCATTGCTTATGTAGTCATTTATATCAGGATAGTTTTTGGCATCCAATCTTAATTGCCACTTTAATTCGCATATGTCCAAGTGGACATCTAGTGTCCTACCTTGAACATCATTCTTAATCTGTTGAATCACACAAATTTTAAAACTGTGTTCATTATGGCAGTAATATGCCTAGCTAAGGCATTAGTAGACTTGAAATGCCTAATATCAAGTATATGCTCTCTGATTCTCTCTCTAAAATACCTAGATGTTTTTCCCACATAAAATACTGGGCACTTCTGACACTTAGCCATATATACTACATTTTGAGCGTAGCAATCAAAGTGTCCTGTAATGGGTATAGAATAATTATTGATCTTAATGTAAGTGTCTGTATGTAATATGTATTGACAAATAAAACACCCCCCACATTTAAAATTCCCTAACTTTCTACCGCTTACAATTGACTTAGAAGGTGGTCCTTTTTCCAAGATTTGTTTCAAAGATTGATCTTTTCTAAACACAAATTTTGGGAAACCCCCCACTTTCAATCATACATCTCTATCCAATTTTAGGATGCCCCAATTTTTCTTGAGCATCCATAAAAGCCAATCCACATCATCGTTAAAGGTGGTGATTTGATAATACCTTACTGCTACCAGTGTCACAAGTTTGAATATCAGTATTCTCATCCATGAAATTCTTATCTTTATCCTTCATTAATATAGATTTATAAACTCCAGTCTCCCTGTTATGTTTGGTTTTGTGCATGACATTCATGCACAAGTCCTCTGTGTAGCTTCTACTTCTAAACATACTGACCATGTAATTAATTTCATCCAAAAATTCCTGATGGTCACTAACCATATGGGCTGCCCTCACCATTTGCCCTTTCACAATTGCTCTTTTTTGATGTTGAGGATGCCAACTATCATATTGGAGATAGGAGTTGGAAAAAGTGTTTTTTCTACGAATATTAGATCTCAAACATTTGTTAATTCTATCCACAGTCAATCTAACATCTAGATATGTTATTGTATCAGAACTAAATTCATATGTAAATTTAAGAAAGTCTACCGTGTTGTTAATATACCTTATAAAGGCCTCCAATTCATCTCTTCCACCTACCCAAGCAATAAATATGTAATCCAAATACCGGGTATATAATTTTATACAATGACTGTAAGCACTAGTAAAAACATATCTCTGCTCCCAATAGGGCATAATATAGTTAGCATAAATGGGGGCACAAGTGGCCCCCATAGCTACTCCCATTACTTGTTTAAAAAAATGTCCCTCAAAGAACAAGAAATTGTTTTTCAGTACTGCTTCCATTAGTGTGATGTAAACATTAATTTGATCCTGATCATATCTTCCTGTTTCAATCAATTGGTACTCCAACCATGTTAATCCTATGTCATGAGGGATAACAGTAAATAAATTGCAGACGTCGATGGTAAGAAGAATAGTATTGCTGTTAATGTTTAAAGATTTTGCCCTATCCAAAAAATTCCATGAATCCTTTGTAATGTAAGAAAACGTAATTAAACCCTGTTTCATATAAAAATCCAAGTATTGACTGATAAAACATGTTTTACTTCTTTTACCATCGACAATGGGCCTAAACTTGACATTGTTTAGCCCCTTATGTAATTTAGGTATCTCAAAAATACTACTAACCATGGGGTTCGGATTTCAAATAAATTCATATTCTGTTTCAATTAACTGACCTTGAAATAATGTCATCTAACATGAGGTCCAATTTTTGATGTGCAATGTTAATTTCATTAATACTACTTTCTATATAACTCTCTTCCATCAACATAGCCATCATCATGTCAATATAATCATTTTTATCTACAATCACCACCCCGTTATCTTTATCAGGTTTCATTACATGTATATGTTCAGAATTAACCAACTCATTTAACAATTGGTATTCATCATGAGACATGTTCGTGTAATCACATTTTTTAGGTTCTTTAAAGTATTCTCTTATGTCTCATTCACATGTTTTCTCGAATATTGCTATCATGTTATTAATTGAGGGGTTGAATTTTCTAGGCTTTAATAATTTCCTTTGTTCATATTGCACCTCTGAATTTGTAAAAAAACATCCTCAAATTCACCTTTTGAACAAATAACTTTAAATCAATTAATGTATCTGTTAAGTTACCTTTCCTGCAAGGCACAAAAATAAACCCCTTGGATAGTAGGTTAGCATGTTTAGCGTTAAATATATGACTAGAATAATTATATAATTTGAAGTCCTGTGCATTATTCTCTATTTTAGTAGGTTCATTTAAAATATTATCCTGTAAAACGTCACACATTTCACTACAATTTGAATCAAATACCATACTCAAATGATTACTTGTCATTATATTTTCTAATGTTTTGTCACAATCTCGACTGTGCAAAGCTCGTAATTGACAATTAAATTCATTGTATTTACATTGCCGCTCATTCCAGGAGTTATTATTTCATCACAATTATCATAAAACTCCACTGTATTAACGTCAATTAATGTAACCCTTTCATTCATAGTGTATATACTTAAATCCATTGTGTATGACAGAAAACCCGTGCATTTTTCAACATTTTTATTTGAATCCTCAAGAATTTATGAATTCCAAGAACCGTTGGGCAGAGGTGTTGGTGCACGAGTAGTTTTCCCAGTTAATGGCAGGGTAGTTGAAATCACCCAGCATTAGGGTGTTTGATTGTATATTAATATATTCCAGTATGTTTAGAAAGGTGTAGTGAGAATCTTGGGGCATGGTGGGGGATCTGTAGCAAGCTACAATTTGGATTGCAGTCTTACCTAGTGTTAGTTGCACCTAGAGAATTTCAGACGCATTGTGTTGAGCAACTAACCTGGTGGTGCGAATATCCTTGGTGAATATGGACACTCCTCCACCTTTAGTGTTTCGATCCTGGTTTGGTGGCCGAAAAGTGTGGTAAGAGTTGTAGCCTGGTATTGCAAGGGTGCTCTCTGGAGCCTTGAACCAGGTCTCAGTTACTGCACAGATATCGATGTTCTCCATTTTTAGGAGTGCCTCGAGAGAGTGCAATTTCAGGTTTAGACTTTTAGCATTGAGTAGCACTACCTTCAGATGTTGCATGCTTGTACCTGTTATGGTGGTGGTTTTGTCCTTTGAACTTTGCCTAAAAAAGGCACTATAGGGGTGGCAAGAGCCTTAGCCAGTAACCTGAATCCCAGGGCCGACAGGTGCAGACCATCTCTGGCAAAGCATCGTGGTCTGGCGATCATGGCGTCCCAGGCAGACAGATACTGGATCCCCTTTGAATTTTATTTTAAACAC
>NC_056751.1:678848447-678925947 GCF_019279795.1 Protopterus annectens | reverse complement strand
TACATTAATAGGGAGGCTTGTACATGTCAGAGTTATATATCTGACAAAGAAGGGGTATCCTGCACTGATGTTGTGTGTGTCTGCTACTGGCATACTTCCCCTGGATTCCTATCTGTGTCCAAGGTGATTGGCAGCAGTGACCGCTAGACATAACAGAGTGACACTTGAGAGATATGCATCAGGAAGAGTGTATGGTGTATGTACCCATCCTGCTGTCATTTGCAGGCATGGGGTAGGACAGTGGGACAGTTGTACATGGCATATTGGTATACCCGTCATACAGCTATTACAAATATTTCTTTGCCTGTAAGACCTGTGGAGAAAATATCTGTTACCACTATCTGAGTGGTTTTACATATATCAAGATTTCTTGAGTGTGTATATGGACACATCTCAGTACCACTCCCTGGATTCAAACCATGTCTGGGTGTGCTAAAATGGCCAAGGCTATTTCTCATCACACTGAGCTGGGGAAGCTGCTATTTCTTGTTTGACAGATTTCTGCCTATTACTCTGTGTGTTAGACAGTCTGACCTTGTAATCCTGAGATTCATGCATGACAGATTAGTGTACTTTGCATTAATCCTTTGAAATAATACAATCTGGTAAGCAAAGGTTAACACAAGGTAATGCTGCAGGGAACACACTATAATACATAACACATTACTATTCAGGGTTCAGATATTAGTTCATAGGTTCATAGGTTCATAATAGGCTATCTGCCCTAGGGCATTTATAAGCCTAGCCAGAATGTGTTTGGCTTTCGCCACCCATTTTAAATTTATTTTGCTATGCCCTTTTTCGAGGTTAGTATACTGTGCCTCTGTCTAACAGTGATACAGAAGTGATACCCGGGGTAAACCTATGATCTCCCATCCACTCATCAAGATTCCTCTTGAAGAGAGTCAATGAGGGACTCTGCCTAACCTGGACTGGGATTTTATTCCAGAATGAAGGGAGCCTCTGGGTTATGAATCTGTCCCTCCAGCATGTCCTATTTATTTCAGTGCTGAGGTTCAAGTCTCGAGCGTAGCTCGATGGGATTTGGATTTTCTGAGGTGAAGCATGTCCATTAATTCCGGGTTGGACATGGCTTTATACGTCAGGCACAGATCGCCTCTGAACAGGCGGTATGCCACTGAGTAGAGCTGGAGTTTCTTTAACCGGGCAGCATATGGCATCTGTTTGAGCCCTTTGATCCTCTTGGTGAGGTACTTTTGGGGTCTTTCCAGTTGCTGCAAGTGTCTGGTAAGGTACATCCCAAAAGGGGCATTGTACTCAATTATGGGCCTGATGAGGGATGAGTAAAGAGGCACGATGACCTCCCCTGATCTAGATGTGAATCCCTTCATGATTAGGTGGGCTATATAAAATGTTTTTCTAACCACTTTGGCCACGTGGTTATCAAATGAGAGATTGCTATCAACTTGGATCCCCAGGTCCCTAATTACTTCTTCTGTACTTAATGGATTACCACCTATGTGGTAATTTGTGGGCACTTTGTTTTTGCCAAAGGGGATGACTATACACTTTTTGGCATTTAGCTTGAGGCCATGGCTCTGGCACCAGTTGTCTGTTTCTATGAAGCCCTTTTGGAGGATGCTTGTGTCGGCTGGAGAGTCAATTATGGCGCCCAGTTTGCAGTCATCTGCGAACTTGGTCAGCCACAGTCCTTCCGTGTTGGCCTGTACCTCCGAGAAATATATACCAAACAAGAGAGGTCCCAGGACTGAGCCTTGTGGGACACCACTTGTAACTGGTTTGGAGTCTGACATGGCTCCAGCAATTCTAACCATGTGGGTTCTGTCCTTGAGCCAGTTTGCAATCCATCTAGTGACATAGGGGTTTATATTTAAACTGGTGAGCTTATCTATAATGCCCGAGTGGGGTATTGTATCGAAGGCTTTTGCGAGGTCCAGGTAGGCTGTGTAGACCACCTTCCCCTCGTCAATGGCCTTGGTGACTGTTTCAAAGAAATCAACCAGGTTTAAGAGGCAGGATCTGCCCTTAACAAAGCCGAACTGGGTAGGATCCAGTGTTTGTAGGTCCCCAATATCTTTATTTATGAGGTCCATGATGACCCTTTCCATAGCTTTGCAGACCAAGCTAGTCAGGCTTATAGGTTCATAGGTTCATAGGTTCATACTAGGCTATCTGCCCTAGGGCATTTATAAGCCTAGCCAGAATGTGTTTGGCTTTCGCCACCCATTTTAAATTTATTTTGCTATGCCCTTTTTCGAGGTTAGTATACTGTGCCTCTATCTAACAGTGACACAGAAGTGATACCCGGGGTAAACCTACGATCTCCCATCCACTCATCAAGATTCCTCTTGAAGAGAATCAATGAGGGACTCTGCCTAACCTGGACTGGGATTTTATTCCAGAGTGAAGGGAGCCTCTGGGTTATGAATCTGTTAAATCACCTTTATGGGAACGATAGTTTCCAGGATCCGTTGAGGCACCACCTTTATGGAGAGGGACCACTGTTGCTGTACGCCACTCTTTGGGCACATATCCTGTAGTAAGGCTGAGATTGAACAGTAGTTTTATGTTTGGGTTTAGCTCTTCTTGGAGTTCATGTAGGACGCAGCCCGGGACACCATCTGGTCCCATTGATGCTGTGTTTTTTGCTTTGGAGAGGGCGGCTCTTACCTTCATGTTTCATTTATATCTACTGTTTTGCATAATAGCTGGTTCTCAGAACAACATCAGTAAACTGATGCTGTCAAAGCCATATATGCTGTGAAGAACCTGTACACATTTTACTTGTACAACAACATACCAGAGTAAACACAACAGTTGGTGGTTTAGATCTTTATTGTACTTATATGACACAGTGCTTTACTACTGCATATCCTATTGATCAGTATTAATCTGTCAAACTTTTTATTTAATCGTTAGACACAGAACACACTACACCTACTGGCAATAAACAATTTACTCCTTCTTATTTATTTCACTATATACTGCAAGGTAGATCTGTACTCACCAGCCTGTCAGCGCAGCCTTGTCATTCTGTTGGCATGTGCCTTGGCATTGCTAGTCCTCTCCGCTGCAGCTGTAGGGGGAAAAAACAAACATTATGCATACCTGTCTATCACATACTCAGGCTAGGATTTGGTACAGCTATGGATGAGATACTTACTAACTACTGGAGAATTCTGTGCTCATGCATCCTGTATCCACTGGGCCATGAGCTCCCCCTTCCTCTGCTTTAGGTCAGCATAATGATGCCATACCTGCTCACCAGTTCAGTGTATTCCAGTGGCACGTGTGTGGTCATGTGTCAGATGGTTCCAGGCCTCCACTTTGTACTGAGAGCCCTGGTACTGGCCCTGCAGCAGTCTGTCATCATGGTTTTCTACAAGGAGCCCAACCATGACCCTGGACTCTTGAATGCCCCAGCGTTGCAACCAAAAGTGCGCTCCCTCTCTAAAGCCAGACATGGTTCCTGCAGAGATCAGACAACAGATTATGGCTGTATTCCCACCTGTGTAGTTTAAATAAGGCCATATTCCCACCCTTTGCTGTCATTAGACAATTTTGAAAATGATAAGATCAGCTAAGCAGTGCCCAAATAAGCTAAGCTGAATTGAACAGTGCTTAAAGGGTTAAATGCTGAACACTGCTTAACAGTGGGCAAATCAGCTTAGCTGAGCTGACTGCTGCTTAGAATTTAAATCTAAGCAATGCTTAAACTGGCTAAACATAGCTGAGCACTGCTTAGAATTGTTCAGTTTTCATTTTAAAAAATATCAGATTTGTAGATGAATTCATCATTACTGGCATATTATTAAGTGTATATGATTTACTTTACATGATGTCCCCTATGTGCTTTCATTACATTAACTTGGGGTGTGACTATACTGTATGGGACACTTGTGTATGCATGGGGGATTTCACATTTTATATGCAGTCACACTTCCATTCTGAGCCAGCTATACTACCCTGGGTAACAAGTATCAATTACTACATAATGTAACATAAAAAAAATAATTTTAACAATGCTTTCCAATGCAAAAATAAAGTGCCTGTTTTGGTACTCGAACCATGAATGCCTGCCTGCAAAGTTAGGACTCTAACCACTAGCCTATCTCATGGTTAAGGATTTTAGCAATGCATTTGTATTTAGCTCCTATGAGATGTTTAAGCATGGCTGAGCAGAGGACCATAATGTGCAAACCCACTCAGCTACTCTTCAACTTAACTTAGAATGGAAAAAAATTCTGTATAAAATAAAAGCACTTTAATTACATGTATCACTACTACTTGTAAGTCATATTTGGTAATGCACTACCTGTCATTCTATCAACTGTCTAAGTCTGTATGGGATATATCAAGATTGAAGTCACTACATAATGGCATACATTTGGAGTTTCAGACTTCTACTCCTTCCTACATCTTATGTTAATACAAACCCTGTTCCTCCATCATCTTTCTAAGTTGTAAGGACAATATTTATTATCTGTCCCTATTTGTCCCCCCATCATTTTAGGCTTTGGCCAGTATTTTGCTGTAAAAGGTTGAGACATGTTAAAGGTGCCATACGGCACTTTTGCATTGCAGGGGGTGTGTGACAGTAATGTCATACACCCCCTGCATTGCTTCAAATTTAAATAACTACTTTCAGTGTCTGCAGACACTGATAGCAGTTAGAACGTGCTGTATGGCACTTTGATAATGCAGGGGCTGTGTGACAGTATGTGTCACGCATCCCCTGCATTGCTTCCTATTTACATTTCCTGCTTTCAGTGTTCACAGACACTGAAAGCACTTAGAAAGTGCTGTATGGTACTTTCAGAGTGCAGGCGGCATGTTGGATGTGCGGGCACTACTAAAATATGCCCCCTGCGCTCAGTAGTGTTCTTGTCCTCTTAGCCTTATCAGTAGAATGCCTTCATGAATATGTAAGGTGCGCGGCTGTTAAAGCTAAGGGGAAATGGACAGCATTCACTCCGTGCAGGAATAACACTATTCCTGCAAGGAGTTTATTGAATCCTGGGGATAGTTTATAAAACAGTGTACAGAGAAACTACAGAAAAGGTTTGTTTGAAAGCAGAAAAACGTGTTTTCTATGCATGTAACACTAAATATAAAAAAAGGGGAAACAAATCATATTGTGATAAGAAAATCATGACATTTGGTTGGAGGTTTTTTTATCAACTATTTGTCAACAATGGTATAGAGAGGAATATGCCAGGTACTCCACAATGACACACTGTACAATTTTTTCAGAGTGAAGTATTTATGTTGTGCAGTATGAAAAGTCAGAGTCTCTCCGGTTTGATTCTTGGCTGGAGTGCCTTCTGTGCGAAGTTTGCATGTCCTCCCCCTGGTTGAGTGAATGTTAAAAACATGCAGGTAGGTGCGTGCATGTATGGGTGTTCCTTCTTTGATGGTTGGGTGCCGGGCTGGCAAATCAACACCGTAAAAATCCACTGCCAATCATTTAGTGGACCAGTGATCCGCTGTGGCGACCCCTAACTGGGAAAAGGCAAAAGCTTTGGTATGAAAAGTGAGAATTTCATTTTTAGAAAATTCCAACATATTTAGCCAGCACTTTTATTTTGCTAAATATTTTTTGTTTGTTTTTTTTTTAGAATACCAGATGGGCAATTTTGTTACTTTTTTTTAAGCCTGGCATTTCTTTAAGATATGGTGATATCTGATGAAGTCTTTACTATTGGGACAAAAACGCGAATGTAATGAGTGAAGGCGTTTATGTTTTATTGTCTGCTTTGTGATGTCTTATCGGCTGTTCTGTGTGGATTTAATAAACGTATCTTGATATACCTCGTTTGGGTTCAGCTTTGGTTATAGCACTCTTGTCTTGGATTTATTGGTGGTTTTGAGTGCGTTTCCACAGTATCACGTGGTTTATTTCTTTAAGATATGTTTTCCAGGAGACAAGCAACATTTAGGTTACATGTTGGGTGGAATACTTGGTCAGAAGGACGGAAGGCTGTATAATCTGGATATTGTTGAACAATTCCAAATACCGTAGCTGTTACCATCTTTCTCAGAATACTGGCCACTGCCAGTAATGCTTCTCCCTTATCTTCACAAACTATGCCTATGAATGTGAAAAGAAAATGGCTTTCTCTAAAATGAATTTCCAGATGCAGAAAATAAAGAGTTCTGCAATGTAATATATACTGTGTGGGGCCTTTAGTGATGTTAAACTTAACTGTTTTGCTTTTCCTTTTAATATGTGTCACTGACGTAAACAGAGCTATTGTATAAAGCTTACTGAGCTTTTTTTTTCCAATTTTGGCATTATGCTTATAAATGGGACTCATATTTAAATCACTTGTCATAAATGTCATACTTGTTTACGCCAGGTTAGACAGTTAACTGCAGAAAGTTTAAGATCACTGTTTGTCACACCCTTGCTGCTTCCAGGCATTGAATGTTATAATATTACGTGTGCAAGTGTTCATAACAGATTCCAGCAGGTGTGGCAACTCTAATATGAGGACACTATGGTTTGTGTATGATATCCCAAGCATATGGTCCACCCCAAGTATACCGCCCATGAGCCGTTGTTGTATGAGTGACTAACCAAAAATCACTGCCAGCAGCTAAAACTGCTCCCACATTCCTGCACGGTTCTTACTGGAAGTAACTTCTTGTTTAGACTTTAAATGGGTATGCAGTTATCGTTTTGGGCTAAGGGAGTACACAGAGTGAGTGAAGGGCTCCTCACATGTAAACACATAGAGAAACACATTTTAATGTAGTTTCATAAAAATAAAGTAATGAATAAATAAATAAATACTTTCTTTAACAACTGTATGGACGTTCATTTCATCAAGATGACAGAGCAGTCCTTGCTCTTTTTCTACCAATTGCTAAATATTGTGTGAATGACACTGAGAGACATTTCACTTTTATAAAGAGAACAGTTTCTATACCTGCGGAACACTATTTAACTAACTTTAGGGGTTGCTAATCTTGGGCTTAGTTCGTAAATGTGTTGGAGGGCTTGCCTTCTGAAAAGAAGGCAAACATTCCATTGTGACAGTGTGCTTCAGCCCCGGATTGATTTGTGCTGTAAATCATGAGTGAACAGCATTCCATGATTAGTAGTTCAATAGCACAATGGGCAACCTCATGTCTGCCATGCCTATCATGCAATGTTCCCACTTACACTCATCTAACTAAATATACCTGGTCTGAAGCCACTGTCCACCACAATATGGACACTGTTTCTACTCATAACAATCTCTGAAGGTGAAAGAACATCTGCTGAACATCTGTTTTGTGACATTTAGGAGCTGCAATCTTAATAAATGCTCCTATTGGATAGATAGCTATAGATATAATATCTATATCTATCTGTGTATAGATAGGTATGGATACCAAATCTATATCTATGTATAGATAGATATTGATATTATATCTATATCTATCTACATAGTTCTGCTTTGCAGGGCCTGCATAAAATGCCTTCCTTCTTTAGTCTTCTCTGTGTAAACAGTAGTGCTTGCACTCACTTCTTTTCTCTCTCCCCTTTTTAAGGTTTAATAATGATATTGCTTAGTGTTCCTGCTCTTAATCACTTGTTAATATTAAGTACAATTTTAACTTACAGTTCACTACAGGATGTTTAACACTCTTTATATTCATGTTTCCTTTCTATGACTACTGCACACCATTCACACATTTTGTCTCCCTTTCCTGCCAACTAAACACATTGGCATTTTTTTCTGCCCTTAGACACCTTTCTGCTGCTCCTACTTTTTTTAATTCTGCTACTGTTGTTTATATACCTGTACATCAAACTGAGAGCCCATTAAGTCTTTGTTTTGCTGCCTTGTTCCTTTTAATATATTTTACCTAGTTATGAGCTGCTTTCCTCAGTGTTCCTTACCATTTGCACAGTGCCCTTGCACCAAGAACATTCATTAATATTTTGGAATGACTATGAGGTTTTCTTTTACTTGTGGCTATTTCCTCTTGAACACTTTTAAGAAATACTTGAATGTTAAGCTTTAAAAGGCTATCTAAATTTGCATTTATTTAAACTAAGAAATGTTCTTTGGTCTCTAGCTAAAATATGAAGTTTGTCATCTATCATCAATAATGTATACACATGCCTTGCTGACAGTCTTTCCTTTCAAATTTGATTGGTACTGTAACTAAAATTAGTGGCTTAGATGTAGCTGGCATCCTGCTCAATGACATGATTCAACCACAAAATGTGTGTATAATGCAGCAGTTGTTATAGAATAAAACAGAATGAAATAATGTTAGAATATTAGCTTGCACACATTTAATACACACACACACACACACACACACACACGTGCACGCACGCACACACACACACACACACACACACACACACACACACACACACACACACACACACACACATATCTATAAAGAGAGAGATATAGAGAGCTATCTATCTATCTATCTATCTATCTATCTATCTATCTATCTATCTATCTATCTATCTATCTATTTTATGGACCTACTTTAGATAATCGAAAGACCACTTACTAGAACTGCATAACGTTGAGATGACTTTGTCGAAAACTTATACTACTGAACACCTGTAACATCAAAAATTCACACCAGGAAATAAACCACTTGGTCACCAGCACAAAAAAAACAAACTGAAGCAAATCAAACCCATCCAAGTTCGGGGCTTTACCTCCCACACACCCTCCTTAACCAAATATACCAACTCTGAGATCGCACTACAGTGGAGAAAAGGACAAAGCTCACCATGGTGGTCAAGTGGTTCGTTTCCCGGCATGAATTTTCAATGTTCTGGATGTTCGGTAATATACGTTTTAGACAAAGTCATGTTAACATTATGCAATCTGAGTAAGTAGTCTTTTGATTTTATAAAGTAGAACTATATATATATATATATAAAATGTGTTTAATTTCTCATGATAGCAAATGACTGAGATGTACGTAATCACTACTCCCGATCACTAAAGGTCTAGATGGATAAACACAAAACAGAAACAGACTTAGATTTAACAAAACGTAAATACTGCAAAGTGAAGCATCCATTAAGAGGATGACTGCTGAGTAAGAAACCTTTTTCTTCCCTCTTTCACTTTTTTCAAAAAAGTAGAATGTAACAGTAACTCCCCCTGTTCAAGAATCAAGAAAACATGGAGTTTGTCAATAGTGAAAATCTGCATGTCTAAGAAAATGAAAAAAGAATGGTATCGCCTCACAGTAAGATGCTGTCCGGTTTGATTCTCAGCTAGAGCATCTTCTGCATGGAGACATGCATGAATGGGCGTACCTTCGTTGAAGGTTGTGCATCAGGGCTGGTAACTCGGCACGTAAAAATCAACTACCAATCATTAGCGGACCGGAGTTCCGCTGTGGCGACCCCTAACCGGGAAAAGCCGAAAGGCACAACAACAGTGGTTGCAGCAGAGATTATGACAGCCACCCAGGGTAAAAGGATAAATCAGGTCCAAGGTTCCATTCAATGTTATATTCAAGGAAAGACAAAAAAAGAATGAGCACCATGAACAGCAAATTAGTGTCCAGAACAAGGAATTTACTGACGATGAGGATGTTCTATTGAATCATGTCAATATCCGCCAGATAATCACAGATGAAAATGTGGAGCTAAAACAGAGGGCGGCTGCAGCAGTGGCAAAATGGAATGCATCAAGGTACTCATAACCGATCATGACTATCGGCCAAAAAAAAAAATACATATAAGATTTATAGGGTCTATATTATAAGATCGACGTTTGAAAACATCGAGCAACATATGGTCGACACCATATGGTCGATGTTTTCAAACATCGACCTTATAAAAACACAAACAAAAAAAAGAAAAAAGTACCCTAATGGGTTTAAGTAGGGGGGCAAGACCTCCTACACCCCCCGCTACTTAAATATACCAACTCCGAGACCGCACTACATTGCAGTAAATGGAAATCTCCCCTTACGGAGATTTCCGTTTACACGCTCGAGATTCTGAACATTCGATATTCTCGTGTCGACAATGTCAGATTCGACATTGACGGCTTTCGAGAATATAATGTAGACCTGATTTATAGCGGTCCCTGAGACCTGGGAGGACAGAGACTGTTGCCTTTGTGAAGCTCCGTCTGGCTAGCTGGATAGACATAGAAGAAAGGATCAGGGGAATGTACAGACGGCGGTGGCAGCCCTCTGCAAAGGAAGTAATGAAGATGAGACCAGTTTGTGACAAAATAGAGACATTCAACATAAGAGAGACAATAGACTCAGCTGTGTGGAAACCAGACAAAAGGCTAATGCTAGGGGGAAATAGTATATTTATAGATCAGGACATTTCCTTACAAACAAGACAGAATGGGCATGACCATTATTGACAAGTAAGCTATGAAACAGAGGAGACGTAAATTTCGCATGATATTAAAATTAGATTTAAACATGAAGCAAAAACTTTTCAGTCTGAGGAGGATGTGTATGCGTTACTGCAGGTAGGATCCTGAAAGAGGTACCTGGCAGCTGAGATATTGTTTCAGGACAGGAGTGACAGACAGAAAAGACTCTATGTCAGGAGATGAGCACCAGATCCATATTAAAGGAGACAGGGGATCATGTGATCTTAGGAAGGTACCAGGCTATTGGCCCTGAGGCCCTTACAAGCCTAGACAAGAATTTAGCCCATGTTCCAACAAGTCATCACCTGCTGCCCCTGTCCAGCAAGGACACAGGTGGAATCTCAGTGGTATTTTTTTCTGTCCCCCATCCAGTTATCTAGGTTGCACTTAAAAAGGGTTACTGAGGTACTCTGCTTGACTTGGTGCAGAAGTCTATTCCACAGAAGGGGGAGTCTCTGGGACACAAATCTGTCCTGCCAATAAGTCTTATTGATGTCACAGACCAGGTTGAGGTCTTGCGTGTGGGTTACTTGAGTGGAGCTTGACTTGCAGATATGCAGCAGTCTCATCAAGGTAGGGTCTGAGATTGCTTTGTACACCAGACAGAGGTCACCTCTGAAGAGTCTGTAAGAGACTGAGTAGAGGTACAGGGTCTTTAGCCTATCTGTGTAGAGTAGATGTTTGAGGACCTAGATTATCCTGGTGAGGAACCTCTGTGATCTCTCCAGCTGCTGCATGTGCTTTATGAGGTACATGCTGTAAGGGGTGCTGTACTCAATAATGGGTATTGTAAAGAAAGAATATAGGGATGTTATGACCACCTTGTTCTTGAACAAGATACCCTTACTAATGAGGTGGGCCATGTAGAAAGCTTTCCGTACAACAGAAGCAATATGCTGGTCAAACGTCAGTTTGCTATCAACCTGGGTTCGCAAATCCCTCACGACTGATTGCATGCTTAGGACCTTGTTATTAATGTGATAATTTGTGAGTACATCACTCTCCCCAAAGAGGATGATGATGAATTTTTTGGCATTCAGTTTGAGGCCAAGTTTCTGGAACCAGTCATTTGTATGGGTGAGACCCTTTTGGAGGATGTCCACATTACTAGGGGGAATTCATGACAGCACTCATCTTGCAGTTATCTACAGACCTGGTCAGCCATAGCCCACTGGTTTTGACCTGTACCTCAGAAAAGTATATCCCAAACAAGAAAGGCTCCAAGACCAATCCCTGGGGTACGCCGCTCATTATGGGTCGACTGCTTGAGATGGCTTCCCCTATTTTTACTAGGTGAGTTCTATCAGTGAGCCAGTTTGCTACCCATCTAGTAACATATGGATTGATGCCTAGTTGAGAGAGTTTATCTATTATACCCGAGTGGGGGATACTATTGAAGAATTTGGCCAGGTCAATGTAGGCGGTGTGCACTGTCTTCCCCTCATCCATGGCTTTGGTGACTCTCTCAAAGAAGTCTACTAAAGTTAACATGCATGACCTCCCATTGGCAAAACCAAACTGTGTGGGATCGAGTGTTTGGAGGTTGCCAATGTTCTTGTTAATGAGGTCCACGATAATCTACTCCATGCCCTTGCAGAATAGGCTAGTTAGGCTGATGAGTCTATAATTTCCTGGATCGGTGGATGCTCCACCTTTGTGCAAAGGGATGACAGTGGCTGTCCTCCACTCAGGTGGGATAATGCCGGTACTCAGGCTTTGGTTGAATAGGGTGCCTAAAGGTGCTGCAAATTCCTGCCTGAGTTCATGTTGGATGCAACCTGGGATGTTATCGGGTCCCATGGAGGCTGTACTTTTTGCCTTTGAGAGGACAGTGATGACTTGCTCCCTAGAAATAAGGGGAGGGGGCAGGTGCTGGGAATGTCCTGATTTACTGATGGGGGACAGATGGGTGAAGTTTTCACTGAACCTGTCTGCCAGCAGGTTGGCTATATCTATGGCGTTTGTGCATGTGGTATCCTTGACCACCAGTTCTGAGCAGATCTGGGTGCTTCCTTGAGATTGCAGACATATGTGAAGAAAGCCTTGTGATTGTCTTTAGTACATGTGACCAGTGTGAACTTGAAGTTTGCTTTGGAAGATTTCACTAGTGCTCTTATTTGTTTGTTCAGGCTTAGCAGAGGTTGCTTCCAAATAGGCACCTGCTCCTTCTTGGTCCTGGACAGCAATGTTTTCCTTTTATTATACAGTTTACTCTTCCTTGAGGAGGAGGATTTTGTCCTGTTGGGTATTCCTGATTCCATACAGCTGCATAAATGGTTGTATAGTACTTTGGTGAAGGTTTGGACATATGTGCCAATTCCTATGGAGGAGGAGAGGGCTGTGAAGCTGTTTATACCTTCCCTCAGGAGGTTGTAATTAGCTTTGGAAAAGTTTTTTGTTTGACCCTAGCTAGGGTGGGGGGTCAGTGGAGATGATGACTTCAAAAGTGACCGCTTTGTGGTCGGGTCTTACCAGGGAGGAAGAGTGTAGGGATGCTGCAGTGGTTACTCATGTTTGTTAATACCAAGTCCAAGATATTTTCACCTCTTGTGCGGGAGATGACCAACTGAACCAAGGCATTTGCATTGATATATAATCTGTTTTCAGACTTTAGAACCTCCAAACAATGAAAGGAGAGAGTGGTGTTAATATAAGAAGAGAGAAGAGATGATCAGTAATAGTAACAAAAAAATAGATGACTTACTTGTTAGGCTTAAAATGAATGACACACACACAGTATTTTGTGTTAGGGGTGAATTAGAGGCTACCAGTAATATGTTCTGTTAGAGTAAAGTGACAATGGCTATCTCAGGAGTATCTGATTTTTCCTTTTGAAAGGAGAATCATATCTGAAATTGCCATACAGTTTCACTTAAGCATGAAAATATACTAGAGAGATGTCCTTTTAAGACAGGCTGTACAAGGTACTTAGGTTGTAGATTGTTGGGTAAATGGATTCATATTGAGCAGCACATTCAACATTTGAACAGAGTGTGAATGTAATAAGCAACATGACTCTTATCTGTCCCTTATTTTGCAGAATGTTTTTGGTTTTACCTCATATTTTTGGTTTCTTTCTCATAAAATGCATGGTTTTCTTGCAACTGCAGTCACTAATTAATGAGAGGCATTTGAGTTTCAGACTCCGTATCCCTCAGAAAATACGTACCAAAACAAAGCCTATTATTCTAGCAATTGTCCAGGTAAATGGGAGCAGCTGCCATTGTACTGCAAGGGAGGGAGGAGGTCATCATCAAAACGAGCTGTTAACTCCAACCTTAGTAGTGAGGAATGGATTTTTATATACAGTTACACTGTTAGTGTTGGTGTCAGTTTTTTGTTTTGGAGAAGTGAGAAACCAGAAGAGACGGAACAAACAAGATACCAAATCGGTAGGAATAGCGAAATATCATGGATTGCAGGGTACTAACAAGGGATTGGGTGACAGACTAACTGAGGCACATGAGTGAAGAAGAGGATACATGTAAATAAGAAGGGAATATGAAAGGATGAGGTGTTATATGTGAGGAATTCAAGAAGGAACAATCAGAAAGATTAACAAATAAGGTAACTTACAATTAAGGGATGAAGACAGAAACAGTCAGTGTCTTCCTGGTATATGAAATGAATTGCAAATACAGTAAAAAAAGACAAATTTCATTTTCCTCAAACATTAGGTAGCGACGTCTTAACTTTAGAGGAAATGCACGTCAGGATAGAAGAACATGCTCAGTTAGGCAAGAGGTTATTTTAGGATGGTGATGGATTCATTTTGGCCAGGAACAAGAAAGAGAGAAGTGGCCATGCTATTTACAAAAAGTTAGGCTTCAAGTACTAATAATACTGGCATGGGAGAAAAGGGAAAGGCCTATTGTGAAAGTGTCAGAGCCACATTGGCATCAGTATATATACCACCTAAATCAATTATTTGGTTTATGTAAAACATATTGTCACAAGAAAAAGGTATTTTCATTTTATTAAGCATCAGGAATGGCAATGTTATCACAAAGAGATGAAATTCAGATGTCAGACCCAGACCAATATGTGTAAATGCTGAAGTAAAGTTTTTTTTGAATGACTTGTTAGATCAAAAAACCTAAGATATGTCTGTAAGTTAAAGGATAGGGGAAAACCATGAACAGGATTTTACATAGTACTCCCCAAAATGTCATACTTAATCAAGATTGTATAGGGACTATACACTGTTGAAGGTTGCTGATATACTTCTCAGATCAAGTGACTCTCTTGATAACAATAAACTAGCTGAAGGCGAGAAGTTAAAGATGTAATGGAGTTTTCTGGGTTATTTATTAACAGTCCAAAGGGACAAAAAGTAGCTAGAGACAATAGTGCTACAGATGCTGGTATCAACAGAGCACATAGGAAGTAAGGAATAGTATCAGTGTAATGTGTGATTCCTTGAATAAATAAAATTATGCACCCAAATCAAATGGAAAATTGGGGGTTGAGCTAATGGTTAAGCTGATTACCTCACAGACAAAATGTACAGTGTTCGATTCTTACTAAGGGGGGATTGTCTTGCTTAAGATGGTACAAAACGGCAGCTGGACAACTTCTTGCCTATGAACCTGTGAAAATGAAGAAAACAAGATCTGAAATGCTAAGGAAGGAGACTGATAGGCTTTCAGCGATGGATAAGATTCTAGTCACAAGGAGACTATTGTGACAGCAAGTACAAATTTTGGGAGACAAACATGCTAGACTTCAGGGAGTTATTGAGTCTGAGTTTAATGGGTTAGTAGTTAGAGGAATGTATTTTAGGAATACACCAAGACATTTTAGGGTCCTAGTGGTAAGATTAAAGCAGCAAGCAATGGAGGAATATTTAACATAATAAGGGGCTAGTTGAAAGCTTTCTTTATAAATAAAGATAATTTAATAAATCTGATGCAGAGATTCAATGGATTGTGGGAATTCTTTATAGTGAATTATCTAAGATTGCAGTTATTGTATGATTAGGTGCCAAAATGTTAAGATGGGTAAATGAGGTGAAAGAGTGCAATGCAGGTATGAAGAGAACTTTAGTCGGACCCTATAAAATACTAATTGTACAAAAACAGTTGTGCTCCAAAAGATGAGTGTGATGTGACAACCTCCATACTTAAACCCCAGACAGTAACTAAGAAGCCTCAATCCTCACCACTGCCTTCAGTAAGGGAGCATCACTGAAAGCAGGGATAGAACACACAATTTTCCCTAAGAGTACACAGGCAACAGGCTCTAAACCTAGGACTAGACTATGTGCTTCAGTCTAGGTCTCCAAATGATTCTTCACACTAACCGCTAAAGAACACTGTGTCCAAGTTCTAGGTATTTGATACACACACACAATATTTGTTATTCAGACATACAAACACTCTTGAGAAAGATTGGCACAGATTTATCTGCTATGTCCTCTTTCCCAAATTACACAGTAATGATGTCACCAGTCAAAATACACAATACTCTTCAAAAGGGGTGTTCATTTATATTAGGTAAAATAAATATTAAAATGTAAGGTAGCATGTAACCAAGCAGTAAGCCTTTTTGAAATGGTCCTGGTGTTATCACAATAAGCATAAACATTTTCGGGTTGCTAAAAGTACTTTCTCGATAACCAGCCACAATAAAAGGTAGTAAAATATTTAATAAATAAAATTATTTAAAATATGTAAAAAACAAGCAAAGTGCAGTTCCACTGCTGATAAAAGACAAAATTCCAAGTCCAATATAGTCAAAAGGTTTAATAAAAAACTTTCACAATTCAAACAATTGCTTCTTCAGATCACATTGGACTTGGAATTTTGTCTTTTATCAGCCATGGAACTGCACTTTGCTTGTTTTTTACCTGTTGACTGTTTGGTTTTGTGCAGCTAACCTTTGTGAGGTATTTATATTTTCTTGATTTAAAACATATATACACTGAATAACTGATTCCAATAAACCAAAGAGTTTCACACACAGGAATTATGAAAATAACACTGCAGGATAGGTTTCACACTGATTGATGAAACACTCTAACTATCTAACTGTAGCTCCCTAACTGTCTAAAGATTAAGTGTCCCTGTCTATACTAATTAACACAGCAAGGTGCGATTAGTTTCTTACTTCTGCAAGCAATATAAGAATATTTGTCCACTCTTCAGGCTGTTGTCTGGTCCTCAGCAACTGAAATGGCAAATTCTACTATTTCTGCTGAAAATCTCTAGAAAACTCTGAGTGATAACTACTAATCTGGAAAACAACCACTGATTACTACAACAACTGCTGCAATTCAACTCAACTAAATACAACTGAACTCATCTCTACTCAATACTGAACTCAACTCACTCAGAACCTGCTTTTTAAATGTCCTATGTAGACCGCCTCAAGGCCCAATCACTGTATTCTGTCTCTTACAGGCTTTTGAGGGGGATCTATACTTGGCATGCAGGGTATTGTCAGACCACACTCCGATGGATCTCCTGCATATCCAGAAAACAAACAGCACCAGAATTACCAGTTCTAAAGACTTAAATCTTGCCTGTGATAAAATAGGACCTGCTGGAGAGATAGGTATGTATCCTAGAGATTACCGCATCTATGGAACAGGCTCCCCATCCATATGAAGCAGAGTTCCTTCCTAACCCAATTCACATGCAACTTGGACAATTGGATGGGAAACCAGAAATTAGTCTCTGGTTTGGCACCTATGTCTCTAATGGACAGAGGTAACCTGTAAATGGTTCATCTCCCAAGACCATGCTTACATTTATCAAGGGTATCAGAACTTGTCAGAAATTTGGGATGCATGGCATGGCTTAAAAATGCCCTTGTTGTCATTAGCTGAGTAAATACTTATGAACCTATAGCAAAAAATTTTAAAAGTCACAGAAAGCTGTTATGAGAATTCTACTCTATCATGTCAGACATTTGAAAAGTAAACAAAACAACTGATGTGGAGATTCCATTCCTTTCAGCTCTGGTACACAATGACATCACCTCCAGGTCAGCTGACTGGCATAAACTGCATTCAGAATTCTTTTTTTAAAAAACATGTACCTCTGGTTAGCTAGAAAAACACTGCTTGATTTCAACATTTCACACAAATCAAAGCAACAAAGGAAAAAAAACATAAAATCATCCACAAAACCATAACCGTTCATGCTGGCATACATAACACATGGTAATTTACAGTCACCCACAAGCATCCGCAAAGTTGCACCCAGACATGCTAGTACATATAACAATATCTGATATCCTCACATTTCTCCCCCTTTAATGACATAAGCTAGATTTTCAAGTGACCCTAGAAAATCATAGCTTGAGAAAAATGGGGCTGACTCAAAGTGTATCAACCAATACCCTGACTTGAGAATCCTTCTATATTGGCATTGGTGAAGTCTGGACTGACTAAGGCAAGGGGTCTTCCCAAAGCTTCTTTAAGCATCTGTAATGTCTGCTCACAATCTGTGATCTATGCTACCTTATCAGGCTTGTTTTACCCTGTTGGGTCAGTCAGCAAGGGGCACAGCTATTGTACTATAATTGGGCACAAATTTCCTACAGCACCTCACTGTCTCTAAAAAAGCTCTCACCTGCTTTTTGGTAATAGGGACAGCCAAGTCCTGAATATCTTCCATTGTTCCAGGTTCTGGCCTAATTCTAACACTCCCTACTTGTGTCTATATTACATAATTGAACTTTTTAAAAGTTTAAACATCATATGGTCAACATCATTTGATCAAACTTTTAAAAGTTCAAAAATGTAATAAAAAAATAAACCAAAGAAAAAACCTGCCTGAAAAGTTTAAGCAGGGGGGCAAGCCCCCTTGCACCCCCCACTTGGGGAGCTGCACCCCCTCACCCCCTGCTTTTTAAATATACCAACTCCGAGATCGCACTACAGTGCAGAAAGGGAAATCTTCCCATTCCGCATTGTATGAAGATCTCCGTTCAAACGTTGAAACTTTTAAAAGTTCGATCACATGGTGTCGACCATATGTTTGAACTTTTAAAAGTTTGAAGTGATATAGACCCCCCTACTCTATGCCCTAGGTAGGAGACCTCTGCCATAACCACTTGACACTTACTAAGCTTAATGGTCAACCCTGCTCTTTTTAATCTACCTAAACCTCCCTGACATGTTGAAGGTGGTCTTGCCAGGAATGTCTATAAATGGCAATATTGTCCAAATAAGCAAAAGCATAGTCTCCTGCTCCTACTAATATATGATGTACTAACTTCTGGAAGGTTGCTGGGGCATTCTTCATCCCAAAAGGCATCCTTATAAACTCATATAATCCAAAAGGTGTTACAACAGCTGACTTCTTTCTAACAATGGTAGTCAAAGGCACCTTCCAGTGTCCCTTGGTCAGATCAATAGTGATCAGATAGTTAGCCCCCCCTGTTCTAAAGCTTCATCTGTTAGGCATGTGGTAGGCATCTGACTCTGCATAACTGTTTAACTTTCTGTAGTCTATGCAGAATCTTACACTACCATATTTCTTCAGTACCAATACTACTGGGGAAGCCCAAGGAATACTGGACTCCTGGATTACCCCCAGCTCCAACATTTCCTTTATCTTCTCCATCAAAGTCTGATAGACTCTGTCAGGCATCCTGTAAAGAGCTTCCTTGAGAGGCACCTGGGGTTCTGTATTCACATGGTGCTGAGTAGACCCAGGATTCCCAGTGAGCATGCCCCAAAATTCCTGTAACACTACTCGTATTTCTTTTACCTGAATAGGGGATAGCCACTGAGATATTGCTACTTCTAGCACAGAAGTATCAGTCCAAGCCTCACTAAAAAGATCAGTCAGTAGATTCCCCTCAGACTCTTCCTGCCATACACTCTGAATACTCAGCACCAGGCCTTCCTATAATAATAAGATTCATAGGTAGGTACTAGGCTATCAGCCCAAGGGCCTAAGTAAGTCTAGCCAACAAGATTCCCTGGCTTACGCCACCCAAGAAAGTTATTTTCCTGTGCCAATGTCAAGCAGAGCCACAGAAGTGATCCCCGGGGTGTATTTCCTGTTTCCCATTCACTCATCAAGATTTTTCTTGAAGAGTGCTAATGAGGAACTTTGCTTGACATAGATGGGTAGCTTGTTCCAGAGTATGGGAAGTTTCTGGGACAGGAATCTATCCCTTCAGCATATCCTGTTTATTGTGGTGACAAGGTTTAGGTCCCTAGAGTGTGTAGCTCAGAGGGATTGGGATTTCTTTAGGTGTAGCATATCCAACAGCTCTGGGTTTGACAGCTTTATATGTTAGGCAGAGATCACCTCAGAGTAGGCGATATGCTATGGAGTAAAGCTGGAGTTTTTTTACACAGTCAGTGTAGGGCATCTGTTTGAGGCCAGTGACCCTCTTTGTGAGGTACTTCTGTGGCCTTTACAACTGCTGCAGATGTCTTGTGAGGTACATTCCAAAAGGGGCATTATACTCTATAATGGGTTTAATGAGTGTCAAGCAGAGGGGAACAATGACCTCTTTTTTCCTGGATGAGAGCCCTTTTGTGATGAGGTGTGCCACGTAGAAGGACTTCCTGACTACTGTGGTGATGTGGTTATAAAAGGAGAGACTACTGTCCACCTGGGTCGAAAGGTCTCTTATCACACATTTGGTGTTAAGTAGACTGCTGCCTATGTGATAGTTCATGGGTACAGAGTTTTTACCAAAGGGGATGACAATGCACTTTTTGACATTGAGCTTGAGGCCATGGCTCTGACACCAGGCATCTGTCTCAGTGAGGCCCTACTGTAGGATGTCCACATCATTTGGAGGCTCAAATATGGCTCCTAGTTTGCAGTCATCTGTGAACTGCATTAGCCAGAGGCCTTCTCTGTTAGCCTGTACTTCAGAGAAGTAGATATCAAACAGGAGAGGTCCCAGGACTGAACCCTGTAGTGCTCCACTTGTCACCGGTTTGAAGTCAGATTTGGAGTCTGCAACTTTTACAGTGTGGTTCTGTCAGTGAGCCAGTTGGCAACCCATCTTGTGATGTAGGGATTTATACCTAGTTTAGTGAGTTTAGCTATAATTCCAGAATGGGGGATGGTGTTGAAAGCCTTGGCTAGGTCAAGATAGGCTGTGTGAACCACCTTACCCTCGTCTACGACTTTGGTGACTGCCTCAAAGAAGTTGATCAGGTCCTGGAGGCATGATCTGCCTTTCACAAACCCGAACTGGGTGGGGTCCAGAGTTTGGAGGTCACCAATGTCTTTGTTTATGAGTTCCATGATAATACGTTCCATGGCCTTGCAGACCAGGCTCTTCAGGCTAATAGGGCGATAGTTCCCGGGATCAGTGGTGGCTCCCTTTTTGTGGAGTGGGATAACTGTTGCTGTGCACCATTCAGTGGGCACAAAGCTTGATGTGAGGCTATGATTGCACATGGTGCTTAGGAGGGGAGCCAGTTCATTCTGAAGTTCGTGTAAAACGCAGCCTGAGATGTTGTCCGGCTCCATGGATGCTGTGTTTTTGGCTTTAGAGAGTACAGCTTTTACCTGTGTAGTTGTGATTACAGGGACTCTGCATTCTTCCTGTATAGATATGGGCCCTTTAGAGGGTGAGATGGGGTTAAAGTTAGCACTGAACCTATCTGCCAGGATGCTGGCAATATCAGCTGCTTCTGTAATTTTCGTGCCATTGTGCTGTAACTCAGAGCAGATCTGGGTATTGCCATTGAGATTCTTGACATAGCTATAGAATGCTTTGTGGCTGTCCTTAGAATCAGTGGTGATTTTGTTTTTGTAGCTAGCTTTGGAGGATCTTATAAGGGATCTCAGCTTCTTACTGAGGCTGACCAAGGACCTCCTCCACTCATGGGATTTTACTCTCATTTACAACAGTTTCTTCCTTCTGTTGTAAAGTTTGTTTATGGCAGGGGACTATCAGATCGGCTTTCTTTTTTTGAAGGATAGTGTCTTCGTTTTTTTTTGGGATAGCACAATCCATGCTCTCATGTAAGTGCTTATAGAGTGCATTTGTGTAGGATTCAGCAGTAGTAACTGCATTGTCCATCTGCATGAGTGTCATGAAGTTCACCATTTCTGTCTTAAGAAGAATGAAGTTGGCTTTGGAGAAATTTTTTACCATGGTTTCCTTAATGGGGAATGAGGCGGGATGTGGATATCTAGGGTGATTAACTTATGGTCAGATCAGACCAATGAGGAGTTGACTTCAGGTGTGGAACACCGGCCACTCATGCTGGTAATGACTGGTCTAGGTTGATCCAGGGCATTGGAATTTATGAATTCCAGAAAGCATTGAGTGAAGGAGTTGGTACATGAGTAGTTTTCCCAGTTAATGGTGGGGTAGTTGAAATCGCCCATGATTAGGGTGTTTGGTTGAACCCTGATATTTTCCAATATATCAAGAAAAGAGGAGTGGGAATCCTGGGGCATGGTGCGGGATCTGTAGTAAGCTACAATCTTGATTGCAGTTTTGCCCAGAGTTAGTTGCACTTGGATAACCTCAGATGCATTATGCTGAGCAACTAGCCTGGAAGTGTGGATAGCCATAATGAATATGGACACACCTCCACTTTTGGTGCTCTGGTCCAGGTTACATGGCCGAAAAGTGTGTTATAGCCTGGTAGTGCAGGGGTGCTCTCTGGAGCCTTGAACCAGGTCTAGGTCACTGCACAGATATTGATGTTCTCCATTTTAAGGAGTGCCTTGAGTGAGTCCATTTTGAGATTTAGACTTATAGCATTGAATAGCATTACCCTCAGTTTTTGATTGCATGTTCCTGTGATGGTGGTGAATTTGTCATTTGAACCTTGCCTAAAAAAAGGTGCTATAGGGGTAGCAAGAGCCTTAGCCAGTATCCGGAATCCCAGAGGCGACAGGTGCAGGTCATCTCTGGCAAAGCATCATGGTTTGTCGACCATGTCGTCCCAGGCAGACAGAAACTGGATCCCCTTAGAATGACACCAAAAGCTTAGCCAATTGTTGAAGTCAATCATTTTGTCCTTATTCTGCGGTATCATTCTGGACGATGGCAGAATGCTACTCAGGGCTAGAGTCATACCTGTCTGGGCTACAAGATCAGAGAGCACTTCCATGTCTCTTTTCATGTAGTCCAGGGAGGTACATCTCAGGTCATTCACACCAACATGAACAATAACAGTCATATTTGTACTTGTTGTGGAGTGACCTGAGTGTGTGGGTTATGTGGCAGATCCTGGCACCCAACAGGCAGCTGACAGTAACCTTCTCCTTGTTTAGCCTGGTGAGTGGGACATCAGTGTGCCTGACTATAGAGTCACCTATGACTAGTTTGTTGGATACATTGTTTTGCCTTATGGGCTGTGGTTGAGTGGCACACTGAGTCTGTGTGCTATGTGTCATTTGGGTTGTGTTGGGGGGTGGAGGTTGCTTCTGTTCCTGCTTTTGAGGTCTCTATTGCTTGAGCAGATTATTACTGAGAGCCTCTGCGAATGTTTTTGTGTTTCTTTGTGTGAATTTTGGTGGTGTAGATTTAGTGTGACTATGTGATGAGTGTGGTGTGGTGCAAGTGTTTACCTTCTCCTCTCAACTGTCAAGTTCAGTCTTGGTTGGAGAGACCTTTACCTCCAGTTTGGCTAGATAAGTGCATCTCTCACAGGTTGTAGTATTGGGTTGTAGGAGAGAGTTGTCTGTGTACATGAGGCAGTTGCTACATTGTCCCATGATGCCCAGATTCATCAGATAGACAGGACACTGGGAGCTGATCCTTGGACATGCCTGAATGTTAACATAATACAGCTTATATCCCTGCCTCCTGCCTACTAAGTTTACCATGTTGCTAACATCAAGAACTTTTGCAATACCAGGCCAATAAAAGTAATGCATAATGTGTGTCTTTGTACACCTTATTCCCATATGACCTGCAAAAGAAATGTGGTGGACCTTGACTTGAGGTGCCAGACAGTAGGCTCTGAGCACTACAACCTGTTGTATTACCTCACCCTCTAGCCCTCCAATAGGGGTCCATTCCCTATACAGTAACCCTTTGTTATCTGCAAAAGAAAAATCAAGGGCTATAGCTAGAGGTGTCAGACAGCAGGCTCTGAGCTCTACCAACTGCCATGTTATCTCACCCTCTAGCCCTCCCTCAGGATGTACTCTCTGTATAGTACCCCTTTGTTATCGACAAAAGAAATGTCACTGTCTATGGCTAGAGGTGTCAGACAGCAGGCTCTGAGCTCTACCAACTGCCATGTTATCTCTCCCTTTAGCCCTCCCTCAGGATGTACTCTCTGTATAGTACCCCTTTGTTATCAACAAAAGAAATGTCACTGTCTATGGCTAGAGGTGTCAGACAGCAGGCTCTGAGCTCTACCAACTGCCATGTTATCTCTCCCTCTAGCCCTCCCTCAGGATGTACTCTCTGTATAGTACCCCTTTGTTATCAACAAAAGAAATGTCACTGTCTATGGCTAGAGGTGTCAGACAGCAGGCTCTGAGCTCTACCAACTGCCATGTTATCTCACCCTCTAGCCCTCCCTCAGGATGTACTCTCTGTATAGTACCCCTTTGTTATCGACAAAAGAAATGTCACTGTCTATGGCTAGAGGTGTCAGACAGCAGGCTCTGAGCTCTACCAACTGCCATGTTATCTCACCCTCTAGCCCTCCCTCAGGATGTACTCCCTGTATAGTACCCCTTTGTTATCGACAAAAGAAATGTCACTGTCTATGGCTAGAGGTGCCAGACAGCAGGTTCTGGGCTCTACCAACTTCTGTATTACCTCACCTTCTAGCCCACCCTCAGGGGTCTACTCTCTGTATAGTAACCTTCTGTTCCATTATACAGAATCCCCTTTTTCTTGAGCATCAGGTGCCTCCTTTGCTACCTCCCACAAGTCTCACAAGGTGGGGTCTGAAAGCTGTTCCTGTCTTAATTCTACCTTCCTGACCCCCTCCTAGCTCCTCTTCTACATGAAGCTCAGTATCCTCTGTCAGTGGTCCTTTACTGGCAGCCTGGATACCACCACTCACCTCTGTCCTTGCAATCACCATGTTCACTGGAACACCAGTACCTGCTAGCAGCTGTGGTTCACCTTCAGGCTCACGGTTACAAGGTAGCTCACTCCCAGAAGTGACTACATCAGTAGCACCAGCTTCAGGTATATGATCTGTCTATGTCTCCATCAGGCTTCTAGACCAACATGCCTCTCTGCAAGCTTGACTGCATGTCACTGCATGCACACAAGGTACTACACTATCAAAATCATTCCCTATTAGAACTCCTGCAGGGATATCCTCAAGCACAGCTACCTGCTTGTTCCCATCTCCACCCACCCAGTCAAGGTGAACCTTAGCCAAGGGTGTTTGGAATGGGGTCCTCCTAGAGCTCTAGCTGGTGTGGATTGCCCAAGCAAGTACTACTCCTTCTTATCCACTATAGGCCTCACAATGTTTATATTAGAAGCTGTGTCTCTCTTTGCAGTGGTCTATCTTTCATCCACTAAAATAGGATAAAAATGTTGGTGATAGTTCGGCACCTCTGTTGTTTCCAGGCGACTTACCACAGGCATTCTGTCATTCCCACTTGCTGGCTCCCTTTGCTTCAATGGACATTTGTATGCTATATGGCCCCTCTGATTACATTTAAAATGTCTAATCCCTGATCCTGATTCTGATCATGTGCTTAAACTAGTGGCTTCCCCTGTTACTTGTGAACTCTGTTGGAGTGATTTATTCATAGGGCGGTGCAGTGGTGCAGCAGTTAATGCTGTCACCTCATATCAAGTGGTTCCCCAGTTCAGTTCTTGGCTGGGGTGCCTTCTGTGTGGAGTTTGCATGTTCTCCCTGCATTTGTGTGGATTCCATCCAGGTACTACGGCTTCCTCCCACATTCTAAAGACATGCATCTGGAGAATTTCCCCCCAGGCCTCCGCTGAAAATAGGCTCTGTGGAGCCTAGTCGGACTTTCCCGGTCAACAAATGATCAATAAAAAATAAATATTCTGCCCCCATGGGTTCCCTTATGTCCATGTGCAGCACTGGGTATCCTTTCCTTATGCAGCATCATCTTACTTGCCAAGTAGAGATCCCCTTTTCTCCACAACTCATTTGGAGTGTTGCACTCTGTGTCTGCCAACCAGATCCTCATGTCCTCAGGCAAAGTGCTGAAAGCTTGCTCCCTCACCAGAATGTCTGCCAGTACTTCAAAAGAGGTGACCTGACACCAACTCATTCATCTGTGAAAGTAAGTACTTAAATTAGCAACGTAATCGCATATACTTTCAACTGCCTTGTGTCTATGTTCATGAGACCTTTTACTATACGTTTCAGGTGTTATTTAAAAGCAATGAAGTAAATATTGTTTTACACAATCATAATTCAAACATTATCAGAAAGTTTAGCAATTACATTAACAGCTCTAGCATGGAATAAGGGGGTCAGGAACCATACCCACAGCCTTTGGTCAACATGATATTGTTTACATACCTTCTCAAATCCATCCATCCATCCTCAACCCCTTTTCCCATTTTGACATGGGGTCAGTGTGTCCCTTCCACAGTCACAATCATCTCAAGCCAATGTTTACACCACCAGGTGGCTATCCCTGTCATACTATCTCAAATATATAAATAAAACTATCAAAGTGATCCCCCTCCCTATACTGAGGAAATAGTTTACTGACTTTCATAGCTTCTGGGGTTCAGTCATTCCCTTCCTCATTACCTCCATGACCCTGTCAAAGGGTTAGAAGCTCCTTTTTGTGCTGTCTCTGCTTCTCATTTTCTATAGCTTACCTGTCCAAATGCTTGATTTCAAGTTCTGTTACATGCTCCAAATGTTTGGCTTCCAGTTCATGCTGACACTGCTTCTCTCTCTCTCCTCAGCCTGCAATTCATGCTGACATCACTTCTCCTTTGCTTCCAGTTTGAGTCTCCTCAGCCTCCAGTTCATGCTGACACCACTTCTCCTCGGCTTCCAGTTTAAGTCTCCTTAACTCCAAAAGAATTTTTAATTCCTATGAAGAAAAGGTACCCTGTCTTGTTTTGGAAGGCTGCTTATCCCCAATGCCAAACTGGATATCCTCTGAGCTGCTGGTATGCTCTGTGGCTGCAACTAAGGGTGAGATCATTGCTTCCTTAGTCAGATTGGCATGCACCAGTCCTTTGGCTTAGCACACCTTGGCCAAATGGTTCCTGATCAGCTTGGTATAGTCCTCTGCTGACATCTTTGGCTGCTGTCCCTGACTAAACAGACTAAAAATAAGTAAAACTGTTGAGAAATGAAACTCTGTATGTTTATCTTGTGGCTGTAAAGTGTGCACACCTCAGTGATAACTACTCACAAGCTACAAAAATTCAATTAAAATCACACACTGCTGTCATGAAATAATGTGACATGAGGACTCGCTTACTTAAACCTGGGGCAGTAACTAGGAGCCTCTATCCTAACCACTGTCTCCAGTAAGGGAGTGCCACTGAAAGCAGGGAGAGAGCACACAATTTCCCCTAAGGGTACACCAGGAGCAGGCTCCAAACCTAGGACTAGACTATATACTTCAGTCAAGATCCACAAATGATACTCTAACCTCTACAGAGCTCTGTGCCAAGTTCTAGGTATTTTACACACTCACTCTTAAATATTTGATATTCACACATACAAACACTCTTGGGAAAGACTGCCGCAGACTTACTTGGTATGTCCTGTTTCCCAAATTACACAGTAACAATGTCATTAGTCAAAATTCCACAATACTCTTCAAAAGGGGTGTTTATTTAGGGTCTATATTAAATCAGCAAATGCTTAAAAAAGCAAACTCTGATTTATCGACCCCATGTAAGCGAAAGCTTACAATCCTGAACACTTAGAACAGCGATTTTTTCCCAGGGAAAAAAAATCACTGTTCCAAAAATAAAAAGTTTAAAACATTACATAAAGTGGGGGGTGAAGCTCCACACACCCCCTACTTAAATATACCAACTCCGAGATCACACTACAGTGACAAAAATGGCAAAATAACAAAGGCGGCCAAGCGATTTCTTTCCCAGGGAAATAATTTGCTTATATGCCTTTTCAGTATTTTGCCATTTTGTGCTTTCAGGTTCAATCAAGGTGCATTTGAAAGAATGCATCTTCAATCATATAATAGGGAACCTTTATGTATATTAGGAAAAATAAATTATAAAATTGTAAGGTAGCTTGTAATCCAAGCAATAAGACTTTTTCAGAATGGCCCTGATGTTATCATAATAAGCATAAACACTCTCAGATTGCTAAAAGTACTTTCTCAATAACCAGCCACAATAAAAGGTAGCAAAATATTTAATAAATAAAATGATTTAAAACATATATACACTGAATTACTGATTCCAATAAACCACAGAGTTTCACACACAAGAATTATGAAAATAACACTGTAGGATAGGTTTCATACTGATTGAAGAAAAACTCTGACTGTAGCTGTCTAACTGTCTAAAGATTGCCCCTTTGCCCCTCCTCTCATTCACCTGCCCTCACCTTTCTCTGTCTCCTCTCCCACCCACATTACATCCTGCCCTACGGGCATTTAGGAGGGAAGCCCTTTGTGGCGCCATCTTTATTATCCCTGTTCCTGCCCTGGCTGCTGAGTGTCCCTGGTTCCAGAGGAATGTTTGTATTGTAAGTACTATAGCGGTATATCTGTTATTCTTTGTATATTATGGCTAATGTTTTTTTATAAGGTGTCCATCCTAACCCCTACAGACAATGCTAGTGATTTTCACTCATTTAACTAAGAAGGTACTTATCTGATGTGTAAAGTATTGATAACACTGCTGCTTATACTCTGGACTTTACTGTAAATTACGGATAATGTTTTTTATACGGTGTCCATCCTAATACCTACAGTCAATGCTAGTGATTTTCACTCATTTAACTAAGAAGGTACTTATCTGCTGTGTAACGTATTGTTAACACTGCTGATTATACTCTTGTACTTGACGAATGATTATTTGTCGTTGCTATCTGTGGAGTGTTAGAAGCCTATGCCTATGATTTGTTTTACAGGGCAAATTGGTTATAATTGTGTCATAAAATTAAACTAAGTGTGTGAGGGATACAAGTGCATAAAACAGCTACTTGGATTTGTGTCGCCTCCCACGTGGTCATCTTTACCCCCGGCTTAGCGTGCCTTGAATCACAGCATTCTGTAATTCTTTTCTAGTCTAACCTTTTTATTAGTGTCGTTTAGTGTAAGGTGCTGTTTATGCGAAGAAAGCACTGTTTATTGCTGTAGTTATATAAGGTCTGGGTGCATTCTCTTTCACTCGCAGATGGTGCTAGAAATGGCTATAATAGCAGTTTTGCTTAGGTGTCTTACCCTAATAACCTGATGCAGCTTTACTATCCTGCATGTGTCGTGCTACCTGAAACAAGCATAGTACAAGGATAACTTAACCCCCTCTCTGAGTGCTTACTTCAGTACCTGGGCATACTGCATTGTTGTACATGCTCCTTCTGCATACACATATTTTTTATTTACTTTACTGCAGCTAGCGTTAGCCACTTGTAAGGCTTTTTTCTGACTTACTGAACCCTTTCAATGTGGAACACAGACTGGGCCAACCACTCTACATGTTTAAATTGTTCTACACTTTATTGCAAACGCCTGCTTATTCTGGAGTGTGCACCTTGTCATATCGACTACTTATTGTCTAGCACCCCTGTTGACTACTTTCCCTTTAAGCTAGACCTGCTTACCTTTTCCTAGCGTTCTTCATGTAAAATCCTTTGTGTAGCATCCTGACTATTTAGTCCACATTTGGGTAACCTCCGTGGGAGGCACAACCTATTTCCAAGTGGCTGTTACCTTGCACATTTACTTTTGGTAACTTGTCTAGAACTATTTGTTTAAATATAACTTGCCTAGGCTATAGCTTATACATATATATATATATATATATATATATATATATATATATATACAGGTAATGACTGCCATCTAACTTGCTTAATGTAACTCCAGCCATTTATATGTTAACAGGCATTAAGAGTACCTTGCTTGCTCCTAATTAATGCACATTTCAGGAAATTTCTCCATTCCCCTGTGCCTACTGATTACTATTTACTTATTGCATGCCTTAGTTGTCGACTGGAAGCTTTAACTGTAAACTGACAATATAGTATTCCTTACATATTGTTCATTACTGCTTGAACTGGATCTTACCAGGTTTGTTTTAACTGTACTACTAATAGTCTTGTTGCCTTAACCCCTAACTTACTCATATGATTTTATCTTTCTAATTCCTACTAGCTCTCTACCTCCTATCCTGCACTAAAGGACCTGCCTGGTCTTTAAGGAACCCTTTCATCCAATTCCAGCCATCCCAATGCCTGGCCAAAGATTTCTGCTGCCCCAGTGATTTGTTTCCTTCCCTGTTTCTAACGGATTAAGAAAGTATGCTACACCCAAGTCCTACTTCTTCAAGTGTATCTGTTTAATTTACACTTTACCTAGTATAGGTTGTGGACTGTTTCTGTGTAATTTATCTTGTACCAAGTAGAGATAGTATTTAAGCCACTGAGTCAGGAAACCAGCAGCCATACTCCTCTCTATCTGTGTTCCTACTGCCATTTTCCCATACCCCCTGAACCCATTATCTGTTTCACCCCTACCTGCTACCTTTATCACAATTACCTTGTTGTATTCTGTTTTCTGCCCACTAGGTGGCACTCCAAGCTAGCCTTAGGCTATAACTATTCCCCCACTTTCTCTAGTTTCTTCTCTGGATCTTCTCTCAGATTTTTCCCCTTGGCTAGCTGCTAATCTTCCTGCATTGTCCTGCTGCTCTTATCCCTTTCCATTCACACCCTCTAGCTCCAATATACCTCTTCTATTTCCTCCCACTCCACTATCCTTTTCTACCTCCAACCTGCTTTACCAAACTCTACTTACCTCAGACCACCTTCACTGCACCTGGAACTTGCTATTCTCTGATTGTCTCTGCTAACTCTTCCTCTACCTGCTCTAACCCACTCCATTCATCCTGCAGGCTCACTCCGCTCCCCATACCCTACCCACAATTCCCACACACCCCCAGAGTTGTTAGCTTTACACTTCCATAGACACACCCCCTACCCCTCATCTACCTATCACTAACGACTTCCACTTAACACCCCTACCCCACAACAATTACTCCTTAAAGTTACTTAACACCTTTACACCCTCTCCCTTACCTGTCATTACTATAACCTCCTGTTTGTACCAACCAAACGTAACTTCCTTTCATATTGTAACCTTATAATAACTCATATTAAACTTTTTTCCTCAGTCCACTCTTTCTCTTACAACTCTCCCTCCTTCTGTCACCTTTTTTTCACCTGATACTAGGCACCTTTATTTATACGTAATACAAGACTCCTTCCTTCATCTCACTCCACCCTTTCCTATTCATCCTAATGGCCTCTAAACATAACTCTATTCACACATACCGCCTACTCTTACCTACTATTCTAGCTTCCCTAACTAGCATTCTCACTAACCTTCTTTGAACATTTTTCTCTGCTTAAACAGCACCACCCCTACCAACAAACTCAACCAGTATCACATACAAATTCCCTCAACCACATTAACATAACCTCTGCTTCTAGCTATATACTTCCAAAGTACCATAGATCTACCCATCTCACTTGCTTCCATGACAAGAAACCCCCTAACAACTACTATAAAATCATAAAACTAATACAAAAACCTCAACAATATCCCCTATTAGATGGTGATATCCACCCAAACCCTGGCCCCAATACAAGACTTCCCAGTGACCCACTAAACCAAAAACCCCACATCACCTCTACTCTAACAAATTCATCTAACTCCCTCCTGATAGCTCACCTTAACATCCATAGCATTAACAATAAAATATCCCACCTACATGCACTCCTAGGTGTAGACAAATTTGATATCCTCTGTATTACTGAAACTTGGCTTAAACCTTCAACCAAAGACAATGAGATTACCCCCCAGGATATAACATCCTTAGATATGACCGTATTACCAAAAAAGGTGGGCGGGTAGCCATGTTTTATAAATCAGAACTCGAAGTGTTGCTCTTCAATGTGCCACTTCCCACAAACTCCATTGCAGAAATCCTTACAGCTAAACTTCAAATCAATAACTATAAATCCATCTATATAATCTGTTCCTATCCCCCCCCAGAAACAATAACAGTACAACAGAAAATATACTTAGTGGCCTATCTACCCACCTACCCCAGGAAACCATTGTGTTAGGAGACTTTAATATAGACTGGGCTACCTGTAGGTTCCCCAATCCCATTAACCACATAAATCTTTATGGTTTCTCACAAATGATAACCACCCCTACTAGAACCCACAAACAAAGTGGTAAAGAAACCACCCTAGACTGGATCCTCATAAACAGTCACCCTACTACTTATAAACCAGGAACCCTTCCAGATGATATCATTGACCAATCTCTAACCTATATAATTAAACAAAAACTTCATAGCCCTAATTCTACCATTTTCAAAACCTCCCATTCTAAAAAAAACTTTCATACTGAAAACTTCCAAACAGAACTGAAGGCATGCGACTGGTCACCACTACTCCATCTTCAACTTGATGAAGCAGTGACCTACTTTAATACTAAATTCCTTCAAATCCTAGACTACCATGCCCCCTATTGCTCTTCCTGAATAAAGACCAAAACTACCCCATGGCTCACAAAACAAACTAGGCAAAAAACCCTCCTAAGAAATAAAATCTGGGCCATGTGGAGAGCCTCTAAAAGCCCATCAGATCAGATCACCTTTACTTTAAACAATTAAGAAATGCCACCAAAAAATAAATTCTGCTAGGCAAAATAAAACTTTTACCTTCACCTCCAATAAACCCACAAACAGAAACCACAACATTTCTGATCAGCTATGAACAAACTACTTCAGCCAGGGCACTCCAAGACTCCTACCCCATCAGGAATCACCCAGAATAACCCTAAACTAATCGCTGATTCCTTTAACAACTTCTTTACAGAAGCCATACAAACTCTAGCTAATACTCTACCACCCATTAGCTCCCTTCCACCCAATACCACAACAAATCCAGTTCCTTCTTTTCATATACAACCAGTACCTACATCCCTCATTTGTAACCTCCTTTAAAAACTCAAGCCATGCACCCCTTCTGCTGACTGTCTACCAGCAGAATACCTGCAAATTGCAGCTAAAGCCATTGCTAACCCTATTTCTATCCTTATTAACAGAACTATTACAGAAAGCAAAATCCCTTTTATATGGAAGGTCTCTCACATCATCCCTCTACATAAGGTGGGACATCAACTCATATTTCCAACTTTAGACCAATCGACCTACTCTCTTCCATAGCTAAAACAATGGAAAAATGTATCCACCGACAACTACTTGACCACCTCCTCCACAACAATTTACTTGCTAACTGCCAACATGGCTTCAGGCCATTCCATAGTACTACAACTACCCTGCTATCCTTTTCTGACTGTATAAACAAAAATCATAATAATAACTCTCTTTCCTCTGCACTATTTATCGACCTTTCAAAAGCCTTCAATATGGTCAACCATAATCTGCTTATTGAGGTACTAAAAGCCCATTCACTGGATGCACAGGCATTACTCTGGTTTAAATCTTATTTAGACAACTGACAGCAAGCAGTCCTTTAGGACAATAAGCTATCAACTCCCCTCCCTGTAAACATTGGAGTACCTCAAGGCTCAATCCTAAGCCCTCTTCTCTTTTCAATGTTTATTAATGACCTAAATACTAAATTTCCTCAAGCCACCTGCATACAATATGCTGATGATTCAACTTTAATCTGCTCAGCTAAGTCTTCAACCTCACTCCAGACCCTCATCCAAACTGTATTTCATACTGTGGAAAATTGGTTCATGCAGCACTGCCTCCTCCTGAACCCCAAAAAAACAAAATTATTATTCTTTGCTCCTACTCAAAAATCACCACAAATTCACTTCACAATAACCTCTAACAATGGAACCACCATATCCTCTGATACTACAACCCATCTCCTGGGCATAACCATAGACAACATCCTTAGCTATGGTGATCATATCAACACTACCATAAAGTCTGTCAACAAAAACTAGGTACACTGTATAAAATCAAACCCTTCCTTACACCAACAGCCAGACCCACTATTGCCCAGACCCACCTGATCTCTACCCTGTTCTATGCTTCTGCCATTTATACCAACCTTTCTAAAAACAACCTTAACAAACTTGCCACTAGCTATAATAACATTGCCAGATTCGCCACTGGCAACCCTTTCAGAACCCACCACTGTCTCAACCTCAAACAATTGGGATGGTTAGAACTGCAGCACCAACTACTCTGTCATCAACTTACTATAACCCAAAAGATACTTTACCACCCTAATAATACCCCAATCCTCACTAATCTGACTACCCCTTACAAAAACCTTACAACTCTTCGCTCAGCCAATAAGATTCTAGTTTCCACTATTAAATCTAACAACAAAGCTGGGGACTCTCTATTCACTAACACAGTGGGAAAAGCCTGGAACCAGCTTCCAAGTGAACTTTCTATTCTCTCTTTCACACATCTTTTAAAAAAAAACATCTCAAAGAACATCTTAGAACTCACTGGCTTTGTCCCTGCACAAACCCTGACTGATTTTTCACTTTACCCATTCCTGCTCTCCCTTTTTCTTCACTTCTCTACTGTACTATATTGCTCAAACCATTCTCTGTCCTTCTCTACTGTACTATGTTTCCTACCTGTACTAACAATTAAGCTAACCTCAAACTATCCTCTGTCCTAAAAAAAAAAACATTTTTTATAAATGTTTAAAATGTATTACTCTTTGTGTTTTTTTCCCTCTCAAATATTGTTTATTTTTCTGTATTTGATCTTAGTTCATTCCCCACTAAATAACTGTACACATTATTTTTTTCTCTCAAATATTATTATCTGTATTTGATCACAGCTTAATATTTTATATTAATGTTGTATAATAAGTTTCTGTCTATGCTTGGAGCTTTTCTCCCTGGGCCTCTACTGAAAATTGACATGTATCCAGTTAGACTAGCCTGGTCAACAAATGTAAATAAATAAAATAAAAAAATAAATAAATTGTGTCCCTGTCTATTCTAATTAACCCAGCAAGGTAAGATTATTGTCTTAGTTCTGCAAGCAAAATAAGAATATTTGTCCACTCTTCGGGCAGTTGTCTGGTCCTCAGCAACTGGAATGGTATATTCTACTATTTCTGTTGAACAGCTCTGGAAAACTGTGTGATGTCTACTCATCTGGAAAACAGCCACTGACTACTACAACAACTGCGGCAACTCAACTCATTTGAACACAGTTGAAGTCAACTCAACTCAACACTGAACTCACCTGACTCAGAACCTGCTTTTTATAGCAGATTTTTGTAAAAGTCACAGAAAGCTGTTATGAGAATTCTACTCTCTCATTTCAGACTTTTGAAAAGTAAACGAAAACAGCTGCTGTGGAGATTCCATTTCTTTGAGCTTTGGTACATGATGACATCACCTCCAGGTCAGCTGACTGGCACAACCTGCATTCAGAACTTTTTTAAAAAAAAACATGCACATCTGGTCAGCTGGAAAGACACTGCTTGATTCCAACATTACACACAAACCAAAGCAACATTAAAAAAACATAAGCTTACCCACAAAACCATAGCCAGTCATGCTGGCATACATAACACAGGCTAATTTACAGTCACCCATGAGCATCCACAAAACTGCATCCAGACATGCTAGGAAAGTTAACAATATGTGATATCCCCACAATGAGTTCTTCATTAGAAAGACTAGTAGCATCACACATTTTCTTGCAGAGATTGACAGAAATATGTATCCAAACAAGCTACATAAGAAAGTCCCATAGATTTAAGACTTTTGAATTGAAATGCCTTTTCTACTATTTAGTTATACCACACAGATTAGTTAGAATAGTTTCAGGGAGTAGAGGAATATGTTGGAGGTATAGAAATTCACAGGTAAGAGACTAAAGTCATATTTTGAAAGTGCAGGGAATTACAGACATTTAAGTGACAATTTCAAACCTGATAAAAGAAGTATTTGGAATGCACATTGAGCTTGCAAAGGAATTGTATTTCTTAGGGAATTTCTAGAATATCCCAATGTATAGCAATACATGCTTTGGATATTTTGGTTAAAAAGGAAAGCAGTGGCTCTACCATCATGCCAAGATGCCATTGTGAAGGTTACTAAATTAGGCAGTAATAATGAAGAACATTGTCCATAGAAAGGGATGGGAAGGTTTTTGTGTAAATGGTTGCTCTGAGGGGAAAATTAGGATAAATGGTGTGGCTGAAACAGTTGAGATGGGGCAATTTGGAGCAAGATGAAGATATTCTATGGAGATTAAAATATTCTGGCTTGTCTCAGAACATGGAGTAAAAGACTTAACTATCTTATTTTTGAAAATTGGCAAATTGATTTTCTCTGAAAAATATTAATGTATAGAAAGTTAGAAAAGGATATTAAAAGAATGTTGAACTAATTCATTTGGATCATAGGAAGTTACTAGGCTATTGGCCTTGAGGCCCTTATAAGCATAGCCAAGAGTTTAGGCCATGCATAGACAAATCAGAACCCTGATGCCCCTGTCCAGCAGGGACACGGTAGGAATCTTAGGGATGCATTTTCTATTTCCCATCCAGTTATCCAGATTGTGCTTAAAAAGGGGTAAAGAGGTACAATGCATGACGTGGAGAGAGAGTCTATTCAATAGACGGGGGAGTCTCTAGGACACAAATCTATCCCGCCACCAAGTCCTATTGATGTCATAGACCAGGTTGAGGCTGCGTGTGCAGGTTACTTGAATGGAGTTTGACTTGTGGATATGCAGCAGTCCCATCAAGGTGGGGTCCGAGATCACCTTGTATGTCAGACAAAAGTCACCTCTGAGGAGTCTGTATGAAACAGAGTAGAAGGATAGGACCTTTAGCCTATCTGTGTATGGTAGATTTTTGAGACCCAGTTTTCTCCTGGGAGGAACCTCTGTGGCCACTCCAGCTGCTGCATGTGCTTTGCAAGGTACATGCCAAATGGGGCATTGTACTGAATAATAAGCCTTATAAGGGAAGAATATAGGGATGTTATGACCTCCTTGTTCCTGAATGAGATACTCTTATTTATGAGGTGGACCATGTAGAAAGCTTTCCATACAATGGAAGCAACATGGTGGTCAAAAGTCAGGCTGCTATCAGTCTGGGTGCCCAAATCCTTCACAACTAATTGCGTACTTAGAATATTGTTATTAATGTGATCATTTATGGGGACATCTCTCTCTTCCCAAAGGGATGATGATGCATTTTTTTGCATTCAGCTTGAGGTCATGTTTCTGGCACCAGTCATTTGTTTGGGTGAGACCCTCTTGGAGGATGCCCATGTCACTAGGGGAATTGATGACAGCTCCCAAATTGCAGTCATCTGAAAGCCTGGCCAGCCATAGCCAACTGGTTTTGGCCTGTACCTCAGAAAAGTATATCCCATATAACAGAGGCCCCAAGACCAAACTGTGGGGTACGCCACTCAATACGGGTGTACTGCTCGAGGTGGCTTTCCCTATTTTGACTAGATGGGCTCTATTAGTGAGCCAGTTGGATACCCATATGGTAACATATGGATTGATGCCTAGTTGAGAGAGTTTACCTATTATGCCCAAGTAGGGAATAATGTTGAAGGCTTTGGCCAGGTCATGGTAGGTGGTGTGCACTGTCTTCCCCTCATCCATGGCTTTGGTGACTGTCTCAAAAAAGTCAACCAAATTTAACAGACATGACCTCCCGCTGACAAAGCCAAACTGTGTGGGATCGAGTGTTTGGAGGTTGCCAATGTCTGATAAAATAAGAACATGCCAATTTGCTTATTTTATTTCATAAGGTTGAAGTTAAGCAATTAATATTTTTGTTAACAGATGTATAGTTACAGAATTTCTTTAAATAAGATAATGTTTTCAAAATATTGCAATGAGAAACTGCAGAAAAGGATAGCTTTAAAAACAAAAAGAAATGTGTTTTCATTGCAATTAGCACTAAATAGATAATGTAAAGGAAAACAAAGCATATTGTGATAAGAAAATCAGGACATTTGGTTAGAGGTGTTTTATCAACTATTTGTCAACAATTGCAAATAGGTCAGCTGCGTAGGTGAAGACAGACCCAGTAAAATAATGTCCAGAAATGAGAAAACAAAAGTCAAGTTAACATAAAAACAGGATAAAACTTTAATAAATACAGGTAAACACTATCATAGGTTCATAGGTTCATACTAGGCTATCTGCCCTAGGGCATTTATAAGCCTAGCCAGAATGTGTCATCCCAAAGGGCATGTACTCAATTATGGGCCTGATGATGGGCACCAGAATGGCAGTTCATTAAACCATAAAAACATACAAAATCTCAGCATTTATATACTTCTTAAGAGCTCCTAATCATCTTCTTTCGGCTGTTCCCGTTAGGGGTCGCCAGAGTGGATCACCTGTTTCCATTTCTTCCTGTCCTCTGCATCTTGTTCTGTCACACCAACCACCTGCATGTCCTCTCTCTCCACATCCATAAACCTTATCTTAAGCCTTCCTCTTTTCCTGTTACCTGGTAGCTTCATCCTTAACATTTTTTTCCCAATATACTCAGCATCCCTCCTCAGCACATGTCCAAACCAATGTAATCTTGCCTCTCTGGCTTTGTCTCCAAACTTTCCAACCTGGGCTGACCCTCTAATATACTTATTCCTAATCCTGTCAACCATCATCACACCCAGTACAAATCTTAACATCTTTAACTCTGCCACATCCAGCTCAAACTCCTGCCTTTTTGTCAATGCCACTGTCTCCAACCCATATAACATAGCTGGTCTCACTACCCTCTTGTAGACCTTCCCTTTCACTCTTACAGGTACTCGTCTGTCACAAATCACTCCTGACACTCTTCTCCACCCACTCCATCCTGCCTGTACTCTCTTCTTCACCTCTCTTCCACACTCACCATTACTCTGAACTATTGACTCCAAGTATTCACTGCTGTCACACTACCCTCGTACATATCCTGTACCACTCTTACATACTTCTCTGACACTGCTGACGTCCTCATACAATACCACAACTCCTCTCTAGGCACCCTGTCATATGCTTTCTCTAAGTCTACAAAAACACAATGCAACTCCTTCTGACATTCTCTGTACTTCTCCATCAACACTCTCAGAGCAAACGTAGCATCTGTAGTGATCTTTCCCGGCATGAAACCATACTGCAGATCACTAATCATCACTTCCCTTCTTAACCTAGCTTCCAGTACTCTTTCCCATAACTTCATGCTGTGACTGATCAATTTAATCCCTCTGTAGTTATTACAGCTCTGCACATCACCCTTATTCTTAAAAATCGGTACCAAAACATTTTTTCTCCATTCCTCAGGCATCCTCTCACTTTCCAAGATTTCATTAAACAATCTGGTTAAAAACTCCACTGCCATTTCACCTAAACACCTCCATGCTTCCACAGGTATGTCATCTGGGCCAACAGCCTTTCCATTCTTCATCCTCTTCATAGCTATCCTTACTTCCTCCTTGTTATCCATTGTACTTCATGATTCACTATCCCTACATCATCCAACCTTCTCTCCCTCTCATTCTCTTCATTCATCAACCCCTCAAAGTACTCTTTCCATCTCCTCAACACACTCTCCTCACTTGTGAGCATGTTTCCCTCATTATCCTTTATCACCTTTACCTGCTGCACATCTTTCCTAGCTCAGTCGCTCTGTCTAGCCAATCGGTACAGGTCCTTTTCTCCCTCCTTAGTGTCCAACCATTCATACAACTCTTCATATGCCTTATCCTTAGCCTTCGTCCCCTCTCTCTTTGCCATGCACCTCATCTCCTTATACTCCTGTCTAATTTCGTCATTTCTTTGACAATCCCACTTTTTCTTTGCCAACCTCTTTCTCTGTATACTCTCCTGTACTTCCTCATTCCATCACAATGTCTCCTTGTCGTCCTTCCTCTGTCCAGATGTCATACCAAGCACCTTTCTAGTCATCTCCCTTACTAGCTCTGATGTAGTTACCCAGCTATTTGGTAACACTTCACTGCCACACAGGGCCTGTCTTAACTCATCCCTGAACTCCACCTCACAATTACCCTTTTTCAATTTCCACCATTTGATCCTTGGTGCTGCCCTCACACTCCTCCTCTTCTTGATCACTAACGTCATCCTACAAACCACCATCCTATGCTGCCTAACTACACTTTCCCCGGTCACCACTTTACAGTCTCCAATCTCCTTCAAACTGGCCCTCCTACATAAGATATAACCCACCTGTCTGCATCTTCCTCCACTCTTGTATGTCACCCTATGCTCCTCCTTCTTGTTAAAATATGTATTCACCACAGCCACGTCCATCTTTTTCACAAAATCCACTACCATCTGACCTTCTGTATTCCTTTGTTTAACACCATACCTACCCATCACTTCCTCATCCCCTCTGTTCCCTTCACCAATATGCCCATTGAAATCTGCTCCAATCACTACTCTCTCACCCTTGGGTACAGCCATCACCACTTCATCCAATTCACTCCAAAACTTTTCTTTCTCATCCATTGCACACCCAACTTGTAGAGCATATGCACTAACAACATTCATCATTACACCATCAGTTTCCAGCTTCATAAACATCACTCTATCTGACACTCTTTTCACCTCCAAAACACTCTTAGAATACTGTTCCTTCAGAATAACTCCTACGCCATTTCTCCTGCCATCCACACTATGGTAAAACAATTTGAACCCACCTCCGATACAACTAGCCATACTCCCCTTCCATCTGGTCTCTTCCACACACAATATACCAACCTTCCTTCTGTCCATCATATCAGCTAGCTCTCTCCCTATACCAGTCATACTGCCAACATTCAAAGTTCTGACCCTCACTACCACAGTCCTAGCCTTTCTCCTCTCTTCCTGTCTTCAGCCATGCCTTCCGCCTCTTCTCCTCCTTCGGCCAACAGTAGCCCAATTTCCACCAGCACCCTGTTGGCTAACAGTACTGGTGGCGGTTGCTGTTAACCCGGGCCTCGACTGATCTGGTATGGAAATATTTACTCATGTCCACATGAAATTATTATTTGTAGTTTTTTCCGGATGCCCTTCCCTGGACGAACCCTCCCATTTATCCGGGCTTGGGACCGCACAAAGAAATACACATCCCATCCCCCCTGGCTTTTCTTTTTCTTAAGAGCTCCTAATAAGTACAATAAAACAATTGAGATTAAATTTAACCAATTAATAGAAAAAACCTTAGAGCTTCAAGGCCGATTTTAAAGGAACCATACCATTTAAACCAGACTTCTTATCAGCCTGTAATAATATGATTCATCACATCTCAGCATACTCAGTTTTATTAATAAGATCACCCCCTCTAATATCATCCTCAATTAATTGTAAGACGATAAATTTAAAAAATGCTGAAATCCATACTCAGTCACATGTTTAGCTAAAGCATTAGTAATCTTCTTTTGTGTATCATATATATGTTGTTGTATACACTCCTTGTAGTTTTTGAAGTGCCTGTGAATATATTTCTATCTCCTCACAATTTATCCATCCAAATACAGGCAAATCATTGATATTAAAGTTATATGCCAACTGTAAAAGTGAAGATCTTGTTTATCTTCCATTTTGTTTAGAGTGGCAGTGCTTATATATAGGGAAGACCAACCGCTCTTTAAAGGAGGGAATACAACAACATATATATGATATATGAAAGAAGACGCTTACTAATGTTTTAGCTAAACACGTGGCTGAGGATGAATTTCAACATTCTTTTAAATTTATGGTCTTACAATTAATTGAGGATGATATTAGAGTGGTTTTAGCTGCTGGCAGAAATTTTTGGTTAGTCACTCATATGACAACTGCTCACAGGTGTCACTGAAGTAAACAGAGTTTATTTTCAGCCTTGGCATTATGCTTATAAATGGGACTCATATTTTAATGACTTGTCATAAATGCCATACTTGTTTATGCAAGGATATGCATTTAACTGCAGAGAGTCTAAGATCCATGTTTGTCACACCCTCACTGCTTCCAGGCATTGAATATTATAGTATTACTTATGCAAGTATTCATATAAAACATTGCATTAATATGTAATGGTCCACCCCAAGTCTACTACCTGTGAGCAGTTGTCATATGAGTGACTAACCAAAAATCTCTGCCAGCAGCTAAAACCATTCCCGCATTCCCGCATGGTTCTTAAAGGAAGTATCTTCCTGTTTAGACTTTAAATGGGTATGCAGTTATTGTGCTGGGCTAAGGGAGTACACAGAGTGACTGAAGGGCTCCTCACATGTAAACACACATACGACTGTATGGGCATTCATTTTATCAAGGTGATAAAGCAGGCCTTGCTCTTTCTCTACCAATTGCTAAATGTTGTGTGAGTGACACTGAGAGAAATTTAATTTTTACAAATCCATCTCATCCTTTGCATAAGCTTGAGGTCCTCAGCCAAACTGGTGGGCATTTTCCCTACCCATAATGCAACTGCTCTACAAGCTCAGATCTTGTTTGTCTTCTAGCAATGATTAGAAGTATGCATTACCAAAAGAATGTGACATTAACACATTACACAAGACATACCTCAGAGGCTGTAGAGTTCTATAAAAATCCAATTAGAGCTACTTGGTCTACCAGGAGGGGGAATAGAGGGTGGGTTGCGAGAATAAAGGACGAGAGGGACGACACACAAGGAACATTATGGTGAGTACACAACTTCTTTATGTGTTGTTGTCAATCTTATCTTTATTCTCACTGATGGGACTGTGTCCCTAGCTGCCTAATTCTTGGGTAGCTCATGGGAGAATATTCATCAGAACCATAGAACCAAAGGATGTTCTACTCCTAGAGGCCAAATCTAATTTGTAATGAGTGATAAAGGTATGTGGTTTAGCCTATGTAGCTGCAGCACAAATGTTGTCCAAGGGTAATCTGGCTTGGAAAGCTACTGAAGTGGCTAATGACCTGGTAGAATAAGCCTATATAGGATTTGAAATAGTCTTGTGGTTAGAGTTGTATATGTAAGATATACACTGGGGTAGCCAATTGGATACTGTTACTTTAGAAACTGGTTGACCTTTCCTAATGTCTGAATAAGAGATAAAGAGCTGATCTGACTTTCTGAATTGTAATGTCCTGTGCAAATAAAAACTTAATTGTCTATGGACATCTAAAAGGTGGAGAGAGTATTCTCCTTTGTTTTGAAAGTTTGGAAAGAATATTGGTAATTCAATAGAGTCATTGAGGTTTGTTTCTGAAACAACTTTAGGTAAAAAGGAAGGGCTCCTTCTCAGAGAAACCTGGTCTTTATGAAAAATTATGTACGTGTGTTTGGAATACAGGGCTTGTAGCTCGGAAACTCTTCTTGCTGAATTTATAGCTACTAAAAGAAGAGTCTTCCATGATAAGAATTTCAAATCAGATGTAGCAGAAGGTTCAAAAGGTAGGTAAACAAGCTTTCACAATACAAAACTTAAATCCCAAGGTAGAATGGGGTTTCTGTAAGGAGGACGAATTAAGGAAGCACCTCTGAGGAATGCTTTACAAAGTCTTGTGTGAAATTATAGCAGTACAATTGTCTCCTATGTGAAAATTAGAGATGGCTGCTAATTGAACCCTAACAGTAGCTGCATCAGCTCCCTCATTAAATAATTTGGCTAAAAATTCCAGAATAGAAAAGGAGCTGTGAAAGGATCTAGGTTATTAAGATTAGACCAGACCACAAATCTTTGCTATTTACTTTTTGTACAATTTTCGAGTAGAGTTCTTGTGGGAGGAAAGCAAAATATGTTTTACTGGAGAAGAAAGTATGGAGGCTGGGATGAAATTCTCTTGACAGATGTGTCAGTAGATCCAGAACTGAGTCCAGGATCCATGGTCCCTTCTCTACATGAGGCCAGATAAAGGAAAACCATATCTGTCAAAGCCAATAGGGGGCAATTAGGATTACTGTGTTCTCCAACAAGCTTGCATTCTGTAGGAATTTGGGAATCAAAGGTATTGTCGGGAAAGCATAAAGACATTTGAAGTCCCAGCCGTGAACAAGTGTCCTTTTTTGTGACTTCCACTGGGGAATCAGGGTAAAGTAGCTGCTACATTTGTCATTCATGGGTGATGCAAGGAGATCGCAGCAAAGCTTTCAGAAGAAGATGCCTGGTTGGGGCAGAGATGAGCCAGTCATCCAGATGTGGAAACACATGGAATCCTTTGCATCTCAGGTGAGCTTCAACTACTGCCATGCATTTGGTGAACACTCTGGGGGCCATAGTGAGACCAAAGGGCAGGGCTTGAAATTGGAAGTGACTGGGTCCTAGCTGGAAGCATAAAAACCTTCTGGATTGCCTGCTCATTAAAATGTGGTATTACACATCCTGAAGGTCTATGGAGCACATCCAATTGTCTTTTTCCAGGAGTGGAAGTATCGACTGCAGTGTTATCATCCTGAACTTGCTCTTTTTTACAGATCTGTTTAGAATTCTGAGATCCAGGATGGGTCTCCAGTCCCCTGTTTTCTTTGGAACTAAAAAGAATCTTGAATAATTTCCGGATCCTTTCTCGTCTGTGGGGACATGTTGGAGGACTCTCTTGTTTAGCAACTTTTGAATTTCTAAGGTTGCCTGTTCCTTTTGACTGGGTGGAACATCTGGAACTAAGGTATTAAATAGGAGGAGAATAGGTGAAGGGAATGACATGTCCCATGGATATTATACTCTGCAGCCATCTGTCATTTGTGATGCTTTGCGAGATTTCTTGGTGCTGAGACAACCACCGACTAACTCCAGAGGTGAGCAATTTGGCACTCCTTCAAGAGTGTTGATAGTGCCTTCCAAAAAAAAGATTCTCTGGAGCTGTGGCTATGCAGACCCCCTCTGCTGCGAGGTCAGCATCTACCATTATTGTTCCCCCTCTGCCCCAAGGGAACTCTCACTTTGTGCATCCTGGAAAGACTTGTGGGATTTTCTAAACCAAATTTTTCACTACCCCTCTGACCTTTTGAAAAGGGTCTAGTGGATGCAGAAAAATGTACTTCAGTGGCAGACAAGGTCTTTCCTTCTTGTTCACACCTGGTGAGCATCTCTTTCACTTTCGCCCCAAAAAGAGAGGAGCCGTCAAAAGGGGGGTTAATGAAGATGGACTTAAAGGGCTCTGCGAAGTCACAAAGTCACATCCAGGCCTGTCTTTGAAGAGCAATACATGAACCCGCAGCTATACTCATTCCATCTGCTGTATATGACATGATCCTCATGGAAGAGTTTACTACAGAACTGAGGGTGTTAAGCTGAGCATTAACTTTATCTGCTACTGCATCAGCTACAGCTCCTTGGAGGGAGTCTGTGAGTTCCTTTAACAGGTTCCTCTGTAGCCTAGTGAAGTGGGTAAGGTAGTTCAGAGACTGAAAGGAAAAGGTAACTGATGAAAATGCTCACTTCCCATATCTAGCCATAGTCCTGGAGTCATTATTAGGAGGATGGATGGAGGAGCTGGTCTAGGATAGCTCCTTTTTAGTAGCTGCCGTCACAACCATGGCATCAACTGCAACTCCTTTAGTAAGAAACCCTTTATCTTTAAGTGCCATAATGAACTTATTTGGGATTCTAGGAGTAGACTCTATGGAATCTGGAGTCACCCAGGCCTTCCTAGTGATTAAATCCATAAGCTCGTTGGAAGGTGGAGTCACCCAAGAGACGGAAGGGAGAGACCCAAAGGCTTTCAGGTAAACTGACTCCTTAGCAGAAGGGGGGGGGTTGGACTGCCAGTCACCTCTCTTTTTTACCAGTTCCTAAAGGAGACATCATCAGGAGGTGACATTAGAGGCCCTTCTGCCTCACTGAGGTCAGTGTCTGATGTGATAGACTCCTCTGGAGAACAAAGGTGCTTCCTCTTGCAGGTCGTCTTCTGAGGGACCTTCTCAGTGGGATGCTCTGAAGTAGCTTCAGAAGAGGGGGGAGTCTCTTGGTGGACAACCTGAGGCCTGGAATCTCTGCAATCCTGTGGAAGGGTTACCTGAGAGGACGAAGACAACTGGCCCATAAAGGGAAGAAGATCCGAAGAAGGCTTTGCCTTAGATTTGATAGGAGTCAGCACCCTCCTCATAACCTCAAAGGTAGGCTGCCTCTGCCCTGAGAAGTCCCCCAGATCCGACAAAAAGGTTGATGGAGATGAAGGGATCCCCATAACTGATGACAGAAGCTCTGTGGCTGAGGTAGGAGCAGAACGCACACATGCCAAAGCCCCAAGAGGCAGAGTCGGATCCAGTGAGATCCAAGCTATCTCCAAGGATCCGACTGGGGGAGTGTCAGCTCCTAGAGGTGTCCTGCACCAAATAGAGGAAAATGCTCAGTGTGAATGCCTGCTCTGAGGTAACCAATCATCCTGGAGCTGACTCAGACACAATCTTCCAGCTCCAAAACCAAGGGATGGACCAGAGGAGGAACCGTAACTATGGAGGTTGACTGTGTCTGACCCGATTCCTTTGGGCTTGGACCCAACAGAAGTTTGGCCAGGGCCAGAGTCTTCAGCAACCTCTGCACTACCCTATCCACATCTTCAAAGGATAAGCTCCTAGTATACGTAGTAGAAAGAGATGGAGACCTAGACTTAGTCAGTAAAGGTGATGGGAGCTGTGAAGTCACTAGTACAAGTGAAGGCCATCAGCTCCGATGTGGAGCATTTGTCAGCAAAGAAGTTGTCAAAGCCAAAGGTTCTGTTGGCTCCGATGTAGTCTTGGATCCGGTGATGACTGTCTGCTCCAAGGATGCTGGAGGAGAAGAGAGTTGACAAGTTTTGGGTCTTGGCTCTGAAGAATCATTTGGAGCCAAAGATGCCCTCTTGAAAGTCTTGTCTGGGGATTTTGAAGGCTCTGAATAAGTAGCATCTGAAAGGGGGGAAGGGGGGGCTAGTAAACCCTTCAAAATCAACTTGTTTTTACACTCCATAACTGCTCTCTGGTTAAATCCATGACATATGGAGCAATTTTCTTGTAGGTGAAGAGCCCCCAAGCAATAAACACAGAGAATGTGAGAATTGCTAAGGAGCATCTTCTTTCCATATTTTTTTACATTTTTTGAAACCTAATGGTTTCCCATCTGGTTTCTGAGACATACTCATCCAAAAACTCACACACACACACACAAGTACTGGCTAAAGAGGAATAGAAAGGTATAAGAAAAAAAAATCATTCTTTTTTTTTTTTTTTAACACAAAAAGAAAAATGTTCTCTAACTTTAACGGATGATTAGAGGAGAGAAGGAAAGGGAAGAAAATTGACCACTAACTAAAACAGATGATTAGAGAAGGAACAGCATGGTAGAGAAAATGTCCTCTAACTAAAACAGATGATTAGAGAAGGAACAGCATGGTAGAGAAAATGTCCTCTGACTGAAACAGATGATTAGAGAAGGAACAGCATGGTAGAGAAAATGTCCTCTGACTAAAACAGATGATTAGAGAAGGAACAGCATGGTAGAGAAAATGTCCTCTGACTGAAACAGATGATTAGAGAAGGAACAGCATGGTAGAGAAAATGTCCTCTAACTGAAACAGATGATTAGAGAAGGAACAGCATGGTAGAGAAAATGTCCTCTGACTGAAACAGATGATTAGAGAAGGAACAGCATGGTAGAGAAAATGTCCTCTGACTGAAACAGATGATTAGAGAAGGAACAGCATGGTAGAGAAAATGTCCTCTGACTGAAACAGATGATTAGAGAAGGAACAGCATGGTAGAGAAAATGTCCTCTGACTGAAACAGATGATTAGAGAAGGAACAGCATGGTAGAGAAAATAAACAGATGTAGAAGGAACAGCATGGTAGAGAAAATGTCCAAACAGATGATTAGAGAAGGAACAGCATGGTAGAAAACAGATGATTAGAGAAGGAACAGCATGGTAGAGAAAATGTCCTCTGACTGATGATTAGAGAAGGAACAGCATGGTAGAGAAAATGTCCTCTGACTGAAATGATTAGAGAAGGAACAGCATGGTAGAGAAAATGATGATTAGAAGGAACAGCATGGTAGAAAATGTCCCTAACTAAAACAGATGATTAGAGAAGGAACAGCATACAGATGATTAGAGAACATGGTAGAGAAAATGTCTGAAACAGATGATTAGAGAAGGAACAGCATGGTAGAGAAAATGTCCTCTGACAGCATGGTAGAAAATGTCCTCTAACTGAAACAGATGATTAGAAAGGAACAGCATGGTAGAAAATGTCCTCTAACTAAAACAGATGATTAGAGAAGGAACAGCATGGTAGAGAAAATGTCCTCTAACTGAAACAGATGGTAGAAATGACCCTCTAACTTAAATGGGCCGTTATCTTAAGTGGGGTAGGGTAAAGTCACATTAGCAGAAAGAAATAATAATAATAATATTATTATAATTATTATTATAATTATTATAATAATTATTGTTATAATTATTATTATAATTATAATAATAATTATTGTTATAATAATAATAATAATAATAATAATAATAATAATAATAATTTAGTAAGCAATTAGTAATACTTAGCCCAGAGTTTAGTTAGCAGGAACCTCTTTGCTGTGCAGCAAACAAGATCTGGAGTTGTAGAACGCTTGCATTATGGGTAGGGAAAATGCCTATGAGCTTAGCTGAGGACCTTGAGCTTATGTATAGGCCAAGATGGATCTGATGGATTGGATCTGACCCATCAGTGAAAATAAAGACGAGATTGACAACACATCATATATTTTTTATCATGCCATGAATTACTATAGCTCCCAAAGCTGCCTACAAGATAAATAGTCACTCCTAATTTTATTTTTTATTTATTTTTTTGTTGTTGTCCTTGTCTGTTCTCATGGGAACAGATATCCTGATTCCATTGTAAATCTAAATATGTCCCATAATGCACTATGAGAGATCAGATTGTGAGAAAAAGTAGCCCTGCCATTTTGTTCTCAGAATACATTTCCATTCACTTAAAATGGAACACCTAAAAAAACTACCAAATTTTAGAGTCTGGAGATTGTGTGTCATTGGCTGGTCTGCACTGGGTATTGCAAATGTTTCTACTAATGTAGTACACATTCTCTGAAAGAAGCTTGCAAAAGTGTCATCAAATTACTGAGATAAAAAAGACTTTTACGATGAGCAGTTTTGCAAGTTTCACTTCCTGGCCAAGTTACTCCTCCCATCTCCCCTTCTTCAATGAGCTAGACTTTCACACGTCCAGCTTGGCTAGACTGAACTAATTAGTCAACATTGCTGGACAATAGACATTCTGGCTGCTATCATGGTTTTAGGTTCATAGGACTAGGCTATTGGCCCTAGAGCCTATATAAGCCTAGCCAAAAGGTACCATAACTTTTGCCACCCAAGAAATTTATTTTCCTGTGCCACTGTCAAGCAGATCCACAGAAGTGATCCCCGGGGTGAATTTCCTATCTCCCATCCAATCATCAAGATTTTTCTTGAAGAGTGCAAATGAGGAGCTTTGTTTGATATAGATAGGTAGTTTGTTCCAAAGTATGGGAAGTCTCTGGGACAGGAATTTATCCCTCCAGCATGTTCTGTTTATTGTGGTGACAAAGTTTAGGTCCCTAGAGCATGTAGCTCAGAGGGATTGGGATTTCTTTAAGTGGAGCATGTCCAAAAGCTCTGAGTTTGACATAGCTTTCTATGTTAGGCAGAGATCACCTCTGAGTAAGCAATATATGGCGGAGTAAAGCTGCAGCTTTTTGAAACGGTCTGCGTAGGGCATCTGTTTGAGGCTGGTAATCCTCTTTGTGAGGTATTTCTGTGGCCTTTCCTGTTGTTGTAGATGTCTTGTGAGGTACATACCAAAAGGGGCATTGTACTCTATAATGGGTCTAATGAGTGACGAGTAAAGGGGAACAATTACCTCTTTTTTCCTGGAAGAGAAACCTTTGGTGATGAGGTGTGCCACGTAGAAGGATTTCCTGACTACTGTGGCAATGTGATTATCAAAGGAGAGACTACTGTCCACTTGTGTCCCAAGGTCTCTTATCACACTTTCGGTGTTAAGTAGACTACCACCTATGTGGTAGCTCATGGGTACAGAGTTTTTACCAAAAGGGATGACAATGCACTTGTTGACATTGAGTTTGAGTCAATGGCTTTAACACCAGGCATCTTTGCATAGGTATTTTGTTATAGCACATCCTGAACTATGGTATTTAATGCCAGGCTTTACATAGCAATGAAATAATTCTTGGTTTCTTCTTAATAATGACCTCCCAAACCAATAATGTGACTCAGTACTTTCTGTTACTATAACTTTATGTAGTTTGTCTTAGTTGTATTCCTGTAGCATATGTCTCATCCTGTCAGCAACAGCCTCATGGAGTAAGCTTCAAAATCAGATATTTTTGAGAATAGTAATACTTCTGATTCAGTAAGCTCACAAAATAACACTACATGAACTAGCATTCATTTTCTGAAAAAAGTCTTTAATTGCAATGACTATCATTATTTGTTTATAAGAATCTAATACCTTATTCAAAAAGCATTATGGATTGTAGTATATCAGAGCAAAAGTATAAACCAAAATTAAGGACATGTGGGGTAGACTGATAACAGATCCGACACTCCTACTCATCTGTTCTCCACTGCAACTATCCCAAATCAGACAGGCATGTATGTACTTCATAACACACATGTGGCTGTAGCAATAATATCTTACTCCAAACAGGGAACTCAAACAATGTACTGATAAAAACAGGGCAATATACATGTCTCAATCAAGCAATGATGAAATTGCTAGGGACCACACTGAGCACAATTTTACTCTTAATCCCTCCATCTGACAATGCAAAACAATCACACCACACTTACAAAGGCACACCTCCAGTCACCCCAAACACACAGCCACCCACACAAATACAACCTACTAGTCAGGTTTGAAGCTTTCCAACCTCTCCGCAAAACACTGCTGTAATGGCTTTGGCAAATGAAAACTCTCATCCCTACCTATTGTAGCCAGTCCATTGCACTTACACAAGTATCCCCTCAGCTGGTCAGCAAGCAGATGTCAGTACACATTTTCACTATACATCTTTTACACCACACACACACACACACACACACACACACACACACACACACACACACATACACACACACACACACACACACACACACACAAACAATGATAGATGGTTAATGTGGGCAAATTGTCTCCAAACCCAGTATTATGACATCTGCTGCCCATCATCTTGTCATCATTTGATCACTTGTCACAGCTGCAAATCTTTCTGTCCATTACACTTTGACTAGTAGACACACACACACACACAGAATCACCCACCCACACACACACACACACACACACACACACACACACACACACACACACACACACACACACACACACACACACACACACACACACACACACACACACACACTCACTCGCCCACACACATGGAAGCTCGCCCACACACACTCAATGTCGTGCACTAGCACTCACACACACACACACACACACACACACACACACACACACACACACACACATGCGCACACACACACACACACACACACACACACACACACACACACACACACACCCACACACACACACACACACACACACACACACACACACACACACACACACACACACACACACACTTGTGCGTGCTCACTACACACAGATATACATGATCACCCACATGCATGCACACACACACACACACACACACACACACACACACACACACACACACACACACACACACACACACACACACACACGACACATACACTCTTAGTTACACTGGTAGTGTTGGTGACAATCTGTTATTTTGGAATAGCGAGCAAAAGACGCACAAACAATAAACCAAATTACCAAATTGTTAGGAGTAGGGAAATATCATGATTTGCTGGATACTAATAAGGGATCGGGCAATGGACTAACTGAGGCTTGTGAGTGAAGAAGAAGATAGTGTTTAAATAAGAAGGGAATGTGAAAGGATCAGGTCTTAAATGTAGGGAATTAATAAAGGAAAAATAAGAAAGACACAAACAGGGTCATTTACAATTAAGAGATGAAGATGGAGATTCTTAAATTGACTTCTTCGAATATGAAATTAATTGCAGATACAGTAAAAAGACAAATAATGGTCATTTTCCTCAAACATTAGATAGTGATGTCTTAACTTTAGAGGAAATGTAACTGCAGATAGAAGTACATACTCAGTTAGTCAACAGGGGTTTTAGGATGATGGTGGTTTCATTTTGGCCAGAGACAAGAAAAGGAGAGGTGGCCAAGGTTTGAAATGGTCTTAAAGGGCAGCTGTTCTTACCAATGAACCTATGAACATGGAGAAAACAAGGTCTGAAATGCTAAGGAAAGAGATTGTTAAGCTTTCACTGAAGGATAAGCTTCCAGTGACAAGGAAAGTGTAATGACAGCAAGAGCAGATTTTGGTAGACAGACATGTTAGACTTCAGGGACTTACTGAGTCTGAGTTTAGTAGGATAATGATTAGAAGAGTGTATATTGGGACTACAACAGGAGATTGTAGGACCCTAGTGGTAAGATTAAAGCAGCAGGCAGTGGAGGAGTGTTTAAGTATGAAGGGGGAGTTGAAAGGTTTATTTATAAATTTAGGTAATTTACCAAAGTTGATGTGGAGATTCAGTGGATTATGGGGACTTTATATGCTGAATTACCTAAAATTGCAGTCAGGGAACTTGTCAGGGGAGTTTTCTGGGGAGTTCATGGACAAGGCACTCTTTATGATTAAGACAAATGTATGACTGGGTGATAGAAAGCATCATCTCTGGAAATAAACCAGAGAGTTGTGGTTCTCCAACAGATGTTCTGTATCACCCAGACCTTTTCATTAATTCTTCCAGGAGAATACTTAAAGAGAGTGAAACGACTGATGGTGATGATGTTAATGGGAATGGGAAAAACAAAAGCTGCATGGGAAATAGTGATAACCCCCAAAGTTTTGGGGAGTTTAAGGGTACAGGAGTAAGTTCTATTTTATGACCGTGCAACTTTTTCTAAATCTATAACATTTGGATATGAAATGTGGCTAACGTGAAAAACTGATTTGGGAAATATTTTCATTAAATAAAGATGCAGATATACTGGGGGTGCTATTGGGATGTCAGGAATTTGATATGGGAAACCAATACTGGAAGACTGAGTGGCCGGTTATTTAAACAGGAATAGCTGGGCGACTGCCAAAGGAGTTTCTATGAGCATAAAAGAAATGAAGTGGACAATGAAATTGCCAAAGATAAAGTCTGATTAGGTGCCAAAATGTTAAGATGGGTAAATTAGGTGAAAGAGGGCAATGTAGGTATGAAGAGAACTTTAGTCAGACCTTATGAAAACCTAATTGTCCAAAACCAGTGATACTCCAAAAGATGAGTTCCCCATTAAAAAGACCAATTGGGTCACAAATTCTCATGCAGAAATGGGCTGAAATATGTATCCTAACAAAGTACATAAGAAAGTCCTACAGATTTACGACTTTTGAATTGAAATGCCATTTCTGCTATTTAGTTATACCATTCAGATCAGCAAGACTATTTTCAGGGAGTAGGGCAATATGTAGATGGTGTGGAAATTCACTAAGAGACTAAAGTCATATTTTGAAAGTGCAGTGAATTTCAAACATTTAAGCATCTATTTCAGAACCTGATAAAATAAGTATTTGGACTCCATATTAAGCTTGCAATGGAATTGTATTTCTTAGGGAATTTCTGGAATATCCCAATGTATAGCAATACATGCTTTGGATAATTTCATTACTACCTAATAAAAAAAGGAAAGCAGTGGCCCTACCATCATGCCAAGAGGTCATTTGTGAAGGTTACTAAATTAGACAGTAATAACAAAGAACATTGTCCATGGGAAGGAAGGAGAAAGTTTTTATGTAAATGGTTACTCCGGGTGGAAAATTTGGGTAAGCAGGGTGGTTGGAACAGTTGAGATGGGGTAATTTTGTACAAGATGATGATCTAGGGAAATTAGAAGCTTCTTGCTTTGTCTCAGCACATGGGTATTATTTCTGCAAAATTGGTAAAATTATTAATTTTCTCTGGGAAATGTTAATGTATAGAAAGTTAGAAATGGCTATTGAATTAATTTTAACTAATTGATTTGCTTATTTTATTTTATAAGATTGAAGCTAAGTAATTAAAATATTTGTTGACAGTGCTTGAACGAATAGTTACAAGATTTCTAAAAATAAGATGTTTTCAAAATACTGCACAGAGAAACTGTAGAAAAGGTTTGTTTGAAAAACAAAAAGAAATGTTTTCTTTGCATGTAGCACTCAATAGATAAAATAAAGGGAAAGAAAGCATATTGTGATGAGAAAATCATTACACTTGGTTAGAGGTGCTTTTATCAACTAGTTGTCAACAATTACAAATAAGTCAGGTGCGTAGATGAAGACAGACCCATCACAATAATGTCCAAAAACAAGAAAACAAAGGTCAAGTCAAAATGACTTCAGACAAAAACAGGGTAAAACTTTAATAAATACAGGTAAGCACTTTCACACTAGAAAGGTGCTTCATCAGACCGTAAGAAACATAAAAACCCTCAGTATTTACATACTTATTAAGAGCTCCTAATAAGTCTAATAAAACAATTAAGATTAAAGTTAATCATTTCATGGAATAGACCTCCTAGGTTCAAGACTGGTTTTAAAGGAATTCTGCTATTTAAACCAGACTTATTATCAGCCTGTAATAATATGATCCAGGGCATCTCAGCATACTTGGTTTTATTATTAAGATCTCCCCCTCTAATATCACCCTCTATTAATTGTAAGACCATAAATTTAAAAGAATGTTGAAATCCTTACTCAGCCACATGTTTAGCTAAAACATTAGTAACCTTCTTCTTTTGTATATCATATATATGTTTTTGTAATTCCTGTGAATATATTTATACCGCCTCAGACTTTAACCATCGAGATACATGCAATACCTTTATACTGAAGTTATATGCCAACTGTAAAAGCAAAGATCTTGTTTATGTTGTATTTTGTTTAGAGTGCCATTGTTTCTTTATAGGAAAGACCAACCACTCTTTAAAGGATCGTTTTATCCTGTTTTAATCTGAGGCCATGTTAACTTGACCTTTGTTTTCTCATACTTGTCAACAGCGATGTAAACAGGAATATGCCAGGTATATCATAATGTCACACTGCATACTTTTTCAAAATAATATATTTAAGTCGGGCAGTATGAAGAGCACAAATTTCATTTTTAGAAAATTCCAAAATATTTATCCAGCATTTTTGTTTGTTTGCTTTTTCAGAATACCAGATGGACATTGTTTTTTTTTGCTTAAGCCTGTCATTGGTTTAAGGTATGCTTTCCAGGAGACATGCACTGCCTGTCTAGGTTATATGTGGGGTGGAACGCTTGTAAGAAAGGAAGGGTCTAAAATCTGGATGTTGTTGAAAAATTCCAAACATCATGGCTATTATCCTTTTTCTCAGAATAGTGGGCTCCACTAGTAATAAATGTTAAAGCTTACCTTGCTACTCCATTGCCTTCATAATCTGTACTTATGAATGTGAAAAGAAATGGACTTTTGTCTAAAATGAATTTACATATGCATAACATAAAGCGTCCTGTAAAACATCAACACCTGTAACTTAACATATCATGAGTAGGGCCTTTAGTGGTGCTAAACTTGCTGTTCATTTTAATTGGTGTCAACAAGCCTACTGAGTTTTTTTTTCACCATTGGCATTATGCTTATAAATGAGACTCATATTTAAATGACTTGTCATAAATGCCATACTTGTTTATACTAAGATATGCATTTAACTGCAGAGACTCTTAGATCATTGTTTGTCACACCCTTGCTGTTTCCAGGCATTGAGTATTATAATATTACCTTCACAAGTATTCAAATCAGATTTCAGATTTTTTCATTTCTCCAAGTCTTTTTGGTTTCCAATACCATGACAAGAATGGACCCCATTCCTTAGTCAAATTACAATTAAAGTTCAGGAAATTAATATTGTTTTAATCTTTGATGTCAGCCAAAAGTGCTTTTCACAGCACCCGCAATGTGCCCAGTAATGACTCCTTCTGCAATTTGTATGGGGTTACATGTATGGTAACATATCTAAATATGATTGTAGAGTCTTTTTTATAAGACCTCTTCATCCTTCTACTATTGGAACTGTCTGGCTATCTTTCTTCCACATTGCTCTAATTTCTGCCTGCATATCCTGATATTTTATGACTTTGTGTCTCTCTGAAAGCAAGACACTGTAGTCACTGGATGTGGCAATTTCAATAATCAATGCTACTTTTGTCTTCTTTTCTTGGACCACTATATCAGGTTTTCTAGCATCTATCTTTTGAACTGTTGGCAATGTATGATCCCATGTGATGCAGACTTCATCATTTTCTATGATGCTTTGTGGCTCACGTTTCCAGTGTTTTTCAGCCACTTCAATACCATAATGTTTGCACAATCCCCAGTGCAACAGTCTTGCCACATTATTATGCCTTTCAGTATACAGTCCTTTTGCCATTAGTATGTCACAAGCAGCAATGAGGTGTGCGACTGTTTCCAATTTGGTTTTACAAAACCTACATTTGTCTGTTTCTCCCACATGTTCAATAGACTTTGTAAACGAACATGTGCGTAGCCCACTGTCTTGGGCTGCCAAAATTAACCTTTCATCTCTTGGTTTGAATTCACCTCTCGTTCCTGATCAACATGAGGTTCTTCCAGAAGTTTTCTATATTTGCAAATATATTTATTTATTTTCCACATTGCTTGCTTTCTAGTCTAGTCCTTCACCTTATATTCTTTTTTTTTTTTTGGCACATTCAGTTGCTGCCTGATTTTTATCCACTTCTGGTTTAATTTCTGTTCCTACTTGATAATGGTATGCTTCTGCTAGATTAAGCAGAGAAGTCCTCTTAGATTTATACTCCTCATGTTACAAAACTTTCACAACATCTGGGTCTTGTGAGGTCAGCAGATATGTGTGGAGTCCCATGATTGCAGATCTATACATGTAATCAATTTCACCTTCAGAGCAGGAAATATATAATCTTGGTATGCAGTGATTTTTATAAATCATTTGGTGAGTATGAAGCATCCTTCTTGTTTTCCAGTCTAATCTATCCAACACATTTTGGGGCCAGTCAGTCACTCCACAACTGTAAGGTAGGACAGGAAAAGCAAACTGGTTTATAGCTTGGAGTTTGTTCCTAGATGTCAGTGCTGTTTTCAGGATTAATTTAAGTATTGTAAAGTATTCCTTACTAAGTTTTATTCGTATTAGTTCATGCTTTATTGTTGATCCTTCATCAATCCCCAAATATTTATACACTCCCTCTTGCACAAGTTCTTTTATATCACATTCTTGTCCCAAACTGATGTTTTCCTGGTGCTGCAGTTTTCCTGCTTAAAGGTTGCTTTTGCACATTTATCAAGACCAAATGATATTCTTATATCTTCTGAAAAAGTTTTGACAACTTGCAGTTCTACTTTCAGTTCCCCTTCTAATGAGCTATACAGTTTTAAATCATCGACAAAGAGAAGATGAGAAGTTTTTTACACTTTGTTATTTTTTAGGAGCCAAGTTACAGCCATGGCCTAAGCTGTTAAGTAGACAGCTTAATGGATTAAGGGCAAGGCAGAATAGCAACAGTGACAGAGAGTCACCCTGGAATATCCCTCTTTTAATTTTTATCCTTGGGATAATAATTTATCCTTTATCATGGCTTAATTGCAAAGTGATCTGCCACTGTTTCATGGTCACTGTAATGTAGTCGATCAGTGCAGGGTGTATCTTATACATTTTTAAACACTCTTTTTCCATGAATGTGGGATACTATTGAATGCTTTTTTGTAGTCAATCCATGCCATACTTAGATTTTTCCCCTTTTTAAAGTTCTCCACTATGACTTTATTTAACAAAAAATGATCCTTTGTTCTGTATGACTTTCTTTTATTGCCCTTTTTTTACTGCCATAATTGAGTTTTCTTCTAAATAACATTAAACCCTTATTAGCTTTAAACTGCCATAATTGAGTTTTCTTCTAAATAACATTAAACTCTTGTTAGCTTCATTTCCCATGTATTGTTTATACATGGTTGGAAGGCAAGTTATTGGTCTATAATTGTTATTGCAGCTTGCAGGTTCATTCTTAAGTAGGAGCATTGTTTTTCCTGTTAGCCAGGTTGGTGTTTGTTCAGAGTCTGCATATAAATACTTCTTACTCATGGCTAAATCGTCATCCAAAGATGTTAATACGTTTAACCAGTAGTTACGTACTCCAAAGATGTTAATACGTTTAACCAGTAGTTACGTACTGCATCTGGGCCTGGGGTTTTCCAATTAGAGACTTTTTAACTTTGTTTCAATCTCTCAGGCTGTCACTTCATCTCATTTCATATCCTATGCCTTTAAACTTCTTATTCTTTCTTTTACTTCTTCTATCCATTTAGCATCTTTGTTATGTTCCACAGGATCTTTATAGATACTTCTCTAAAATGTATCTATTTCTTCTTTTTTTGGTGGTCTTTCAATTAATAGGTTCATAGCTGTGTACTAGGCTAATGGCCCTGGAGCCTTTACAAGCCTAGCCAGTAGGATTACCCTGGCATTGTGCCACCCAACTTTAGTTCCTAGTGCCTCTGTCGAGTAGAGCCACTGGAGTGATCCCCGGGATGAATTTTCTATTTCCCATGTGCTCATCAATATTTCTCTTGAAGAGGGCCAGTGACATGCTCTGCTTGACATGTATGGGAAGTCTATTCCAGAGCATCTGCAGTCTCTGGGTTATGAACCTGTCCCTCCAGCATATTCTGTTGATTGATTCTGTTGATTCCAAGCCTAACGTATTCTGAAAAATAGTTTCCCTCTAGTGTGTCTAGTTGATCTCAGTTCCTTAATACACTCATCTAACTCTCTTTCCATATAGTCTCTCTGTAAAAAAATCCCCTTTCAGTTCTAACAAGGACTCCTCTAACATGGCATCATCATTACATTTTTGAAAAGAAATGCAAGAAAAATACTATCTTACATAAAACAAGTATGCACCCTCGTCACATACCCAGGAATGTAGTAAAGAGTCAGGTATTAAGAGTGATGAGGCTGCATAATGGTGATGCCATGTTAAAGGAGGAGTTAGTTTTATATATTTATGTGTATTTTATTTATTAAAGTTTTGTGTGACCTCAGCACTGGAGTTCACTCTAAATTTTTTACGTATTATTTCAAGTGATGGTTGAAACTGGCCAGACAGTGTAAGAAACATATCAACAGAATAAGCAGGGAAACTGCCACTGACAAGGGGTATACATGCAAACTCAGCTGAGGTCACAACTGTAGGTAAAGCTTCGTCCCTGCACCCTGTGGCTCAAGGATGACCACAATAGGCACTGCCTCATTAACTAAAACATGCTACTTCCAGGATTTTTGATTTTCAAGATTGTATGGTTCAAGGCTGTGATAGTAAACTATGTAGACAGCTATAGACAGAATATCTTGATGAGTGGATGGGAAATAAAAAGTTCGCCCTGGGGATCACTGCAGTGGCTGTACTTGATAGAGGCTCTAGGAACTAACATTGGGCGGCATGATGCCGGGCACATCTATGGGCTAGGCTTGTAAAGGCTCCAGGGCCATTAGCCTAGTACAGACCTATGAACCTATGAGCATTCCACTGCACATCCCATCAGCATAGCTGTGTAAAATAAAAACTATTCCCCACTACCATGCCCAATAATGGTCAATCCTCCTCCCAAACCAGCAACAGGAGAATCATCGACTCAATGTCAATCTTCACCAGCCAGGGATCCACAAAACTTCTAATAATGCAGATGGCATCATCCAAGGATGCATAGGACACTCTAACCTCCTCCTCAGGGATGAAATCATTGACAGAGTTGCCTTCTGGGTAAGATAAATGATGTATTAAATGAAACTCACCTGGTTTCTTCTTAAGAACCAAACCCAAAGCTGACACTTTAAACTGAGTAAATGGCAGACTATCAAAGGGACCCAACAACCTAACCACCTGACACTCCTTCTCAATCAAAGCTCTCAGCACATCCTCCCTCCCTCACAGTGACTTTAAAATTTTCCCACCTTACCATCACCTACTAAACTAGACTTGATCAAAAATCCTCTCAAAAAAACCCTCAACCAATTCCCCCACCACTGCTGAGAGGGAATACTGTGCCAGCGTCTCTTGCAGGACATGTACCTTAATAGGTGAATGGATCACCTGGGTGCCCCCTCATTCCTTGGCCATGAAGAATGGCCCTGCCCAGCACCCCTTGCAACCCCATGGTGGCCCACTCCATCTTCTCTGACCCAGAAAGGATGGTGCCTGACCTCCAAACTGACCCTCATCCTTACCAAATTGTGTTGCTGAATGCCTGCCCATAAATTTTGAACAAGCATAGGTGAATCTGCAACCTGTCCAGGAACATCTCCCCACATTAAATGCCCAACATACTCCGACACCCTCTTCTGCAGTCTTACCTGCTCTATTTCCCAACCTGAAACTGCCCATCATAGTGGACAGCCAAATATCAGGGTGTCTAACCTCCCACTGCATGGATTTGTCAACTGCCTTCCTCTTATGGAATTTCTGGTCATACCATAGCCATGCATTACCTGACTGCATCCTTTGCGCTTCTTGTATAGTCAGGAAATAGGGCAGGAATGGATGGCAAAAGTACTATCCCTATCCAACCACACCACCATGTAATATATGAAACCCAAGACCCAATTTTCCCATGTCTTCTACCAAAACTTCCCCACACACCTCCGACCTAATGCAGCCAACGCAATCAAAAGATCTTCCCCATTTGCTGTCTCAGCCTCCATCAGGTGCTGCACCCCATTAGCATCAACCAACTCAAAAGTATTTATGTATTCTCCCTTCCAAATCTTCTCTTTCACCTCCGGCAAAATGTGAGTAGTCAAAAGAATTGCTGCACCCTCCTGTCCTCAAGCCTGTGTCATCAACCAATCCCCCGGTCATGTCCCAAAATCTGACCCTACCTCTTCTAAACAAGGGTCCATGTCTTCCTCCGGAAAAGAAAGGGTACTATCAAAATCCAAATCATGACCCACTGATGTCTGCAAACACATACCACCGGCCGTGCCTCCACCAACATCCTGCAAGACTGTGGGCCTACCATTAACCCTTATTGCAGCCCCAAACTCAATCCCAGGCACTTTCTCCCTGCAACCTGTCCCTCAGCTTTCCCCTAGCAGAGACTAATATATCATTACCTGTCAGGGCCAAAGGTGGTGCCACCGGTGCTCAACCTCTGCTGTCCTCTCCTCCACTGTCAGCATCTGACCTGCTCACTTGGCTGTGGATGCTCGTGTACTGCTCCCTGTCTGCCATCTCTTCTGAGTCTTAGGACCCTGCATGCTGGTAGCCATATCCTCATTCAGCATCTCCTGGAACAGGTCCTCTGCTTGTACCACAATGCTTGCCCATTTCTGCCTCAACACTCATACCTCTGCCATGATTTTCAAACTTGTTACTTGAAAAACAGACACTGTAAGTACATGAGGGGGAAAAAAATCTTTAAACACAAAGTAAACCCCATGCCAGCTATTCCATGACTTATGGTAACATCTCCCTCCACTCCATACTGCAGCACATGCTCACAACCCCAACCCAAGCCCCAAGAAAAGGTAGGAGCTCCATAAAGCATTTGTACCATGTCTTGAACCCAGGACCCAGTGTACTACCCACAGCAACGTCCCGCTACACCAACTGAGCCAAATGGTCAATTATCAGTCTGTAGACTTAGCTTAGCCAAACCCCAGAAGTTAGACTTAAGCCTGTACCTTGCATCTGTAAGGTTAAGACCTTATCATAACACCAATACCCCCCAATTCACTTATTACTTTTATTTTATGTATTTATTTTATTTTACATTTGTTGACCGGGATAGTCCGACTGGATATATGTCCATTTTCAGCAGAGGCCCGGGGAGAAAAGCTCCATACAGATGAACACAAAACAGACAAGTACAAGTAAGACTGGTACAACTTTATATGTTACACATTATCAATTTAGAGACAATCAAGATAAAAACTTTTCAGTTTTAAATATATATATATATATATATATATATATATATATAATTCACTTCCAGGTTTCAGTACAAGCACTAAACAACTCCTTATTCTTTTACATATTAATTCTTGGATCTTTGCAGTTTACATACAAGGAGAGGAACTAGTCCTTACTTATTCAGTTGGTTTGTTCAGATTTATTTAGCTAGACCCTAATGAGAAAGGCCAGGGAGACCTCTAAGGATACACAGAGGAAGGCGGAAGAAATTAGTCTGGGGTGGAGCAAGGACAAAGCCAGCATTTTTTGGGGTATTGAATAAGATTCTTTTTTGAAAAGGGCTGAAGAGTGTCTGAGGTTTGGTCTGCAGGAAGAGAATTCCATGTTTTACCAACAGAGTTGGTAAACAGAGTTTCGCTGGTTGAGTTGTTAGCTTTAAGTGTGAGAGCTAACATTTTGTTGGAGGATCTGAGAGTTTTGAGGTTCTGGTAGGGGGTTTTAAGATCAGGTGTGTTTTTGGCTGGTAGAGGATCTTGCGGGCTATAACTAGCTGGTTGACCAGGAGGAGATTAGGTAATTCAAGCCATCCTAGTAGTTTTAGGTTAAGGCAATGGTGAGTTCTATGGGCAGAGACAGTTGCAAATTTGGCAATGTGATTATAGCAGACCGTGTACTTGTTTAGGTCAGTTTTACTTAAACTTGTGAATAGGGAAGAGGAATAGAGAAGTGTAGAGAGTAGATGTGTATGAGCAAGAGTAGTTCTGGCTAGGGGAGTTAAGAAGGGTTTGATCCTGTCTAGAGCACCCAGTTTTTTATTAACTGTTTTAATTGCATGGTAGATATGCAGGTCAAACCTCAGGTTGTTATCAACTATTGTTCCTAGGAGTTTAGTAGGGGGATCTGGTGAGATAATAGTACCATCCCTTGATTTAATAGAGAAGGTTATAGTGGAGGACTTGCAAGACAGAGAGAACAGCAGCAGTTCATATTTTGGAGGATTTAGTATAAGATGGTGATAGAGTTTTCAACTGCATTAAAAGTACTTTGGGATAAAGCCAATAGGTATTCAGGGGATGTGGCAGAACATATTAGGGTCAAGTCATTGGTATAGTGAATGCAGGTAGCTTGTGGTACAACCTTGTGCAAGACATTAATGAATAAGGAGAATAGGAGGGGTCCTAAGATGGATCCTTGGGGAAGTCCGAGTGCTATAGGTAGAAGGGTAGATACGTTATTTTTCCAAAGGACTGCTGCTGTCTACCATTCAGATATGATTTAAACCACTGTGTGTTATGGGTATCTAGGGAATTTGATTCTAAGGTTTGCAAGAGCAGTTGGGGGTTTACCATGTTGAAAGCCTTGGAAAGGTCTAGATAGATGGCTGAGGAAAATGTATTACTATTACAGTTTTGGTTTATGACATTTGTAAAGGAGAGTAGGAAAGTGGTGGTACTATGGTTTGGTCTAAAGCCATGCTGAGAGTTTGCCAGGAGATTGTTTGCTAGTATATGGGTCAGGAGTTGTCTATGGATACATTTTTGCATGATTTTGGCTAGAGGAGACAGGATAGCTATGGGTCTGTAATTTGAGAGTTCAGTGGAACTGCCTCCTTTATGGAGTGGAATAATGTAGAAAATCTTCCAGATAGTGGGAATGGTAGCTTCCGATATAGTTCTGTGTATTAGAATAGATATTGGATAGGCTACCACATCAGCTGCTTTTTGTAGGTACTCTGCAGGTAGGAGGTCTGCGGCTAGGGTGGTTGGTTTTAGTTTACTAATTAGTTTTTGAATAAACGAAGTTGAGACTGGTTGAAGTTTAAAGATGTTTTGGGTACTGGGTGTGGTGGCAGTTGGATTAGGTCCACTGGGGGATAATTTATTAGCTAGTTGCTGGATGGTTTCAGTAAATATGTTATTAAAGGAACTGGCAACTTCTGCAAGGGTGTTAGTTTTTAAATTTATGGGGATAGGGCTGGACAGTTGTCCTGGGTAGAGAAGCTTATTTAGACCTGCCCAGAATTTTTGTAATTTATTTTTGGTGTATCTGTTGTAAGTGGCAATAGTGATTTTTTTATTGGACATAACATATTTTTTAATATCATTCCTTAATTTTCTACAAGTAAGATGGCCTGTTAGGGTTTTAGTGACTCACCAGGTGGCCCATGCTTTGTTCCTAAGTAAGATGTTTTGCCTAGTTTCTGCTGTAAGCCATGGGGTATGTTTAGTTTTCATTCTAATAGAACGTTCTGGAGCATAGGTGTTCAGGATGGATATGGATTTGCTCTTAAAGTATTTTACAGCCTCCTGAAGTGGCAGATGACTGAGGGCAGACCAGTTGCAAAGTCTGAGGTCAGTTTTGAAATTAGTAAGGTTGAAGCTTTTCTTAGTCCTGATTATTTTATAGATGGGTTGTTTAGGGATTCCAGCCTTCTGCCCGATAATATAGGTGAGAAAGTGATCACTTATGCTGTCAGGAAGGGTTCCAGCTTTATATATGTCAGGCTGACCATTAATAAGGATCCAGTCTAGAATAGTTTCTTTATCTTTAGGTTTAGTTATCCTGGTAGGGGAGGTAATGACTTGTGAGAAACCATAAAGGTTAATATGTTGAATAGGGGGTTCTGAGGAGCAGGTGTACCAGTCTATGTTAAAATCCCCAAGAACAAAGGTTTCTTGGGGGTAATTATTTGACACCCAGTTTAGAATGTCTTCAATAATTTGTATGTTTTTACCTGGGGGGACATAGACACAGACAATATATATGCATTTGTTTTTATTGATTTGCAGTTCAGTAGTAATAATTTCAGCCTTGTCCTTTCTAGTTGTTTGAGGGGTGTCAATGGACAGCTCTAGCATAGATTTATATAGGACGGCTGCCCCCCCCCTCCCTTCTTAGTTGTGCAGTCAGCTCTTAATATATTATAACCTGGCGATGTAATCTCATTATCTGAGGTGGATGGTTTAAGCCAGGTTTCAGTGAGACAAAAAATATCTGGACAAAGGTGGTGTAGTAGGGCATGGAGGTGATGGACTTTATTATTTATACTTCTAATATTTAAATGGCTAATCAGGAGTGAGTTGGGTGGACTGTTTAGGGTGTGGGTGTTAAGGGAAGAGGTGGTCAGGAGGCTGGAATGATTGGTAGGGGCTGGGCCAGGGTTTGGGTGGATGTAAGATTAGATGGAGTTGTGATGGTCAACTTCAGAAATTTGAGAATAAGGTTTTGATATTTTTTAGCTTTTGGGTTGATGTGTATAGTTTTAATAGGTAGGATACATTGTAGGCGAGAGCAGCTAGATATAAAGGCAGTGTTCAAGTGTTCTAACTGACTGGGTGCAGTCAGAGTGATAGTGTGCCTTCCTGGGAAGTGAAGGTCATAAAGAACTTGATGTTCATAAGCAGTCAGAATGTATGGGATAAGCATCAGTGGTAATATGGGGTAAATTAAAAGAAATTTTAGTGAAGAGAGCCATGTTGCCATAGTAAGGATGTGGGTGAGTCTACGGGGTATGAGATAGAAAATTAGGGTGGGTAGGGGAATTTTAAATACTTGTTCAGAAAAGTGATTGGTTAAGCAAGGGGGGGGGTGTGGTCAGTATAGTATGAATTTAGCACCACTAGGGGCGGGTGTGATTTGGGAGCAGGGAGGGGCATGAAGCGAGCCCGAGCGCTGCAAGGGTGAGTGGAGAGGGGCTTTACCAGGCCACAAGTATCTCAGGGTCTGTGAGTTTTGCTTGAGTTCAATTTTTCACTTTGGATAATTCTAACCTTGTTTCCTGCCCTTAAGAGTTAAGCTCACTAACTCACTGTAGGATTGACTTGATTTTAGGCAGTTTAAGGAATGTGAAGGTAGGAATTGAGTCGGGAGAACCTTTTTCCCAAAGAAAGGCAAATATGGGATATTCCTATGGTTCCCTTGGGTTTTAAGTTATAATGGCCACAATTGTACAAAATTACAAAAAGTATAACAAAATGATATAATGTACAAAAGGTACAATTGGTTTGGGGCTTGAGTAGGGTTGCCCAGTAGACCCAGTACAGCTAGCTAGCTTAGTCCAACAATTTAAGTAGAGAAGGTAATAACCTTATTAGGAACTTATGGTCCAGGGGCTAGGCAGGAGCTGTTCGTTTATTTAACCATTGGGGTGTTTTTCTATTTTTCAGGCTTTCAGAAGGTCAGAGTAAGGGGACAGTGCCTAGTAAAAGATAGAGAGAGTTATAGTTTATCCTAACGTGGAGGTATTCAGTAAAGTTTAGTGTTTGTTAGGTAGAAATTGTAACTGCTGTTAGAATAAACTCAGTCTTTCAATAGTGGAACCAACACATTCACATTTAAACATTGTTTACAATACTGAGGCAGGATAGCATGTTATAGACCATAAATGCCTTAGAGTACCATGCAACATTAAACTGTAATGGCTAGTATGGCATACAATAATAGACAAATACAAGTTTAGAAACAGTCCTAGCAATGCATATAGTCTTGTAAGTTAACGAAATGATGCTATACTGCTGAGAATTGCTGTGTTCTTTTACATTTGTTTTCACAATGTCTTATTTGAGCAGTGAGCATTTGTTTATCCTCAGAAATATCGGCTTTTTACTTAGCGCCAGAATGAATACAGCACAATGCCTTATTTAAATAGTGAGCGTACGCCAGCATGAATATAATCCCCAGAATTCATGAAGCTTGCACCAGGTGCAGGCGTAGCATCGGTATTCCAACACTAAATATGGCCACCGAGCGATCCAGGTACGAGTTGTTCCCACATGCACTACCCCGCGTACACTACGCCCGAACAGCTCCCGGAGCCTGTATGCTAATCACCCCATGTACAGCAGTGTATCATGCAAATGAAGGTATATACTGATTCAGGAAGTGGTGCAGGCGTAGTGTAAGCATGCAGAAATGTAAACCGAACAAAAAGGTTTACACTTTTGCAAACATAAAATCGGAGCCATGACACGGACCAAACACATGTATTATACTGTTAATATATGCCAATGGCCAAATATATAGCCATTGGCATAAAAAAATGCACAAAATAAAAAAAAGAACATTTAATGTTATGCCCACACTAACATGAAGTTAAAGCGCAAGGCATCGGTGCGCAAATGGAATCACAATGAAAATAGAATTATATGGAATAAAACTACAATGTAACACTTTTCATGATTTCCTCATAATAGTCAATAGCATGCATGCTACACCACACCATGGCACAAGGGTTGCTAAAGGGCTGTGACAGTGTTCTGTGTGGTAACTAGGAATTAGCAGGCAATCCATGCAAATGAGAGGAGTAATAGTGAATCACAAATTCCCCGCTGGTGTAAGGATGTACCTCACAGAGTAACGTTACAACACCGAGGTGTACCCTGGAGATAAAAATGACATCAAGAGAGTGGTGTGCCATCTTTGCTGTAAGCACATTGGAGTATTGCTAATCTGGTTTGCCTGTTGCTAAGCAAAGTTGCAGGATAGGGGTGTGTTGAAGTAGCCATAGCTTTGCTTAGCTGAAAACACACAAGATAACCAAATGTGCATGTGAACGTGGATGAAAACACGCTGTAAACCCGATAAACGGCTGTGTGTGGCGCGCCCCTGAGCTGAAACAGGAAGGATATGGGAAAAAATAAGGAAATGTTGCAGCATGGAAATTGGAGTACAAATGAGTAATTAACACCTAGGAACCCACAGTGGGCCATTGACAACAGCTAACAAGGCTGCTAGCAGCTACCTGCAGAACAGGAAAGGGGAGGTGCCATAATGCAAAGCAAACAGTACTGTCACAGCAGAACAAAGCAAAATTGCAGTAGATCAGCTACATAACACATTTCACAACACATTCCTCAGTAGGGAAAGTACAAAACAAGAAAGCCGGCAGCTGGGTGCATGCCTGACAATGGGAGGGGATTCGGGTTGAAAAGTGAATTAAAGGGCAACAGATGAATCATGGCAGGCAAGCACAATTCAACACCAAAGGCCCCATAATTGCAGTACTCACTTTAAAACCCATAATTAAGATACCCTGCAGCTGGAATTGCACATACACACCCAGTGACATCAGCAGCATCCATAGCAAAGTAGAATAAAGTGTGAAAGCACCTCACACACACTTGTGTATTCCCATACACTCTGCACCATTGGTGCATACAGACGGGGAACTTTTAATATGTACATGTTAGGGGCTGCCATAGCTTTGATTCACCAACATGTGCTGGAGACTGAAGGTGGTGTGGAGGATGATGCTGACAACCACCTCAGGCACCAGAGGAGGAGAAGAGTGTTCAGACCCAGGGTAACCTACCAGGGGCTACATGATCTGGAGATAGAGCATTACAGGGTGGACGGGGACACCATACAGCAACTTGTTGAGCTGTGTCGGCCATGCCTCAGTGCCAGAAATAACAGAGGGGAACCCATACCATTGGACACAAAGGTATGTGTAAGCTTGAGAATACTAGCCACAGGTACCTTTCAAAGGCAAACAGGGGATATCCTAGGGATCTCACAGGCATCAGCATCCAGGGTACTCCACCAGTTCCTGGATGCCATGTTACCACATGCCAATGAGCACATATATTTCCCCCGAATGCAGGAGGAGTTGGCCAGCAATATGCATCTCCTTCACCGTGTGGCAGAATACCCGGAGGTACTGGGTGCAGTAGACTGCACACACATATGCTTCATGTCACCACCTGGTGAGCAGGGTAAGTGATACATAAACTGCAAGGGCTACCCCTTCATCAACTTCCAGGTCATGTGCAATGCCCAGGGCATTATCATTGATGTGTGTGCTGGCAGCCCTGGAAGCTATCACGATTCTCACATCTGGCATGCCTCACAGCTGTAGCAGGTATTTGCCAGGGGGGACAGCCCATATGGCCACCTGATGGAGGATGCTGGCTATGCACTGGAACTGTGGATGATGACACCAATCAGAAACGCACACACACCTGAACAACAACGCTATAATGAGGCACACACAGGCCGGACATATAATAGAGCATGTGTTTGGGATGCTCAGGACATGGTTCCAGTGTCTGGACACATCCGGTGGAGCCTTGCAGTATTCACCAGCTACATGCACCCAAATTGTTATAGTATATGCTATGCTACATAATATGATCCTGCGGAAACAGCTGCAACAGGAACAGCATGGGGCAGGGTCACACAGCCCCCCACCAATGCCAAGGCCTGTACAGTCATAGAGTGACTCAGATGGGGGAACAACCTGAGCCTGACCCAGTAGGCAGAAGGAGGCATGCCCAGTATGACCTGGCCTTGGCAAAGAGGCAATGCATATGACTCTCTCTCTGACTCACACAGACAGTAAAAGGGATGCCAATCATGACACTACCTGTGCTCAACCATGTATTGGGAGTGTACTATGTGCATCCAACATAGGCAGACCTCTAGCACCATCCTCAAGTCTGGCACACCCTCAAGGTAAGTCAATCAACCTATCAATTGCCAAATGGAGTAGAATGTATTGTTACCTGTAGCTATGGTATGGATGTGAGCATGCAAGGGAGTTGGGTGGCTAAATGTTAAGGCAGCAGACAGTAGACACCCAGAGTGGCACCATGACATCTGTAACACATACTGCAGTCACCATAGTAGCCAGTACTACACAGAGTGACAAAACCCACTACAGGTAGTGGGCTGAGTGACATGTGTGTCCATAAGACCCACACAAGTCTCAGCCAGCAGGACAGGTGTAGACAGACACAAACAAATGCTGTATTATGGCCTCCGAAAGTGCCCTATGCATAATCCCTCCCCCAGACCCACACAGACAGACTACAGCCGGCCAGGCAGTTGGATGTAAGTTGTGAAGGCTAGGAAGTCTGAAACTATGTTGGTAATTAAAGCTAAGATCTTAGTACACTAGTATGCCTCTAGCCAGCACAATAGGTAAGACTACAAACTGAAATGGAGTATCTGACATACAAGTACAGTCCTAACAAATGTGTACAAGTGTCAGGTGTGCCCCCCCATCCAACGTACACTTATAGCAACAGTCAGGTGTGCCCCCCACTCCTGTGTAGAAATGTAGATACATTCAGGTGTCCCCCCTCGCTATGCAGACATGTAGCAACAGTCATTGCCAAATGACCGATAGATACCCTACAGACACAGCATGCTACCTGTCAGTGTATAACACAAAGGTCAGCACCGCAGTACAAACTACCTGGACTTGATCCACACATGCAATACAGATGGCCATACTGGGCATGCTCACACACTTGAAGGTATGAAGGCAATGTCAGTCAACAACATACTGAAAGGTCATACTGGGCATGCTCACACACTTAAACACATGAAGGCCATGTCTGCAAACACCAGTGGTCCAGACATATCTGGCAGTCACAGTTCTTAGTGCAGACACATGTCAGTATGCCCCACTCCTGCCATGCACACACAGTGGATAGGAATACAGGCATATATGTAAGGACAACACACTATAATAAACCAAAGGTAGATGGACATAGATGTGTGGAAGAGGGTGACCATGACAAGGAGCCATCCGGGCCTGTCCCACTCAGCACACAGCCAAAGGGCCCCAAACACATGAGGGGCAGATGTCATTCACTGCAGATACTAGTCACCAGTGTCTGTCAGCATGACAGACTATGTGGTGCACGTGCCAGCTGTGCAACATGACTGTACAAGGAAGTAATCATCTAGTAGCTGTATACACGTACTTGTGACATATGACCCTGTGTGTGCCCGCATGTGGCATGTCAACTACTACATGAATGGGTTGTGGCCCATGCATGCACTGCCCTCCCCTTAGCAGTATTATGACAAGCCTGCTGAGGTCATCCAATGTGAAATACACCTTTGGGAGAGCTGTAGCTCAGTAGCCTCCATGGCGAGTCCCATAACTGCATACTGCTGTAGTGATAAACTAGTTAGGTAGTAGTTCTAACCCCAGACTTGCCAATTGTGTGTGTGACTCTGTGCGTGTCTGTCTGTCTCAGACTGTGTAGAGAGAAATGCTTTTTAGGCTACTCACAGTCCATCTGTCTCAGACTGTGTAGAGAGAAATGCTTTTTAGGCTACTCACAGTCCATACAATTCATATACTCAGCTTTGGCAAGGCTGCTGATGTCACTCACCTAGAAATATACCTCTGAGAAAGTCTTGCCCAATAGTCTCTGTAGTGCGTTCTGTAACTGCGTATTGCTGAAATGTGATAAAGTAGTTAGGTCAGTGTTCTAATCCCAGACTTGCCAACTGTGTGTGTGTGTGTGTGTGTGTGTGTGTGTGTGTGTGTGTGTGTGTGTGTGTGTGTGTGTGTGTGTGTGTGTGTGTGTGTGTGTGTGTGTGTCCGTCTGCCTGAGGACAGACCAATGCTTTTAGAGTACTCACACTCTGTACAATTCATATACTAAACTTTGGCAGTCCTGCTGATGTCACCCATCTAGAAATACACCTCTCGGACTGCTGTAACCCAGTAATTTTGGTCGCGCGTTCTGTAACTACGTAATGCTGTAGTGTGTTAAAGTTGTTAGGTAGGTGTTCTATTCCGAGGCATAGCAGGTGTGTGTGTGTTTGTCAGTCATATCCTGTGTGTTGGTGGCTGAGAGTGTCTAGCCACCGGATGTGTTGGGGAGCGTGTTTTGTAGTTTTCCTATATAGTGGCCATATATGTCACAATCAGCCAAGTGACTGGGTTGGTGAGACATACCCATACATTTGGCAATAGGCCTGGTGAGTAACGTCAGCAGCCCTATTATTACCCAGAATACAGTCTGAGCCCATGTGTCGGACAGACACACACCTGCCCTGGGATTAACACCAGCACATAATACAGGAGCTGCAGGTGTTTTCCTTTTCATTCTTTTCTAACGCTTTGGGGTCACGAGGTTTGTTCTTGGGATATATAATCTATATCTATGTGTGTGTGTGTGTGTGTGTGTGTGTGTGTGTGTGTGTGTGTGTGTGTGTGTGTGTGTGTGTGTATGTAATATATATATATATGTGTGTGTGTGTGTGTGTGTGTGTGTGTGTGTGTGTGTGTGTGTGTGTGTGTGTGTGTATATATATATATATATATATATATATATATATATATATATATATATATATATATATATATATATATATATATATATATATATATATATATATATATATATATATATATAGACATTAACACACATACATCTACTTAACTGAATACATGTCCTATACTGTTAAATGGGAACATTTCCGTTATCGGAGCAACACTATTAATGCAATCATTCAGGTGTAATGCAGTTCATTAACATGCCTGTTGAGCACATGTCGGTATAAAATGTTTGTGTTAATAATTAAATGTTTCACCAAGTAACTAGTCTAATTTTACACATGTCTTCCTGACAGATGTGTTAAGGTACTGCATTACTGCAGAGTGATCGCTTTAAAGTGTTGCCCCGGTAAGTCACACAGATAGGAAATCAGTTATAAGGAAATACTTGCAAATAACATGACATTCCTTTCTTCTGTTAGTCATGACATGGTGATATGTACACTGCATGAAATGCCTAACATGAAGTAACAGCCTGTGCTTACAGTTTACAAAGACATAGTCATGCTGACCATTTGTAATCACACAGTTTTCAGTCCTCCGTGAGGCATGTGAAATGATGATTAATAGACAGTGAAATTGCTATGTATATGTTTGCCATGAAGGGCTTACAAGACACAAGTTGTTAAGATCAGGCTTCAACTTGGATTAATTATGTGAAAGCCTTGTACAATAGCAACAGATGTATACATCGTAAACACAGTTATTTCTGGGCTCAGCGATGCGTTCCTAAATCCATGCCTGACACTCTTAAAAAACAAACGATCACTGTTTACTGATTGTAATCACATCCTCGCGGATTAAAGAAGCCGAGTAAGTATAATTAGAGATGTTGAGGACGGGTATTTGAATATTAAAATGTTTTCTACAATGCCTGATTTCCCTAAAATGGATAGACTGCTGTAACAGTAGGCCTTTGTCTTTGTTTTTGCACTATTCTGCTTTCGGGTAAACACTTTCAATGCGGGTGCAGAGCTCCGACTCCAACTTCAAGCCATGTTGTTTGGATGTTATTGTAAACAGTTGTGTGTAAATCAGTTAAATGGATAAAATGTAAAAACAAAATGAAAACAACTGTAACTTCTACATTTTACACACATGTTAAGACTAACACAAATACACGGTTTTACACTGGATTCAGAAGTCAGTAACTGCATTAACAGTGTTGCCCCATTAACATAAAAGTACCCCCGTGCAAACGCACTTAAACATGCTTACTGGTGCTTATATATGTTTACTACTGCATATTTGTGCTTACACCTGCTTAATAGTAACTTATTCATTATGTCACTAACACTGAGATTGAATAACATTAATTAAACATTTCATGCAGTACTCCAGTTCACATGTACATGTTCTTTTGTAGGTTGTACAGCAATACGATGTATAAATATGTTTATGTACACATTCCACATGGAAAAGGATATGTGCTAGTATGGGACTCTGACCGTGAATGCCTGCTCGTTAGGTGAATGCTCTGACCAATACACTATTGCTGTGCTGCTTCAGTTGCATATATACCCATGTCTCCTAGTTCCCCAAACACCCACTCTAACACTTCACTAACACTGCAGTCATCCATTCTCCAGTTGGATTAGCGGTATATCCACACCAGTACACATTGGCCGTTCCCTACCCCTGTAGACCCATCCCATCGGTTGACTCACTACACATATCCTCAGCAATCTCTAACGTTTAGTCCACAAACATTGGTGAAATGAGTGACAAACAGGACACTATTTACAATTTTTGAGTTATCCCACATGGGACACACTTGTCTTTATGTCAAGATTAGACTCTTACTTCCTTACATACTTAATCCCACTAACATGACACTACAATGAATTAATTAGTTCTGACTATATGGTAACGTACACGTTACACATGAGAACTAATTATGCACGTGTTCACCGTGATTCTTTTACAAATAGACCGGTTTAGTATTTGGCGTTGCCATTGCAGGCAGATCACAGGGACAATTCCCTGTGTGAGACAGTCCTCACATTTGATTTATTCAGCACAGCATTGACTTTGGACATTATACACACTTCTGCGTTTTAACAATTTCTCCCTTCCCTCTTGTGCACTACCTATTATTCTAGCTACTGTCAAGGTTTGTAAGGGCACAGTTATGTGTTTATGTCTGCAAATGGAATGAATATGTTGCAGGGAATGTTCTTCTACATATCGATGTATGCATGTGTGTATGCATGGGTTCCTATCATATCGCCGAATGCTCATTTGACCGAAACTCATTTCACCAAGACCAACTGACTGAAAACTCAATTTGCCAAAAACTCATTTCATCGAATATAGTACAGGCAGTGTATATGCCCTTTTCCCTACTGTAGTGCGACCCTGGAGTTAGAAAATATAAGTAGTGGGGTGTGGGAGGCTCCAGTTCACATTTCAATGGTATTATATCGTTATACAGCATAAAAATGTCAGAATATGCTGGTATACGGATTCCGCTTCGTAAATGGTGTGTGCTGCAGTTGAACCGGTAACGTCTGCTCATTAGGCGGATGCTCTAACCACTACACTATTGCTGTGCTGCTTCATTTGCATTTATTCCCATGGTTCATAGTTACCCGAACACATGCCACAACACTTCACTAACATAGCAGTCATCCATTCTCCAGTTGGAAAATAACCACACCACTACACATGCGCCAACAGCCATTATTCTGGGAATCATATAACATTAGCAGCCCTTGCATGGCTTGGACCCAGGAACAGAAACACCATAGTCACTGGTTTGACCACTAAACCTTCCATGATGCATTCTGCATGGATGGTAGTTAGGATATATGACTTTACTACAGGCATTCCCCACTACTGGCAACAAATGTGACGGTCGGTTGGTGTACATATGTATAGTACATGTTAATGTTCATATGTTTCTGAGAGACATATGTATACATTTGCAAGTATACATATTTATGAATAAGACACATACTTGACAACTACTTAAATGCATGTATGTGTGATGTGTAGCTGTAGCTATGTGAATATAAGTATGTACTTTTAAAGATATATGACTACATATCTGGGGTTATACATGACCATGTATAAGAACACCCACATCCGGGAGGGACCCATACCGTTTCTATACAGGGGTTGTGTGCATCATTACAACATGGAACCTGGACAGGGTATACAATTTGTGGACGTGTACTATTTGGAAGTTGGCTATGGGGAAGCTTCTAGGGAACATGTGAAAGGTATATATTCCCGATAATGCACATGGGGAGACATGCATCACGGTCAGATGTTTAATCCCAGGTCGTAGGTTCTGCAGGACCAGGTGGAGGCTGAGCAGGGTTGTGGACAAGTACTGCTAATCCAACTTGTGTCCGGATGTCAACGGGGGTGGAAATCATGTTGTGCCATCAAGTTTAATCTTGAGAACAGACACATCCCATGAGGGATGTCCAAAAATTGTGGATGCTGATGACCCCCATTGTTTTAGTTATATGAAAATGAGGGAGGGTTATATATGCATGGGACACCTAGTTTGCAGGCCTGAGACTGCCTAGGGTAATACTGCCTACTAGATGTGGGTAGGGGGGACTATGTGCAGATATGGCTGGCCCAAGCTAGCAGCCCGAGTATGGGTGGTTTTGGAGGATGTTCAGCAAGGGGGGGTGTGCTGTAGAGGGGATGATGGGTATTCAGTTATGTATCCAGGTGTGTAGGGGTTGGATGGCTCACTTCAGGCCAAACCATTATGTGGTGTGAGCCGGTACCATTTCTGTACATGTGTATTGTACATTTTAATGTTCATATGTTTGTGGGATTGTGTTCTGCAATATGACCTGACATGGTGTATTGGGGATGTGAATGTATGTTCTTTAGTTTCCTTTTTGATTCTCTCACTACTCCCTCATACACCTCCAGATCACCTATTGTACATCCGACCCAGTCTCCCCTTGGCGAATTATTACATTACCCATCACCCCCGCAAAATCAACATACACACCAGCCATCCCTTCACTGGTTGTTAGCTCATGGCACAGACAGCAGTACACATTGCCTACTTTACATATCTCTGATATCATTATGGTCGTGAGGCTAACCCTAGCATATTTGGTCTTCAACATGGTATACTTCATGCACATAGGTACACGCAACTTATCTTTCTGACATGGTAGGTTGACCCAGGTAATACCCATTCATTTTTGGGCCGTCCAGACAAGGACGACTCGGACAGCGAATGGGCAGATATTAAGCAAATGCTCTAACCATTGGGCTAGGCTTAGCAAAGGGCAGCGGCGTGCAAACATGCTGCATTTCGCTTCCACTTGGTATAAAAATCAACACAACAATGAAATACGGACACGGGGCTTTAAATGTAATAGTTCTAGGGATGGGGGCTCAACATTCAGCTACGTGCTTGTGTGTTTACTCCTGTGATTTTATTTTGGTGTTTGCAGAACTCTCATGTATGCTTTGCATACATTTCAGTATCCATGGACACTGACAGGATTCATTACTATTAGAGGCAGGCTGTACTAGTCAGCATTTTAGGTTGCGCAACTGTAGCGGACATGTTCATGCCTCCGTGCAGTGCTTAAACATGCCCCCTGCACTCGTGTGCATTTCCTGTGCATGTGGACAGTGCGGCAGCGCGCCTTCATTAATATGCATATGGTGCTGCTGCACCATCTCTACGCTGCACGTTTGGTGCAAGGCTAACACCATCCTTGCACTGAGCTTCATGAATCCCGGGGAATATCTATAGCTACAGAGCATAACTGCTAGGGCACACATACTGCTCTATCAAGAACATATAACCTTCTTTTCTTGCTGTCATATGAAAGCGATATTATTATTAAATTATTTTTTTATTAAAACACCACCGGCATCACAGTGCATGTGCGGCCATCCATTCACAGCTAGAGGGAAGCTCACAAATGACACGCCACCTCCCCTCTGCACGCTAACCACCAACAAACCAGGGAACAAGATCAATCAACAACACTGTCTCAACCCTATCCCTCAAAACAGCTACCCGACACCTCCGTCCCTCACTCGCTACCCCTAAATATTAATTTTATTTTTATTTATGTATTTATTTATTTTTTTTGACTATGCCACTGATGTTACTGTGCATGTGCGCCACAAACACTAAAGGCCAGAGGGAAGCCCGTGAAATGAACACACTGCCTCCTCTCTGGCCAGTAACCACCAACAAAATGGATTCCCCTGTGAACAATGAACCAAAAGCAGGTTATGCTTCACAGCCAAGTACTCCAACAGATTCCCACAGCAAAATACCACCCAAAACCAACTGCATTGCTTTTCAGTTTACTTATTATATATATATATTTTTGTTTTGTTTTTTTTTTTGGTCATGAACACCAACCTAAACAGCCATTACTGCCAGAGGGAAGCCTACAAAAAACACGCTGGCTCCCCTCTGCCCAACAAACCACCAATGAACACCAGGAAACACAGCAAACAGCTATAACACCCAGCCAAGCACGGCAACCAACCCAAACCCCAACAGCCATTAACTGCCGGCGGGAAGCCCACAAAAGGATATGCTGTATCCCCGCTGCCCACTGACCACCTCCGAAACACCAGGGAACCTAAAAGATTAACAGGGGCTAGCTTCATCCCCAAAACTCTTCAGCAGCCATTCCACACTCACCTCTCACACGCAAGCCAACCAATGCCTCAGACACCCACGAGGCTCTAGGTATCTCTCTCTCTTTCTCTCTCTGCTTTTTTTTTGTTTTGTTTTTTATATATCCTGCCTATACCCTCTGCCCCCACCACCCCAGTACAATCCTAGGACCCCCCCCCAAAGGAGAGAAAAAAGAAACAGCCTTCCTTCCAACTCCTTACAAAAAACTGGGAAACTGTACTCACCTTACTGTCTTTGTAAACACCCAAGGCATACCTTACTCCCACTTCTGGTCATCAGGGATGTGATCCTGCT